>NC_060268.1:59784381-60084381 GCF_021613505.1 Equus quagga | reverse complement strand
CACCCAGAGCTGTGTAGGGGCCATGGGAAGTGATCAGCGCCTGGGAAAGGAGTCAAGGCTGGGCAAGGAGGGGTCCCAGGGGAAGAAACAGCAAGGACAAAGGCTTGGGGGCCTGAAAGAGCCCCCCAGGTTAGAGAGCATCAGCAACACTGAGACAGGCAGGGGTGCAGAGAGGCAAGACTGATAAAGGAGATGGGATGGGGGGACGGGGGTCCTCGAAGGCCACACTAAGGAGCTCAGACAGTTCCTCTAGGCAGTGGGGAGCCATTAAAGGGTTTTAAACTGGAGTGTGAAGAGGTCAGATTTGCATTTTGGAGCTGGAACTTGGGGAATTCTGGGGAGGAGAAATGGGAACGAGGGTGGGGCAGGGAGGCTGGGGTCACCGGAGGCCTGGGGAACTGGGGCCAGGGACCTGAGAAGAGGGAGAGCAGCCTGAGCCCCTGGGGGATGGTGAGGCCCAGGCTGGACAGATTTGGGGGACACAGGAGTCACGGAAGTTGACTGTCCCTGGGGAGAGAGGGGCCAGCAGGACACCCAGATTCTAGCCGGGTCGAGGTAGATGGCGCCCCCCAACACAAAAGCTGGGGCAGCTCTAGAAGAGGTGATGAGTCCGGTGTGGGAGCAGACTTGTGGGGGTACCCAGCCCAGCCCTCCCCTCTGGTCCCCCACCTCCTCCCTCCAGCCTCCATCCATCTCTGTCCAAACCACCCCACGGCTGGAGGGGGGCTTGAAGGCCCCTCTTCCTTCCTTCCCTCCCCCTCCCAGTGCCACCTCGCCCCCAGCGGACGTGGGTTTGGCCCAGCTAGGCCAGCCAGGCTGCAGTCTGCTCTCCCTGCCCTCCTGAAGCTAAGGGGCAGCAGGGGGACGCCAGGCATGCTCCGTCTGGGGACAAAACCCAGTGGGGGTGGACAGGCTTTGTGTGACAAGCACAGTGGTTGGGGGCAAGCCCCTACTGCTCCTGGCTGGGACCCCTGGGATACAGGGAAGAGAGGTGAGCACAGGAGGAGCGCCCCACCCCAACCTCACCCCTACCTCGGCACACAGATGCGGAGCCCCGGCCGTCAGTGAACCTATCCTGGACAGGACGCAGGGCCAGAACATCTGACACCACTGCTGAGATGAGGACACTGAGGTCCAGATAGGCCAGATGATGCCTTTCTGATCATGTCCCCCTCTGGCCTCAGTTTCCCCATCTCTCAGTGAGGAGGTGCTGGGGATTCTGGAAGAGTAGAAAGTATCTGGGAGCCAGCTCTGCCACTCCCCTGCCCTGGGGTCTAGGACAAACCTGACTGCTGGGCCTCGGGGTGTATCCTCCAGGGGCCATGAGGACTGAATGGAGGCATGCACGTTACAAAGTACAGCCCAGACCGGCACCGCAGGCCTGGGCTGTTTCCAGAGAAGGCGAACTTGTATTCAGTATTCACATACTGAAGAATTGCCTGATTATTTTGTAAAGAGAATGCACTTTTGAATCACTTGTCCAATTTTAAAATAACACTCAAAATTAATTCGTTAAAACCCTAGAGTGAGCCTGCAGCAGACCAGCTCCTGGGCCCCAGGCCTGGCTCCACAGTCACCAGACACCCCCACCCCCCACTGACCCCTGGGAAAACACCCCCGCTGGTTCCCCAGCCTGGGCCAGTGCTGTCCCTGGCAAAGGGCTGGGGGCCACTTTCCCAGCAGCAAGCCCAGCTCAGCGGAGCCCAGCTCAGCCGGGTGGGACACGGTGGCGACAGCTGATAAGCTGGCCTGTTTAGTTCTGTCTGCCGCAGGCCTAGGGGGAGGCCCAGGCGGCAGACAGTGTGGCTGTGGCCTCTTCCCCTTCCTGGGCCAGCTTGGTGCCCCGGGGGCTGGGACAGCCCTTGCCAGGGGGTCCTGCAGCCGCTGTCTCCAGGCCCCTGGCTGGAATGAGCTGGGCGTGGGGGTGAGCACAGGCATGCTTGGTTGTGGTTTAGATTATTTTATCTTTTGGTGTAGCTATTACATTCTTTCCGTCCAAAAGCTTCACAAGGTTTCTATCCCTTATCTCCAGCACCCACTCCCCCCAGAGGCCACCAGTGATGTAAGACTTGTGGGTGCACAAGCAAACACATACGTGTATATCTCTGCCATGCTGCCCGGCGCAGCCACCCCTGGCACCTGCATGAGGGTGTCCTGGGCGCGTGTGCCAGTGTCTCGGAGCATGCCTTGGTCCACATGTGAGGCGTTCTCACTGGCCGCCCGCTCTGCCTGCGTGCATCCCTCTGCCTGGCACGCTCTCCTCCACCCGCTCTCCCCCCGCCCCCCCCACCCCCGTCTCGCTCCTTTCTGTCTGTCTTTGCTCAGCTGGTTCTTTCTCACCCTCCAAGTCTCAGTTGAATTGCCCTCCCTCTGGAAGCTCTCCCTGAGCCCCAGACTTCAGTCCTCCCCTGCTCGGTGCCTCCAAGACACCCCCAACTTCTTTACCATGCCCACCTGGGGTGGCTGGTGTAAGGATCTGTGCCCCCACAAGACAGTAGGGTGACCAACTCGTCACAGTTCACCAAGGACAGTCCCAGTTTGGGCACCAATAAGCCCACGTCCCAGGAAGGCCCTCAGGCCCAGGCAAATGAGACAGGTGGTCAACCTGGCACACGCTGAGCTCCGTGAGGGACCGAAAGGGCTCTGCCTTATCCATCCCAGTCTCCCCAGCACATGGGTGCTCGGTCAGTATCTGGGGCATCAAATGATAGTCCCACTTAGGTAGCAATTACTCAATGCCCGGCTGTGTTCTGAGCACCCTTCGCATATTAACTCATTTATTTACACAACAACCCAGTGAAGCAAACAAAGGCTCCAGGGGATCAAGACCCTTGCCCAAGGTCACACAGCAAGTGAGGGTGGAGCCAGGATTCAAGGCTCTTTCCCCAGGCCACTCTGGGTACAGAGCCATTCCTGGGTCTCCCAGGCTGACCTTCATGGGCTCCTGCAGAGGGAGAGCCGGGCAGGAAGAAACCCGGGTTCCCACAGCCCTGTGGTGGGCAGCACTGCAGGGACACAGAGCGGCTGGGGCCCGAGGGGAGACCTTGCTTTCACCCTGCACTGTGGGACTGGAGGCCTTCCTGGGAACAGCACCTCCACCCAGTGCCCCAGAGCTTTGCTGCAAAGTTGAGAATTCTCTCTGCTGTCGGCAGAGGGGGCAGGCTCAGAAAGGGAAATGAGGGGAGCAATAATCATTGGCCCCATTTTACAGACGTGCTTACCAAGGATTAATGGCCTAGCTTCTGAAGGCCCAAGTGCTCTGGATAGCTGCTCCCTCAACAAAGGACCCTGTTTGCTTAAAAAACAAAAGCCTTTCACACACACAGAGCCTGCTCTCCACATGGAGTCCTGGGGCCTCAACCCTGGCTCAGCTCCCTTTTCACTCTAGCTGTGTGTCCTTGGGCAGGTTCCTAATCCTCTCTGAGCATCTTTCCTCATCTGTAAAGTGAGAATAGTAATAGTACCTATCTCACAGAATTGTTTGTGAATTCAAATGAATGAATATATATAAAGTGCTTAGAAGAATCAGGAAGCAGAATAAATGCTGGGTAAGTGTTGGCTGATACTGTTCTTTCGTTTCTATGCTGTTCCATCTTCGTAGAATGTCCTTCCCCACAACATGGTGAAATCCAACTCTCTTTAAGGCTCACACAGGACTGTCATACCACCCTGTGTGTCTGAGATCAGGGGACACTCTGTACCTTGGAAGCTACAGGCTCATCTATCATTTGTAGCAAAAAGACTAGAAGTAACACAATCAGACCTTACCCTAACCAGTTCCAATGAAACGTCCATACATGGCAGCGACCGTGGAGACCTGACTGAGCGGCTCCATCAGGTGTGGGGGCTGCCGAGCAGAGCCCGGGCAGTGTAGGGGGATCAGCAGCACAGGCTGGAGAGTCTGCCTGGGTCCCAGCTCCTTTATCAGCTACTGTGTGACCCTGGGCTCAGGGCCTCCTGCTCCTCATCTGAAAATGCGGGAACAAGCCCCGTCGTGGTGGTACTGTTGGCAAGACCCATTTAGGTAACCCACATGAGCGCTTCCCCAGGACCCGTGACTCTCACAGCCGTGTAACCTCGGGCAGGAACTAGCTGGCTGGGCATCAGTTTCCTCATCTACAGATCTCCAGATGAGGAAATGGAGGCGACAACCCAGCTCACACGGTGCTTTAGAGCAGAGTACCGAGCACGGACCCAGGGCGGTGGTATGTGTTGCAGACATGGTGCTTCCCCGCTTCCCCTCCTCTCCCCCTTGAGGAGAGGGACAAAGGTCAGGAGGACTGGGCCTTGTGTCACTCCCAAGTTGCTTTAGGCAAGTCACCCAATTCAACTGGACTGGAAGGGGGAAGGAAGGAGAGAGGGAACGAAATGAGGAAGGGAGGAAGACAGAAGAGAGAAGGAAGGAAGGGTGGAAGGAGGCAAGGGAGAAGGCGAGGAAAGAAGGAAATGAAGGAGGAAAAAGAGAAAGTAACATGGGGCTGGCACAGGCTGAGCAGACCAACAGAGACCGTGGCAGAGGGCTGGGTGGGCAAACAAGGTCACCCACCCAGTCTGTGCTAACGGGAGCCTCCCCAGGTGGGAATCCCACCCCCCACCACGTCCTTCTCCTGCATCTTCCCAGCCTGCTACCCAGGGAGGCCGGTTCAAAACTTACTTGATGGAAATCTGCCACATTAAAATCCTGGGGAGAAAGAAGAACAAAGCTGGAGGCCTCACACTTCCTGATTTCAAAACATATTACAAAGCTACAGTAATCAAAACAGTATGGTACTGGTATAAAGACGGACATAGAAAGCAAGAGAACGGAATAGAGAGCCCAGAAATAAACCCTAGTGTGTACAGTCAAATGAGCTTCAACACGGACGCCAAGGCTGCACAGTGGAGAAAGGACAGTCTCTCCAACAAATCATGTCAGGAAAACGGGACATCACATGCAAAAGAACGACGTTAGAGCCTTACCTTACACCATAACAAAAATCAGCTCAAAATAGATGAAAGACCTAAATGTAAGACCTGAAACTATAAGACTGCTAGTGGAAAACATAGGGGAGAAGCTTCAAAACATTGGATTTGGCAATAATTTCTTGGATATGACACCAAAAGCATAGGCAACAACAGCAAAAAAGCAAAAATAGACACGTGGAAATACACCAAATGTAAAAACTGCCACGCAGCAAAGGAAACAGAGTGGAATATCAGAATAGATAGAGAATTCCTATAACTCAATAACAAAAAACCAAATAACCCGACTGAAAAATGGGCAACAGACTTGAATAGACATTTCTCCAAAGAAGCTGCACAAATGGCCAACAGGCACACGAGAAGATGCTCAAAATCACTAATCATCAGGGAAATGCAAATTAAAACCCAATGAAATATCACCCCAACTTGTTAAGATGGTCACTATAAAAAAAACCCAGAAAATAATGCGCTGATGAGGATGTGGAGAAATTGGAACCCTTGTGCACTGTTGGTGGGAATGTAAAATGTGCAGCCACTATGGAAAACAGTGTGGAGGTGCCTCAAAAAATTTAAAATAGAATTATCATACTATTCAGCAATTCCAGTTCTTAGTATATACCTTAGACTATTTGGGCTGCTGCAACAAAATATCATAAACTAGATGGCTTATAAACAACAGAAACTTATTCCTCAGAGTTCTGGAGGCTGGGGGTCCGAGCTCACGGTGCCAGCGTGGCCCAGTTCCGGTGAGAGCCCTCTTCCGGGCTGCAGACTGTCGACTCCCCGTGGTATCCTCAACAGCAGAGAGCACAGAGCTACCGAGGGCTGCGGCCTCTTCTTATCAGGGCACTAACCCCATTCACGGCGGCTCCACCTTCATGGCCTAATTTCCACCCAAAGTTCCAGACTACAAATATCTCGACATTAGAATTAGGGTTTCAAAACACGCATCTGGGAGGGCACGAACATTCAGTCCGTAACAGTATATATCGAAAAGAATTGAAAACAGGATCTCTAAGAGACAGTGACATATCTGTGTTCATTGCAGTATTGTTCACAATAGCCAAGAGGCAGAAGCAACCTAAATGTCCGCAAAAGGATGAATGGGCAAACAAAATGCAGTACGTAAACAATGGAATGTTATTCAGCCTTAAAAAAGAGAAGGAAATCTTGTGACATGTTACAACAAGGACGAACCCTGAGGACGTTATGCTACATGAAATGTCAGTCACAAAAAGACGAATACTGCCTGAGTCCACTTATATGAGGTACCCAAAGTAGTGAAATTCATTGAAACAGAAAGTAGAAGGTGGTTTCCTGGGGCTGGGGGAGGGGGAAATGGGGAGTCATTCAATGGGTATAGAGTTTCAGTTATGCAAGATGAAAAATTTCTAGAAATCTGTTGCACAACAATCGGCATACAGTTACCACTGCTGCACTATACACTTAAAAATGGGTAAGATGGTACATTTTATGTTATATGTCTCTTACCACAATAAAAAACATAAGCACACATCTAAAAAATAAAAATACTAGGGAGAGTTCCCACAATCCTAACCCAATTTCTGGTTCTTGTCCACATTTCTTCCTTGTAGTCATAGTATTCAAATGCCTCTGTACTCATCAGAGGAAAAAACACTCTATCGTTTGTCATTGCAAAAGGAATAACGCTCATGTGAAAAACAGAGACGTGTGATGATAAAAACCCCTCCAGCACGCCCCACTGTTCAGAAGTGACCTCGGACAGTCAGCCGAGGCCTCTCCCAGCCACCGGCATATTTACAAACACAAGCTGTTCCTTTTTACAAAAACTGGACCGCAGGGTTCATTTATGGCCTTGCAGCTTCTCTTCTTTTGTTGTGTGATCAAATTGATTTAATCGCAATTTTTCCAAACTACAACAACACATGCCACTGCAACATGCCAAAAGTCACAGAGAGATGGGGACCAAGAATACGCCACCCATCTCACCTCCCACCACCAGGAGATCAATGAAGTGATCTGGAGCAGGCTGGTGAGACCCCTTCCTCAGGCTCTTATGCAGCAGAGGAAGGGTTCATATCCCTCGTGTGCAGAATTCCTACAAATGAAATGGAAGAAGTCAAACTATAGAAAAACAGGCCGACAGATTTTGGTTACCAGAGGCAAGGAGTAGGGGATGGGGGGAGATGGGTGAAGGAAATCAAAAGGCAGAAACTTCCAGCTATAAGATAAACGTGTCCTGGGGAGGTCATGTACAGCATGGTGACCAGAGTTAACAATTCTGTATTCTTTATTTGAAAGTTGCTAAGAGAATAGATCTTAAAAGTTCTCATCACAAGAAAAAAATTTGTAACTGTGGTGATATATGTTAACGAAATTCACGTGGTAATCATTTCCAATACATCCGTACATCAAATCTGATGTTATCCACCTTAAACTTACATGATGTAATATGACAATTATAGCTGAATAAAACTGGAGGGAAAGAAGGAAAATGGGGAAAACCACATGCATCCTTCTTTCAATATACGCACTCACCTTTCTTTAGGCTCATATGACGTGACCAACATGTTAACCCTGGAGAAGGTGAAAAACTTATTCCTACCACACACGCACACACTTTTTTTCTAACACAAAATGGGACCATACTTTACACACCACACTGCGACTTCTTTTTTTGCCAAACAGAATATCCCACACCTATAGATTCACCCATGGATCCACCCATGCCCCTAGAGATGACACTGAGATTGTCACTGTGAAGAATTACAATTAAAAAACACCTTTTTATGGATAAAGTTCTTTTTTCTTTTTGAGGAAGATTGGCCCTGAGCTAACATCTGCTGCAAATCCTCCTCTTTTTGCTGAGGAAGACTGGCCATGAGCTAACATCCATGCCCATCTTCCTCCACTTTATATGTGGGATGCCTACCACAGTATAGCTTGCCGAGCAGTGCCATGTCCACAGCCAGGATCCGGACCAGCGAACCCCGGGCCACCAAGAAGCAGAGCGTGGGAACTTAACCGCTGCACCACTGGGCCAGCCCCTAGGATGAAGTTCTGAAAGTGGGATTGGTGGGGCCAAAGGCATGCCTATTTCTATTTTAAGTTAGCGCTTGGTGCAAACGGTATTTGGTGTGTATTTTTATTTGCATTTCCCCAACAATTGGGGAGGTTGTGTGCCGACTCATGTTTGCATTTCCTCTTCCATGAAGTGGTTTTGTCCATTTTTCTATTGTTTGATTTTTTCAGTTGATTTGTAAGAATTCTGTATGAGGGACATGGGGGACAGGAACCCTTTATCTACCTCAGACAGAACAAATACTTCTCCCTGTCTGCTATTGGCTCTAGACTCGTCTGTGGAGTCCCTTACCATGTGGACATTCACACATTTTATATGGTCCAATTCGTTATTTCCTTTAGGGTCCTGGGTTCCTGGCTTGCTTGAGAAAATTCTCCCAACCCCTAAGACAATGCAGGAATTTTCCTAAATCTTCACCTTATATTTTTACTTCTAATTTTTCATATTTAGGTCATTTGTCTGGATAGATACAACTCTCTTTTTTCACTTGTCATGCGCATCCTTCTTCACTAGCTTATATTGATTAGCGCGCTCTTCTTAAATGCTGCACCATGTTCCACTGAAAGATACACTAAGTTACTTAACTCAGAGGACTTTTGATTTCTGAAGTTGTTTCTAGTTTTAAATACTATTTAATAATAATAGTAATAATAGCTACCAAGGATTGAGAGCTTATCACGTCCCAGGCACAGACTTACACACGTTGCACATATTAGCTCATTAGCTTGAAACAATCCTGTGGGACAGGTTCCACTTATCTCTTCTTATAAATGAAGAAATAAATCTTGTTGGGATCACACAGCCAGGAAGCACGTGGTGAAGCTAGGGTTCTGATCCAGCCCAGGGCGCATGCCAGCTCTTAACCACCACATGCACTTTCTCTAGTATTCACAAATGTGACTTGAAATAGGCCATGCTTTCATTTCTGTAAGGACGGAGAAAGGGGAAAAACAAATGCTTATTAAGTTCTTCCTCTACCAGAAACCCTGGACTAGATGCTTGCACAGGTTGTCTCCTGGAATTCTTACAAAAGCCATCTGAGTAGTGGGGTTATCCACCTTCCGGACATGAAAATGGAAACTCAGCGAGGTTAAGCCACTCGCCCAAGGTTTGTAGATGACGTGGATTCAAACCCAGTTCTTTATGACTCGTGTCTTCCAATTTTTCACTTAGAAAGATGCGCTCACTAGCTTTACAAATAACCCATTGATGAACCCATAGTTTTGTCTTGTTTTTTCTTTTGCTGCTGCTGAACTAGTTCCTTGGGATACATTCCCAGAGCAAGATTACTGAGTCAAAGGGTATGAATACTTTCATGGCTTTCCATCTATACTGCCAAATTGTTATTACAAAGGGCTGCACCCACTCCTCTGCCACGAGCACTGTAGGGAGCTTCATGTCCCACAGATTCAAATATTCAAGAGGGGAAACTGAGCTTCCGACTGGTGCCACATTTAACACCGTAAGCACCGGGCAGAAGCATCTGAGAGAGATTTGGAGGGTCAGAGCTCCGGTTTCTGCAGGCAGCCAGCCCTGACATATAGTGGGGTCCAGGGCTGGGTGCTTTTGTTTTTCGTTTTGTTTTGCAGAACTTTGCCTCTCTTGTGAAATTGTTTAAAATGTGACTAAAATGGGATTAAGCACAGTTAGGCTTGTCTTTAAGAAAAAGTCACATCTGACAAAAACCCTTTTCTGATGTGGTGTCCCTTGGAGAATGGGCTTCCAGCAGCTTGGCGCTGGAGGGGCAACCCTGGGAGGGGGCATTTCCGGGAGGGGGCATCTTGGGGAAGGGGCATTTTAGGGAGGGGGCACGTCAGAGAGGGGGTGTCTTGGGGCAGGGGCATGTCAAGGAGTAGGCATCTTGAAGAAGAGGCATCTCGGGGAGGGGGCATCTTGGGCAGGGGCCAGCCCGGAAAGAGGCACCTCGGGGACGGGTAGCCCGGGGAGGGTTGGGTCGGGCCGGGTCGGGGCGCGGGCTGGGGCTCTGCCGCGGCCCCGGCGCCCGCGGGGCCCTCGCTGGCTCGAGGGGCCGCCGATAAGGCGGGGGCGGCCTGTCGCCACGGCGGCCCGGGCCCGGCGGGAAGGCGGCAGGGCGGGAAGGGGCCCAGCCGGGCGAGAGCAGATAACGCCCGGCGCTCGGGCCGCCGAGACTCGGAGACGCCGCGGCCGCGAGAGATAGAGGCGCCCTGGCCCGGGCGCGGCTCCCGCTGCGCCCCCGGCGCCCGCAGCGGGCAGACCCAGGGCGGCGGCGCGCCCTCGCCCGGAGGGGCCGGGGACTCGCCCGCCCCCAGCGCCACGGCCCGGCCACCAACGGCCCCATCGGCGCTGGGATCCTGGCCCCCGCCCAGGTCTGCCCCAGTGACCCCAGACGAAAGTCCGCCCTTGGACTTCGGCTCCCTCCTCTGCAAAGCGAGGGCACTGAGGCATCGTTAGCAACCGCTCAGGGCAGGGTGTGCGACAGGCGCTTCACAGGGCCCGCCACCGCGCTCTGTTCCCCAGCCGGCCCTCCGACCGCCCCAGGGCAGAGTAGAGTGATATTGCCCCCTTTCCACAGGTGGGGGTTAAGGGACTTGCCCTGGCCACCTGGCTGCCGAGCATGAGGACAGGGTCCAGAACCCAGAAGGCCAGGCTTCTCTTCCACTGCCCCACGAAGAGGGGCTTTCCCCCTTAGAGGCTGACAAGGAAATCTCCAACAGTGGCATTTGCCTTCTGCCTTTTCAAATTCCTCAGATTCCCCACATAAAATTTAGTTGGCTGCCAGACAGCCAGGGAGGAGGAGGGCTGGGAGAGGCCGCACAGGGGCAGCCAGGAGCCATAAACTGGCCCCAACGCTCCATCAGAGAAACAACTTGGGGTGGGGGGCGGTGGAAATTCACCCACATGTGCAGGGAACCTCCCTTGAATCGGTCCCTGCCAAAATCAAACCTCTCAGACAACAGCGAGCCTGACCCGGCTTCTCCGGCTGGCATTCAGGGCCCTGCTCGCCCTGGCACTGACCCTCCTGTGCCTGCCAGGCCTCCAGTGCACCTCCCCCCCACCCGCAGTGTGCACTTTGCCTACCACAATGCCTCGCTCAACCTCCAGGATCCATGGCAATCCTAAAGCCTTCCTCTTTCTCCCCGCCCCCCACCGCCCCCCATAAAGATTTAACTCTTCACAGAGCCTTCCTAAAGGATTTTCAAGCATTAAGCTGACTTAAGAACCATGTCCCAAGTAAGATTCGACTCCTCTGTATTACAGCTACTGTTGATTGCATACCCCCTGCATGCCAGGCCCTTTCATGCAGTATCAAATCCTGTCAACAACCCCAGGAGACAGGAGACATCGTTCCCATTTTACAGAGGAGGAAAACTGAGTTGGGAGAGGTTCATTAACTTGTCGAGGGTCACAAGGCCAGGAATCGGGTCCACCAAACTCCAGATGCAGATAGAACATGAGTAAGAAGCCACCGACTAGAAGACCTCGGCTCCGCTCAGCATCCTGGCACTAACTGTGGGCCTGCTCCCGGGCAAGTCCTTCTCTTTCTTTGGGCCTCAGGCTACTGGGAGAGAAAGGGAGATGATGACAGTGCCTCCGTCCCAGAGCAGCCGTGGACTCTGCAGAGAGACGATGTGAGGCTGGGTCCCACAGGCCAGCCGCTCGTCCTGGAGAAGCCTGGCTCACAGCTGCGCCCCTCTCCCTGAGGTTACAGCACTGACTCGTGGAAGCTGCGTTCCCTGTGCCCCCACCACCCAGGCAGCCCTCTCTCAGAAATGCCTCCCACGTCCTTCTGGCATGTGGGCAACATTGTCAGCTTCTGGGGCCTTCGGCTTCCATTCTCTGTGCACGCCCCTTGACCTTCTGTCCTCTTCCTCCTCCCTCACCACCCCCAGGCTCTCAGGTCTCTGCTCCCTCTCTCCTCCTCCATTCAAACTTGCTCAGGAATAAGCCACTCCGTCAGTCAGTTACAGTGGAGTATGAATGAGTTCAAGTTACCAGCATGCTCTCCCCAAAACATGCGTGCTATCAGCCTGGGATTCTGGACAGTTGCTAATTCATGGTAATATGCCCCTTCCTCTGCCCAGGCAGGAAGGCTGGTCCTGCCCAGTGCATCTGGAATTCCATATTTTTATATTTTTATTGGTTTTTCCTTCTGCCCCCCACATCCTGAGCTAAGGGAGCAGGTTTATATGAGCCCACTAATTAACAGAGAACAGAAGCCTTTTTATTTCATAAATAAAAGCATAGATACACTGTATAAGTAGAAATGCAAACTGTCCCCTGGAGAGTGTTTAAACTTTTAAAAATATTCCTCCCAGGGTTTGGGCAGGTGAGCCCTGAGGGGCTTTTCTGTGGAAGACCGGGAAGCAGTGGGGGGGGGGGGGGGGGGGGGGCCTGGCTGTCCCTCAGGAGAGGGGGGTTCCCCAGGCTCTGAGCTGGGGGATGGCCGCCAGCTCGCCGTGGCCCCATGTGCCCATTCCTGTCCCAGCTGGACCAGCCCTTCCCCACATGGGCTTCTCTTCTGGGCTCTGGGCAGAGGTGGGAGAAGAGATAATGACAGCAGTCCCCAGGGTGAGTGCACCTGGGCTCTGGTGTGGTGTGGTGGGGCTGGGAGACCGTGGGCAAACTCCTGCCCTCTCCAAACTTTCCTCTGTCTGCGGAAGGGAGGGTGCAGGCGACGTGAGCCCCGAGGGCCCCTCCCCCTCCCAAGCCCTGCGCTGCAGTTCTGGAGCTGACAGCCCACCCAGAGCCCACCTGGAGGTGGCCAGACTTTGGCCTGCAGGCTAACGCCTCAGATCCCTTCGGATGTGGGCGGCTATTCATGCTCACACCGACACAAAGCAGCCTCTACCATTATAGCAATTTCACAGAGGTGGAAACTGAGGCACAGTGTCAGACCTGACACCCAGACCCGGTGAGGAAAGCCAGGCAGAAGAGACTCGCACCTTCCTGCCCATGTGGAAACAAGGTCTGGAGAAATCAGGCCATTCTGTCACAGTCCGTGGCCCTGGTCAACCAGGGCGACAAACCCTGGGAAGCACCAAGTTGGGTACAAAGCCTCAGTTTCCCTGGCTGCTCCCTAAGGCTAACAAGAGGGCCATGCAGACAGGCTGGGAGGAGAGCGGCCCTTCTGAAACGGACACGGGCTGGAGACCCGGCTGCTCTTCCTGGAGAGCAAGGTGGCCTGTGGGGGGCCACCTAGTGGCCAGACCCCTCCACTGCAGGCGCTCCAGAGGCGGGAAGGCTCAGGGCCTTCTGGTCCAGTTTTCCCAGTTTCCAGAAAACAACCTGCAAGGGCGTTTTGAGCCCAGATCCTGAGGTGGCTGGAAGAACTCAGAGGAGGTCGGTTTGGCCATGGAAGCAGCTTCCACATGGACCCTGACATGGGAAGGGCTCCTTCCTACCTGGTCTCCAGGGATCCAGCGTGCTGGGCTGCTGCGGAAGCATCTTGCATCCCACCCCAGAGATCCCTGTGCCACAGGACGATGGGGAGACTGAGGCCCCAGGAAGTCCAGCTCTTGATCGAAACCACACAGCAAATAGGGAGCAGGATGGGCTGCAGGAGTAATTCAGTGCTTACCGTGTGCAGCAAAGCCTAGCTTGCTGTGTGACCTTGTACAAATTACACACCATCTCTGAGCCTGTTTCTTTATTAGTAAAGGAGGGACGTTGTGCAGGTCAAATGACATAATGTGTGCAAGTTGCTTTGTGCCTGATAATGAGCTGTGCTTATCACATTGTTGCAGGAGATATTTCCAGTGTCACTTCTCATCCTCTCCATGGGGAGGGGCCCTCGCAGCACCACTTCACGGAGAAGGACACAGGACTTGAGCAACTTGCTCTGGAACACACTTAATAAGCGGCCAGTGAGGAATCCAGACCCTGGCTGTTTCAGGAAGTGCACACCGCAGGCGCACGGGGCAGAGGTGTGGTGCTGGAAGCCTACCCTTCGATGGTTCCGAAAAAAGAAATGGGACAGAAGGTAAACAACTGATGGACATGGCTACAGGTTGTACCGGAGTTCTCTGTTTTATTTTTGCAACTTTTCCGTAAATTTGAAATTATATCAGAAGAATGTTTTAAAGCCCAGCGGTTTCAAACTTCTACCTAGTCTCATCCACCACATTCCCGGGGAGATGCAAACCCAGGCCTCTCAGAGTTCTTTGCTCCAGACCGGTGGTCCAGTTCCCAAGTCCTCTGGTGGAAAACGTGACCGCTGGCAACAGCTGCAGTCCCTTTGTGGAAAGCTGGAGGCGCCCCTGCCCGGCAGCCAGCATCACCCAGGACCCCAGCCTCCTCAGGGCCTCTCCTCCAGCCTCCCTGTCTCCCAGCCCCCCACCCCACTGCCGCCCAGGTCCCGGCCAGGCTGTGGTGCGAGGCTGAGGTGGGGTTTATTTATAAGTTCCCGCCGATTATGAATCACTGCAGGAACTGCCCGCAGACTGGAGACAAAAGTCTGGGGCCGCCTGGCCAGGAGGAAACACTCTTTACATTCGACTTTCCCCTTGGCACAGGCCTCCCCGCACCCGGCCTGGCCGGGCTCTGCCAGCCCCTCTGTTCTCAGAGGCAGGAGCACATTCACCGCCAAGTCCTGCCGGCCCGTCCGCCTTGCTGTGTAAACAGGACCTGGGGCTGGCGGCCCGGCCCCACTGGAAATGAGCCTGCCTTCCGCAGCCCAGCCGCTTCCTCCTCACATCCGGAGACTCCTCAGGGTTCAGATGAGGGCTGGTGGGCAGGAGCGAGGAGGAGCTGGGGTCTTGCCCTGCTCTGGTCTTCATCAGCCTTGATGGAGGACCAGTGGACACATGGAGGAGCAGGGGGCTCTTAGGCAGCCGTTGACACCCTGTGTTAATGACCCCTCCTCTGGGAAACCACCCACCCTGGGTCTGACCCCTGCTGTGCTTTGTAGTTTAGTTACATTCAGTCAATGCGTACTGCGCACCTACCATGGACCAGGTTCTGTGCAGTGTGCCTGTGAGGCAGGGGTGCATGGAGCTGTCTTATTCATGTCACCATTCATTCTTTTCACTCAATTGGAGGCTTCATAAGTGCAGAGTTCAAGTCTGATTTATGAGTCACCTGCTCCTACAGAGTGTCTGGTGTGGCACCTGCACGTAGCAGAAGCTCAGAGAGGTGCTGTTGCACCGACCTGGATTTAACTAGGGCAGGTGAACCAGAAGGAGCGCAGGGCCCAGGCCTCTCCCCTGCCGGAGCCTCTAGCCCATCCCACCTCGGCCTTCTGTGACCTGGGAGCCGTAGCCCTTCTTGGAGCAACGCGGTTTCCCTTTATGAACATCTGAAGCAGGTTTTCTTTCCGAGTAACTGATAATGTAGGGGACTTGGTTTTAGGGGGTGCTAGAAACGCCCCCCAACGTGGCCCTGAAACATCTTCCCCGCTGCTCCAGGACGCCACCAACTTTGAGGCACTCCTCTGGGCTGAGCCCTGCCTTCCACGGGGCCATCGTCCGATTGGGAATCTCCCCTCTGGTGGGTGGCACCTCCGTGGGGATGAAGGCAGTTCACTCTGGGTGGTTGGCATCATGTCCCCATTTTATAGATAACAATACTGCGGCTCAGAGAAGTGACACGCTTGATCAGGGCTGGTACAAGGGAGAGTCGGGTTTTGAGCTCAGCTCTCTGCAGCTGATGCCCAGGATTCTTCCCAGAGAGTGGAACTGCCTCCCCTTTACCCGATGCCACCTCCACGCAGGAGGACAGGGGGGAAGCGGCCTCCCCTCAGAGGGAGGGCAGAAGAGCTCCACTTCGGAAGCTTGCCGTGCCCGCCGTCCCAGGCCGTGCCCAGTGCAGTCTTCCCATCCCCCCACTTATCGACATCCTCATTTAACCGATGGCACAACTGAAGCTTGGAGAGGCTGTGATGGATTCAAGGTCTTTGAGTTCATGGTGGCAGCCAGGACACTGACCGAGCCCCCAGCGCTACCCAGACAGCCTGAGGTCGGTGCAGTTCTGCAGAAAAGCCAGCGTGTCCACCCAGGTGAGGCTGTGGGAACCGCAGCCAGAGGGTTTTAGGGTAGACGTGATGCAGGGCTTCCTTATAATGGAGAGCGCAGGAGAGGAGCAAACATCTGAAAGGTATTTTTATTCCCGTGGCTTCTATTTCACCTGCCTAAGGCTTTTTGCAAGAGTTCTGCACAGCTGCAAAAAACAAGGCATTCTCCTCTCCCCTAACGGGGCCCTGCCCCCTCCGCTGCCCGGCTCCGGAAGCCTCCTGCAGAGGAGTCAGGGTTACCGGCAGAGGCTTAAATCCCACCCACTTACTAGCTCAGAGGCCTCAGGTGAATCTGTCCAATGCGGTTTCCTCATCTGCAAAATGGGGATAAGATTAGCAATTCACACAGCCGTCTTTGGGATGCAATGACATAAGACATGAGACACCTTCATGAAGCGAAGTGTGAGCAAAGAGATGGTCACAATGGTGGCCTGCGATGGTCTCGTTATTTCACACAGGATGGCCCCTCCTCACCCCCAAGATCCTCAGGTGCCTGAGGGAGGCGAGGAGGGTGGCAGGGAGTCTGTGTCCGTTCTTCATCTTCCTCGCCTCTCGTTCCTCCCAGTCTGTCCCTGCCCACTATGCTTCGCAAAATGGTACCTGCTCCCTCAATTCTTGCAGATGACTAGAGTGGTTAGACCTAGGGGTGGAGAAAAGGGCTCAGGACTTCTCAAGGTCCTGTGTGGCCGGAGAATTCTGGGAGATGAAACCCCCCAAACGAGGTCTCCTGAAGCCTCTTACCTCAGCCAGGGGGCAGGGATTTATGCATCCATTGCCCCACTTAACCTTCACAGCAATCCTCTGAATTAGACACTGTGAGCCCATTTGACAGATGAGAAAACCAAGGCTCAGAGAGGCTAAGTGACTCACCCAAACCCTCTAGGCTAGTAGGCGGTTTCAAACTGAGGCCAGGGGCTCGATGGTACTAATTTCAGCATCTGAGGTCTCAGTGCCCCAGAAAGACCTGGGTGTGAATCCTGGCCCAGCCTCTCATGACCCAGAGAGCAAGTTCACTCACCTCAGACTGTGTCTCTGTAAATGAGGACAATGACACCCTATTGGCTGTTGGGAAACTTAAATGAGACAATAGATGCAGACCCTCAGTGCAGCCCTTGGCACGAGTGGGGCCGAATCAAGGTTCACTGGCCATCTCCCCCCGGCCCCCAGGGTTTCCCCGATTTAGGGATTCTCTTCATCCATGATGACCTCAGTGTCCCAACCCAAAGAGCCCACAAGGAGAGCAGATCTGCAGCAGCTCCAGGTTCAGGGGTCTGACTGGAAGACGTAGACCCGCCGGCTGCCGGGCTCCACGGTGTCTGCCAGTGCCGGGGCCTGGCCCGGCGCCTGCACGGAGTGGGTGCTCTGTAAACATTGTTGAATGAATGGATGTTGTTTGGATGCCGAAAGGTCGGCACTGCCGCCCGTTCACTGCTCCAGGGGACAATGGGACGGCCTATCTGGAATGGGGGGCTGTCCTGGAATGTCTGAGGGCTGAGGTCACCGGGCTTGTGTGCACGGCTCACAGGAAGCGCGCTAGCTCAAGAAAGCCTGATGCCAGCCGGCAGACATTTCCTGGCTGGCAACGGGCCCTGCCTCCTCCTCTTCCTCCTCCTCCTCCTCCCCTCGGGCCCCCAGGCCTGGCCCCCAATCTGGCTTCTCCCCTGGCATCAGGTCCCACCCTGGGAGTGGAATGCCTGTGGGTTCCCTGGGTCCTCACCTCCGAAGAACTCAGGACCACTTTGTCCACAGCAGAGCCCAAGGAGACAAAGCTGCTGTCCCCTTCAAGGCCACCTCCTCTGTTAGAGGTCCCTGGCACCCTGCTTGGAGGGGCTCCCCAATTTAACCCCTTCTACGTTGGTCTGGCCCGGCCTAAGCCTGGTCCCTGGGGAACCACCTCGATGGACCCTTGACTCACCCCATGAGACATTGTTTGTATAGGGGACACACTATACAAACCATGCGCATGTGCCTCAGGAGCAAGGCTCTCCCAGCAGCGGGGACCGACAGAGGGTAAAACAGGCCCGGATGGCTGAAAGCAGTCTCCCAGAACCGCACAGCAGTCAGACTGAGGCCTCCCCCAAGAGCTCCGACCAGCTCCTCCGTCTCCACAGTCTTTGGGCGAAAACCTCCTCCGGGCCTCTTTCGCCTCCTCTGAAACACGAGCAGAAAGGGCTGGACAAGACTTTGGCCCCTTCCGGCCTCTGACCAGAAGTCAGCCCCCCTCGCCCACCCCGCAGCCCCTCCCGTGTGACTCGCCAAGCTGCTCCTCCGTTCTCTTCTGAGCTTTTTCTGCTCTGGCGACAAGACTCGGATCTTAGCTCAGGAGTGTTCATAATCCCCCACTTGCATTGACCAGCACCGCCTGAAAAATCACTTTCACACACAGTGCTTACTTAGTTTTCCCTACACCTCGTTTTACAGGTGAGGAAACTGAGTCCGGGGGGCTGTCCCTGTAGCTGGCCCGTGGTGGGGCTGGGATTTGAACCTGTGCCTGTGCGGGGACTTTGGCTCCTCCTCCCCTCCCTTGGCATGGCGCAGGGCCAGGCACGAGCCAGATGCCCAGTAAACCTGTGTGGGCAGGCAGTAGCCCTTCTGGGGTCTGATGTGCCTGTTTCAATGGGGATCTTTCTAGGGACGAAGACCCTCCCAGAGAATGGATTGGAACTTCAGACCCAGAGCAACTCAGGAGGCATTCTGCCTTCCCACGCAGGCTGGTGTTCACCAGAGTGGGGAACACTTCCCTCAGTTTCCCCAACTATAAAATGGGAATAACAATCACACTCGCATCTTAGGGTTGGTGTGAGGACCCACTGGTGCCAAGTTGCCTCCCTCCACTGGCACGAGACAGCAGGGCCCTGCCAGGCTCTGGGGTTTAAGAGTAGGAGCTGGCCCTGGGCCACCGAGAGAGGCCGGGAGCCCCACCTCCACCTCCCAGCTCCAGCACACCTCAGGGACTCCTGCTCACATCAAAGCCTAGCCATGCGCCCACCCGCCAACCCAAACCCGGCTGGCCCGAGGGCGGCAGCCAAGAAAAAGGCTGGGCCTGACGGGGGATGTTTGCTCTCCAGTGCTCAGTGATTGCGGGGTGGCGACCACAGCGGGCCGGCAGAGTCAAAGGGGACTCTGTTCTCTGAAGCCAGGGCTCCCCCAGGGTGGGAGGGAGCTGGCTACCCGCAGCCTGCACTCAGGCTGACAGAGCGCTGGCTCGGCCTCCACACGTCACACGCGTGACCTCATTTAATCCTTATGACAACCGAAACCAAAGTGGTTTGACTCTGCGTTTAATCGACAAGCAAACAGAGGGGCAGAGAGACAAAATGACTCACCTAAGTTCTCACAACGTGGGAGGGGCAAAGCAAGTCGGTCTGACTCTGCCAAGTATGACACCAAGATTTGGCTGCGACTTGTTTCAAGGTAAGCACCCAGCGAGCACTGGACTGACGTGAGCACCTACTCTGTGCCAGGCTGGCTGCTGCGCTTGAATGTTATTTGATCTAAAACTGAATAACGTAGAGAAGGAGGCATCATTATCCCCATCACACAGATGAGGAAACTGAGGCTCGCCCAAGTTCCCCTTCAAATGTCCACGGGCCCCACGAACTCCTCAGCAGCTGAGCTGAACCCCTTCACCTCCTTCTTCCTTCCGGGTTAGAAAGAGAGTGAAAGCCCGCAACAGCATTCTCCCAGTGACTCCCCAGTCACGCCCTGTGTGTGCGGCGGACTGCAGCTGCATCGGGGCTCCTCGTCCTTTTTGGGGTCTAGGGTGACCTGGTCTGGTCCCTTTCTGCTTGGCAAGATCAGAAATGTACAGCTTGATGAATTATGAAAAAAGCAAATACAACAGTGAAAGCTCCAGAGGCCTGTTTTTGAAGATGATTATGTTCACCCAGCAGTGCAGACGCACATGGGGAAGCCAGAAGGAGGGGTCACTCTGGGACTCGGAGAGCCTGCATCTCTAAGGAGCTGCCCGGGGACGCTGGCACTGCCAGCCTCCTACTGAAAGTGTGGTCCTGCACCCACAGCATCAGCATCCCCTGGAGCTTGTTGGAAATGCAGGATCTCAGGCCACTCCTGACTCCCAAGCATCAGTCAGCTGGGAGCATTAAAAGCTACGGAGCGGGGCCGGCCCGGTGGTGCAGCAGTTAAGTGTGCACGTTCTGCTTCTCGGCTGCCTGGGGTTCACTGATTCGGATCCTGGGCGTGGACATGGCACCACTTGGCAAAAGCCATGCTGTGGTAGGAGTCCCATGTATAAAGTAGAGGAAGATGGGCATGGATGTTAGCTCAGGGCCAGTCTTCCTCAGCAAAAAGAGGAGGATTGGCAGTAGTTAGCTCAGGGCTAATCTTCCTCAAAAAAAATTAAATAAATAAAAATAAAAATAAAAATAAAAAAAGCTACGGAGGCCCTGCCTCCAGAGTTTCTAATTGACTTGTCCTGGGGTGGTGCCAGGGCTCCAGTATTCTTGACTGCTCCCCAGGTGCCTGCGAGGCAGTTGAAGTTTGGGCAGCTAGCCATGGAGTCAAGGGTCCTCAGTGCTTGAAAGGACCCGACCATCACTCTGTTCTACTTCCGCCTTTTATGGAGGACGAGAGAGAGTTCCCAAGAGGGGCGGCGTCCTGTCTGAGGGCACCATGTATGAACAGACTCATCAAACATGAAAACAGGAAGTGACCTCAGAGTTCGGCAGATTCAAACCCCTCATTTTGCATTTAGATAAACTGAGGCCAAGGGAGGACAGGGCAGCCAGGAGGGACACTAAGTTCTAGGACTTCTCCCCATCACACCATGCTGTCTCTTGGCTGCCCTTGTCTCCTTCCAGATATCAGATTCCAGACCTGGCAAAGGACAGGCCCTCTGTACCGCCCACTTTTCAGCTGTAAATGGCAAACCCTTTCTCCCCTAACTCTCAATATGTGGATTAAGGGACCTTCCCAATCACTGGGATTTGTGGTATCAAAAATGCAACTCAGCAAGAAACCAGGACTCCATAAAGGGAATACTGGTAACTGTTACTGCACAGATCTTGGAAATGAAACATAAAGCAATAAAAAAAAACAAATTAAGAAAAATATTTGCCAGTAATTAAGATAAGCCAAAGATTGGTTTGATGTCCTTCATATGTAAAGGACTTTTACAATCAATAAGAAATGGACAACTTAAAAGTGGGCAATGGACATCAGAAAAGTTATAAAAGGCCCATAAATAGGGGCTGGCCCCGTGGCCGAGTGGTTAAGTCCGTGCGCTCCGCTGCAGGTGGCCCAGTGTTTCGTTGGTTCGAATCCTGGGCGCGGACATGACACTGCTCATCAAACCACGCTGAGGCAGCGTCCCACATGCCACAACTAGAAGGACCCACAACGAAGAATATACAACTATGTACCGAGGGGATTTGGGGAGAAAAAGGAAAAAATAAAATCTTTAAAAAAAATAAATAAATAAATAAATAAATAAATAAATAAAAAAGGCCCATAAATATAAGAAGAGGTGTGCAACTTCACTTACAGTTGAAAAAAATGCAAATTGAAACACTTGGGGCCAGCCATGTGGCTTAGTGGTTAAGTTTGGTGCCCTCTGCTTCAGCACCCCAGATTCATGGGTTTGAATCCTGGGTGCAGACCTGCACCACTCATCAGCTGTGCTGTGGCAGCAACCCACATCTAAGGGGAGGAAGATTGGCACAGATGCTAGCTCAGGGCTAATCTTCCTCAGAAAAAAAAAACCCAAAAAACATTGGGATACAACCCTCACCCAGCAGACAAATGAAGATTGAAAAGATGGCCTTGTCATGCTGTGGGGAAATAGGCAATTGCACACAGTTTGTGAACATGTAAATGTACAAATATTTGATTTTGGCAGTTTGGTGATAGCTATGAATATTTTAAATTCATGTATTCTTTGACTCAGTAATTCCACTTCTAAAAAGTTACCTTGTGGATAAATTCTTACTAGTGCACAAAGATTAGATACAAAGTGTCATATCAGTGCTGTTTGCAACAATGGAAAACTGGAAACAACCCAAATGTCCATTATGTGGTCATGCAAACAACAAGGGAGACTCATGTGCTCCGACTTGGAAGGGCGTGTATGTTGCAGAACAGTCTGCAGGTTATGATTTTGTTTGTACAAAAAAATCATACAAATATTTGCATAGTTCATAGACCCACAGAAATGTCTGGAATGATGCACTAAACTGTTAATATTAGACAATGAGATGAAGGAGAGAGTTTTCACTCATTAAAAAATCTCGGGGGCCGGCTCCGTGGCCGAGTGGTTAAGTTCGCGTGCTCTGCTGCGGCGGCCCAGGGTTCGGATCGTGGGCGCAGACATGGCACCGCTCGTCAGGCCACGTTGAGGCGGCGTCCCACATCCCACAGCTAGAAGGACCTGCAACTAAGATATACAACCGTGTACGGGGGGGTTTGGGGAGATAAAGCAGAAAAAAACCAAAAGATTGGCAACAGTTGTTAGCCCAGGTGCCAATCTTTAAAGAAAAAAAAAATCTCATATAATTCTGCGATGTTCACCCAAAAGCACATACTACTTTCGTTATAAGTAATTTTTCATGCAATTTGGTTGTACTTAGTAGTATGATTTCAGTGGTTGCTGGAGACAGTGCTGGTTTGAGGTGGGGGGCAACGTGCTGGAACTTTCTCAGAAAGACACATGGAAATGTCATTTTACTAGCCATCAGTCACCAGTGAAACAAAATATAAGCTATATGGCTGATGAACTCCATTGTTTAAATTAAACCATAGCACGTGTCTAACTATATTTGTGGATGTGTCTCTATACCAGGCTAGAGGATAAAAGTAATTGTCAGCTCAGTCCCAGCAGAAATTCGGAGAGAGGCAGAGAAAGGGGAGTGGTGGTGGGTTTAGTATGTAATGATGGCACAGAGCTGGATGAAAACTCCACCGTGTCCACCCCCTTTCTCCCTGGGGTCCAGGGGGCTGCGAAGGGCCCAAGGGGTGGAGCAGGGTCCCAGCTGCAGACAGGACCTCTTCCTAGAGCTTCAAGCAGGACAGTGTCTTGGCGTTCCTTTCATTTGCAAACTGAGGAGTCTGTGCCTGCAGCTCCTGCTGAGCAGGTGAAGGGCTAGGGGCAGGAACCTCGCCCATGGGTGGGAGCAGAAAGTTGCCCACAGTCCCAGCTGCTGAGGTCTGGGTCTGGGTTTCACCGCAGAATGAGTGCCCACCTGCCATGCCCCCGTGACTTGGCAGCCCCGCCTGGTCCCCTTCAGCCCTCCTGGGCTTCTCATGCCCACCCCTCTGCCCTCTATCAAATCCTGCTCTCGAGACACAGTGGGTCCCGCTTCTCACTGATGCACTGGGCATCAGAGCTGGATGGGCCTGGAGACCCCGGGCCAACCCCCTCATTGTGTAGGTGGGAAAACAGGCCCAGAGAGGAGAAGGGATTTGCCCAAGGTCACCCAGAAAGTTGATGAGAGAGCTGAAACCGGACCTTTGAGTGAGAAAATGTCCCAGCCCCTCCCTACACTTTTCTGGATGTCTGGCTGCCCCTTCCCCATGGCCCCATCTGTTATTCAACGGATACTTATTGAGCGCCTACTATTTGCCAGATAATGTTCTCGGCCCTGAGGGCACAGTGGGAAATGAAACAGACAAAACTCCTACTCCTGGGGAGCTTACGTTCCACCCTAGTTATGCTACCTCCCTGTTACGTTTCAGGGTCGCAAATGCTGTCCGGCTGCAACCGGAAAGGCCTGGTCAGCAAAAACGCCGTGCCCACGTCTCGGCTCTGCAGAACAGAGGGCCTCACCCCTGGAGGAAGAGGAGCCTCAGCCAGGACGGCCCCAGGGATCCTCGTGCCCAGCTCTGCAGGGGTCACAGCCCCCCCAATGAGAATCATCTCCTTTGACCTCAGAACCACGCTACAAAGCAGGTTTTCACATCCCCATTTTACAAGTGAGAAACTGAGGCCCCGAAGGGGAAGACATCCCGAGAGGAAGCAGCAGGATCTGGCTTTCCTCTGCCCTCAGACAGGGTCCCAGACTCTGCTCAGGCCGGGGCAGAGCAGGCGGGGCTGCGGGAACAGGGGGCATTTTCTGCGGGGCTCCCACTTTTGAAGAGGAGTGTGGGAGTCCCTTCTGACCTTCTCTTGGGGTGCTCAGAGAAGTTCATGCTGCCCGTCCTGCCTGGGGGACGCCAAAGTGCCCAGCACAGTTGAGGAGGTAGCAACCGTGTCTGGGGACCCGGGTACCCAGGGCAGAGTTCCTAATGGGGGGGGTGTCGAGCCTTTTTTGTGATACTTAATGAAAAACATAGACCCTCTTCCTAGAAATATTCCATTTGCTTCCTCACATCATTTTGCACACTAATCCCCTGAAGCCCATCCTGGTACCACGCTGGACAGGGGCCGACCCTGTGGGGAGTCTCTCCCAATGGGGAGGAATCATACAACGGAGCTGAAAGTTTGGTCCCACCAGGGTATCTCCTGCCCGTCCGGAAAATCACCAATTGAGGGGCCCACGGACCATCCTGCGAGGCGTCTCTGGCCAGACAGACCCTGCTGCCCGGACGGGGCGTGAGTGCCCCCTGGGGGCGGCTCGCCCAAGTGTCCTAGGAAACACAGAGCCATCCCCCCACCTGCGTTTAATGTGATGCCAAGATTTGGTGGAGAAAAGTTGTCATTCAGAACACCGTTTTTATATTAAAATTGTCACAGATGGGTGTTACAATGCAAACTCTGCTCTAAATTTTAGGACAAAACCAGTCGAGCTACTTCAGTCTCCCGGCAAAAGGAAGTCGCTCCCCCATGTCTTCAGTGGAGCACCCCGTGATGGTATCCCCTCTCTCAGCCGGGTTCTCTCAGCTGGGAAATGGTCCTAAGGACACTCCCCCCTACAACACAGGGCTGTTGTGAGGGTTAAAGGCATGTAAACCTCTCAGAGCTGAACCGAAACAGTGTCAGCTGTTCAATGGAAACGTTTATTATTATTACTATTGTCATTATTGTTATTATTGAAGGTCTTTGGTGTTAGAGTCTGCAAATGTCTGCTGGGAGCCAAGCCCCCGCTAAACAAAGGACCCCAATTCAGACCCCATGCCCACCAGGAACACAGGCTCTACACCCGACCTCAGTTTTCCCAGCCGCTCTCCACCTCCTGGCTCCCCACTCTAGCAGGGCACCGGTGCCAACACAGCCCTTCCAGCAGCTCAGAGGTGAGTCGCAGCCTGTCACACCCCTACGTCTGTGGGGTCCTGCCAGATCTGAGGGTCAAAGTGCAGCAGGCTCAGGAAGCTGAGGGGTGGGGTGTGTGGGCAGGAGGGGTCAGGAGGAGGAGAGGCTCCCTGTGAAGAGCACTGAGTGATATTGGTGATCCTGAGAAGGGAAGAAACAGCACTGGGGAGGAGCCAAGAGATCAGGCTTCTAATGCCCACCTGGTCACCAATTTGCTATGTTATCCTGGGCAACTCACTTTCCCTCTCTGGGCCTCAGTTTGTTCTTGGCAGTCAGGAGGGTTGGACTCAGTGGATGAGTCTAAGTCCTAGGGGGCCCTGGCTCTAACCACTGCCCTCTTGGTAGGGGACAAATTTATTTTGTTTGTCCAGACCTGCGGGCAGTCTCCTCAGCCTGCCCTTCCCAAAGCCTCACAGCTCGAGCCTCTGGCTCCCCACTAGGCTTTGCAGGGCTAACTATGGGGGCAGAGTCGGGGTTCTCATCTGTGTGGCTCAAACAATAGTTTTGGGAGCTGGAGGGGGCTCAACAGACCCTCTAGATCCAACCCTCCATTTCACAGCTAAGGGGACCGGACCAGAGGGATGTGAAGGGACCTGCCCAAGGTCACAGAGTAACCAGGATGGGCCCAGGGGCTCTGCCTCCTGGCCCTACTGATCCAGAAGTCCCTGGGACCACCTTCAGCAGGAGGCCAGGCTTGGCAGCAGCCCAGGATGGGGGCGGAGGCACCAAAACAAACCTTCATCTTTTTCGGGGGGTGGGGACTGGGAGGGCTGGAGCTGATCTCACCAAGGAGTCTTGTCCCCCCAAATAAACCTCCAGGGCCTGGTCTGCCTGCACACTGTCCCAAGCATAGAACACAGAAGGGAAGTTCCCTTGACCCTGTCATCCCCTCCCCAGACCAGCCATACCAGGCTAAGGGAGGGAAAAAATAGGGGACAGCTCATCTTGGCTCATCTTACCCAGGACTGTCTTGCTTTTAGAACTGAAAGTCCTTCATCCCGGGAACCACCCTCCTCCAGTCTGGGGCAAACCAGGACTGCCCCCTCCTCCCTGGGCTTGATCAGGGAAACCAGAGACCCAGGGGCTTCCAGAGCCACAGACCCCCACGGCCCTGGGGACTCACGGTTGACTAATGATGTCAGAGCAGCATGTGAGCTGCTCCCCAAGAAGAGTGGAAGTGGAAGGCCAGCTTGACCCTCAGGGATGCTCATAACCCTGCCACCTGCCTCCATCAGCAGAGAAGCCCACAGTGGTGGTCCCCAGGAGTCCAGAGGACAGGCTCCCTCACCACCCAGCCAGCCCCCAGCCCCTGGGCTGCAGAGCAGAGAGATGATGGAAACCATTGATGAAATCTGAGATGTCCTGGGCATCTCTGAGTCTGAGGTACGTCTGAGGGTCCAGGAACCAAGGGCAACCCCCTTAGAAGGGGAACTTCTGGGAGGGGCATGTCTAGACAGATAGGGCTGTGGGCACCTCACAGAAGTTTCTGGGCCCCGGCAAGGCCTCAGAGTGATTCTCAGGGCCCCAACAGTAGAGAGAGCCGCCAGATGGAATTGAGACCACCCCTTGGGGGAAAGGGGAAGACCCCAAACTGTCTGAGATTAAGTTTGCACCACTGCCCTCTTCTGTTTCCCCACCCCAAGGGGGGCCAAGATGGACAGTCAGTGGAACGATAGGAAAATTCATTTCTGTTTCTCACTTACCTGAATCACTGGCCCGAGACTTACTCCTGCTACGTTGCCCAACTCACTCCCTGAAACCTCCCTTCCTGTCCCCAAGCTCCATCAAACAAAGGAAGGAAGGACGGAGAAGCTGAGGGAAGATGAGCCCCTTCAGATGACACGTCTCCATCACTGTCCTCGGGCTGGAATACCCGCTCGGCCACTTGCCAGCCAGGAGCCTCGCCAAGCTCGTAAAGCGCCTGAGCAGGCCCGGCATCAGAGAGTTAGGAATGGGAAACTCACATGGACTGACCCTGGATCACATTCACTTCCTCCTTCCACCCTGGCCCTCGGTTTGCCCACCTGTACCATGAGCAGGCTGCACCAGCTGGTCACCCAGGTGACTTTCTGGCTCTGTGGTCAGTTGGCTCAGGCTGGCTTTCTGTTGCCCAGGAGGGGTTCCAGCGTGAACAGTGACCTCAGGCAGAGCACAGCTCCAGCCTTCCAGGGGGAGGGGCCTCCTCAACCCTGATGAAATCCTGCTGAAAGACCTGGCCAGGCCCAGCGCCCACACGCACCTGTCAGGAATGAATGACCCTTTATCCCAGGCCCGTCCTGAGGACCCCAGCCATCAACGCTGCACCCTAGACAGCCCCTGTGCCACCCTCAATCTGGGAGGGCCCATTCACACACTCACACACGTCCTGTGAGCGTCTCTGAGCAGAAGGGGATAGTGTTTGAAGCCACGGACAGGTGGGCTGGGCTGCCTGCCCAGTCACAAGGCACAGATGGAGGAGGGGCCGTCTGCAAGTGAGGTCAGGCCTCCAGGTGAGGGAATCCAGCATCTGCTGGCCAATTCTCCCAGGATGCTCCTCTGGAGCCAACAGAGCCTGGACGTTCAAAGAGAAACAACCGGATGGAGGCCCCTGCACTGGGGGCACTCACCTCATTAGCTCTGGGGCAAGGAGAGGAAGGGGATACAAGAGGGAAAAGGATGGATGGAGGTTCTGAAAGGAGAAAGAAAGGATCCAGCTCAGACACTACCCTCTTCTAGAAACATCCCCTGCTGCCCATCACAGGAAGTGGCTGCCCCCAGCGGGGACTCCACAGCATGCAAGCTTGGTTCAAAGCTTGGGACTGACAAGAGCCTACTGCCCTGTCCTCCTGGGTAATGAGCTGCCCACAGCACCCCTCACCCCCCAGCACAGCCACCTGGTTCTCTTCCGGGGACCCACATCGCAGCTTCTCCTTTTTGACACTCACACACCAAGGGCTGCCCATGCCCCGCTTCCTGGACAGGATTTGGTTGTCCCTTGTGGAGCCCAGGACTCTGAGATGCACACGAAGCTTCGGACAGACAGGATTCCCCTTTACAAAGGCACCACTTACCTCTTCCCTGAGAAATCAAAGCAAAAAGAGAAGAAAACCCACCAGTTTAATCTCCACCAGGGCCATCCATTACACTTACCTTGTAGTTACTCAGGCAGCTTTTAGGGTTAAGGGCTGGGGCTCAGGGTTGGGTTAGGCCTGAGCTGTCCAACTTGGGGGCCACCTGCCGTGTGCAGCGACTGCAATGTGGCCAGTCTGAGTGGAGACCTGGTGTTAGTGTAAAACACACATGAGACCTCAAAAGCTTGGTACATAAAAAAATATATAAAATATCTCATTAATAATTTTTATATTGATTACATGTTGAGATGATAACATTTGAATACAATGGGTTAAAGAAAATATATTATTAAAATTCATTCTAGTTGTTTCTTTTTATTTATTTAACGTGGCTACTAAAACAATGAAAGTTACACTTGTGGCTCAAATTATATTTCCACTGGACCGCACTGGGGTAGAGGATTCCCTCCCACCGCGAGGCTGTGAGCTCTCCCAGGGGAGCTCAGGTGAGACAAAGCCTGAGAGAGCTCACGAAGGCCTTGAATGCCAGGCGGAGGGGTCTGAGTTGCCTCTGGGCACTGAATCTGGGCGGTGATTCTCCTAGGCCGGCTCTGTACACTCGGCACTCAGGGAGATCCCCTCCCAGCCCCGGCCCACTGGGAGAGGAGGAGGTGGCATCTGAGAGGAGAGTATGTTCAGGTGGGGATGGGGGGACAGGACTTCCGGGAGAGAGCCGGCTGAGCAAAGGCTCCGTGGCAGCAGAGTCAGGCCATGTTGGGAGGGGACCCGAGAGAAGGGAAGCAGAGGTCAAGAGAGGAGAGGAGGAAAAGAGGGTTGGGAAGAGGAGCCAAAAAGAGAGAAAAGAGTAGCTATCTTTGAAGGAAGTTTCTCTGAAGGAAGTAGTCAGAACGGCCCTGCTCCTTTGAACCTTCCACACTCTGAGGCAGGTGTTCAGAGAAAATCTCCAGCCCTGCTCCCCCCAGAGGACGGGAGGCCCCGGCGACGCTGCCGGCCTCCCCCACAGCCCTGACCAGGTCTCTCGGTCCCTCCCTGAGCCTGCCGCCCCCTGACACCACCTGAGCTGGCCCTGTGGGACTGGCCCTGAGGCAGGCTGGGAAGTGCTGGAGAGCAAGGCGCAAAGGGGCAGCCTTGAGGGCCAACGTCTGCCCCCACTTCCTGCCCCAGGACGCCAGGCTGGCGGGGTGAGGAAGGCCTGCTTCTCATTGAAGAGGGAGCCGGTCTTCAAAGGCCCAGACTCACCCGGGAGCAGGCCCCGGTCCGGCCCCGGCCCCGCCTCTTCCTCGTCTTCTGGAGCCAGGCATCCAGGCGGGGCTCCGGTGTCAGCAGCGTGGCCTCGGGCCTCTGGGAGGCAAAACCCAGACTGGAGAAGGCGTCGGTGCCAGTGGTGTCCTTTCTGGTTGTCAGAGGATTTAGAGGGTGGGGAGGTGTCAGCAAACTACAGCTCGAGGCCCACACCGCCTTTGCTTGTACAGCCCGTGGGCGAAGACTGGTTTTACATTTTCAAACGGTTGGGAGAAAAATCAAAAGATGAATAATGTTTCACAACACATGAAAATTATGTCAAATCCAAATTTCAGTGTCCCTAAATAAAGCTTTATTGGGACACAGGCACACCGATTCATTTATGGGTTGTCTATGGCTGCTTTCACAATACCACAGAGCTGAGCAGTATGACAGACGCCATGTGGCCCGCAAAGCCACCCAAAAGTTACTGATTTTGAGGACCTGCTCTCCATCTGGGTCCCAGGTTCTGGTCAGACAGGTCTGGGTTGGAATCCAGCCCACTATTTCCTAACTGGGTAACTTTGGAGATGATAATAGTCTTTTTTCTACCTTGAAGGGTGCTTAGAGGTTTGAGAGAGATAATGCACGTACATGCTCAATACATGTTAGCAATTGTTATTATTACAATTATTATTCCTTCCCAGTGGAAGAGTCTGAAGACCCTCAAGTCTCCACCACCAGCCCAGGCGTTGAGCTCCATCAGATACGCCACACGCGGCCTGACAGGAACTGGCCTCACACGCCGCACCCCAAACCCGCTCCTCCTCCTGAGCATCCCCTATCTTGGCTGGTGATGTCAGGGAATCATGGGGACGGCTACCAAGTGCCTTTCACCTGGACCCCCAAACACAAGCAAGTCAGGGGTGGGCGACTTATGTCTGAAGGGGGTAAGCCGGGCAAGGCTTAGCAGCCGGGCTATGAAGGAAAGAAGAGATGAGAGAGATGTGTGGGGCATTGCCCTTGTGCCAGGCAACCCTAATGATTCTCCCAAGGCCAATGTGTTGGCACCATTCTACAGAAGAGGAAACAAAGGCTCAGAGAAGCCAAGTGACTTGCTTGAAGTCACACAGCTACAAAATGGCAGGACAGGGATATATACAATACATTCACATAATTTGAAATTCCAAATGTACAAAAGGGTACAGTGAAAAGTCTGCCCCCAACTCTGATTCCCAGCCACCTAGTCTTTATTCTAGAAGCAACTGTGCTTGTGTGTCCTTCCAAAGATATTCTATGCATATACAAGGAAATATGAAAAAAATACACACACATATATTTCAATAGATAGATGGAGATAGATATGCTTCCCTCCACACTTTTGTTCTTTACTCAAATGGTAGTAAACTATAACACTGATCTGTGTCTAGTTTTTATCACTTATGATATATCTTAGAGACCTTTCCATATTAATACACAGAGAGTAACTTCATTCTTGTTGTCTTTCATTCTTTGTCTTTTGTCTTCATTCACATTGTCTTTCATTGCTTAAATACATCACAATTTATTTACCCAATCCTATACTGATGGCCATTTGGGTTGTTTCCAATCTTTGCCAATTACAAAAATAACGCTGCAATGAATAGCCTATCTATGTGTTGCTTCACACATATGTGAGTTTATCTGTAGGATAAATTCCTAGCAGAATTGCTGGGTTAAGGGGCCTGTGGGTTTGTAGTTTTGATAGATACAGCCAAATAGTCTACGACAGAGATTGAGCCAATTCACAGTTCCACCAGCAACACGTGAGCACAGAGTCAGGATTTGAATTCAAGTCCATCTGGTTCTAAAGCCAGGCCTTGTTATGCTGCACCATGACCATCGCTGCCATCACCAGAAAGGTTTTCCTGATGCCCTAGGCCACCTCCATGTCTTGGGTCTCCTGCTTGCTCACCGGGAATGTCTGCCTCTTCCTCCAGGAGCCTTCAGCCCTCCCAAAGCCCCCAGGACCCACGGTGAACTCTGCTCTCCCTGAAATGCTGTCCACCCACCGTCGGTCCTAACTGGTTCCCAACATCTAACAGCTCTCTCCTTGTTTCCTGGGAGTTACCCTTCCCCCTCTAAAGCTCCTGCAAGGACAGTGATGGTGCTACCCGTCTCCAAGTGCAGTACCTGCCATGTGGGGTCAACTGGAGAAAGTTTGCTGAATAAATGTGCTCAATTTTCATGCCAGATACTCAGAAGTTGTCCCTGATCCCTCCTTCTCCTTCACCCTCAAAATTTAACTAATACCAAATCCTGTTGGTTCTGCCTCCTAAATATTTCTCGCATCCTTCCACTTGTCTCATCCCAGCTGCCACCTCTCGGCCCAGACCACCATGATTTCTCACGTGGATTGTTACAACTGCCTCTTACACGGTCTGCCTGCCTCCACGCTCACGCCCGCCCATCCACTCTCCACATCGCTTGCTTTGTGGACAAAACTGCTAACTGTTCTCTGATATCCTTTCTCCCCTTCTTTAATAACAGAACCCCAGTTTGGGCCGGGCAGCTTTCCCAGCCTGCCTTGTGGCTAGGTGGGACCACGTGACTGAGCTCTGGCCTCGTGGATGTGAGCACCTGTGATAGGCATGGCTTCCATCTGCTCTTGAAGAGGAAGGGCTCACCTTCCACTCCCCTCTACCCTTCCCACTGCTTCGACATGACCAACAGTCAACTTAGACCTCGAGATGGAGGATGGGGCGGAGGATGGCACAGCCGCAAACCAAAGGGAGCCTCGCGAAGCCTCTGGGCAAAGGGTGTGCCACCTGGCAGGGACACTCCAAACAGGAGCCCCGGCTGATGCACCAGCGGTGCCGCTGACCCTGCCTTGGTACCTGCGACCAGCCAGCCCGCCAGCAGGGATACGCAGGAAGCAAGACCCAAAGTGTCTTTTAATTTAAAACTTTCTTGGTAGTTGACTTGGAGCTCAACCACTGAAATGTCATTCTCCTGTGTTCCTGCCACACACATACACTTGCACACATGTGCTCACGCCTGGCAGCTCTCTGCTAGGAAGGAATGCAGCCTTTTCCCGTCCGTCCAGCGTTGCCGGGCACTCAGCCCGCGTTCCTCCTCCCTGCCATCAGCAGCCCCTGGCTCTGGGCAGTTACAGAACCCACATTCAGTGATCCACTCGGCCGCACCAGCTCTCTGCTGCCTGGGCTCAAGGAAGAGTCGCAGAGACGGTCCCCAAAGAGGCCAACAGCACACACGGTATGCAGGTGCCTCGGCCTCCTTTCCCTATAGCCTTGCGTAGCTGGACCTCACAGGAGCCACCGACAGGGAGGAGCAGCGGCCCCTGCTCTCGGGAGAAGAGGAGGCCAGGACTGGTGACATCGTGTCATTCAGAGCTCAGGTCTGTGAATAACGCACCCATGTTTCACAAGCTGTGATCCCCACCTGCCAAGGCCACATGTACAGTCCCCTCCCATGTTCTCCTTTGTCTTGGGTTCCCAAAGTGTGTCTCAAATGACCTCACAGGAAAGAACAGTTAATAAACATGAGCTTCCTCCCCGCTTTAAAACATTTCTTCTTCCATGGCCTCCACTAGCCAGAATTAAGAAGTCTCCTCTCCCGGTGACAACCTAAGGACCCCTCCGGTCTGAGAGCCAAGCTTTGTCCTGCGCCACGTCCCTCAGCCTCACACCTGTCCAGGAGACTTCTCTGACCCCATGCAGGTAGCCGCCAGTGCCCTCCACAGCTCTGCCCTCCACACGCCCACGTCACAGGGCTGCACCGCGCACTCCAGGACCCCACGACAATGAACATAACCTTCCTGTTTAATCCACGAGGAAACTCAGGCTCACGGTGACTAAGTGACTCCCCCATGGGCGCATAGCCAGGCAGGGCGGAAGCCAGGATTCAAGCCGGCCTTGTCCCACTGTGCTCACCAGCCCCCATCAATTATTCAGGCAGACTCTGGGAGGCAGTGTGGGGAGAGGGATTTTTAGGATGTGGAAAGGGAAAGGATCTTCGAGTTTGAGTGACAGCAGGCAGTGGAACAGGATGGGGATTGAAGATTCGGGAGAGAAGGGGACCCTGGGGAGGGAGGCCCATGCACAAGCAGTCATTTAAGCTGGAGTAGCAGGGAGAGACAGGGAAGAGCTTAGGGCCTTAGAACTGCAATTCCAGAGCACAAGTCTCCATTTCAGCCTCTATTTTCTCCAGTGTTGGGGGTGCAGGGACCGAGGCTGGAATTTGCAGGGCTTCAATCAGTGGCCTCCTCAGGCAACTTTCCCTAGCAGCCCTCCCAGCCAGGGAGCAGGAGTGGAGATAAGATATGGACGCCCAGTGGGGTGGAATAGGTAGGCAAAGTGCTGCAAGAGAGGGGCAGGCCAGACTGTGGTTGCCCAAGAGGGATCATGCCCTGCTATGGGCAGTCCGAGAAGGTTGCCTGGAGGAAGTAGATCCAGCACATAGTGGCAGTCAATAAATATTTGTCTTGGGGCTGGCCCCGTGCCCAAGTGGCTAAGTTTGTGCACTCCGCTTTGTCGGCCCAGGTTCACCAGTTCAGATCCTGGGCATGGACCTACACACTGCTCGTCAGGTCGTGCTGCAGCAGCATCCCACATAGAGGAACTGGAATGACTTACAGCTAGGATATACAACTATGTACTGGGGCTTTGGGGAGCGTCGACGAAAATAATCCATAACCAATCTATAAATGAAAATTTGGGTGAGTTTATTCTGAGCTGAAATCTGAGGACCATGGCCCAGGGCCTTTCTTCCCAAAGGAAGAAAGGGCACCGAAGAAGTGGGGTGCACAGAGTGGTTATATACCCCCAAACAGGATGTCTCACATATGATTGAAATGTCCCTCCCACAATAGTCACAAGATTGCCCTGTCGGCACAGCGCTTGATGGACACAGCAGGGAGTGGTCTGCTATCTTGGAGGGCGTAGCAGGAGGCAAGTCTATTGTCTTGAGCTGGGTGGTCACAGGTGAGTGCAGTTGGGAGGGGGAGGGAAGTTGCACCTTTATCTCAAGGGCCTTTGTTCTTGCCATAGGGAATCTCTAAAGCAGATATACAATGCATGCTCAACAGCCTCGGTCAGGCCCTTTTGGAAAGACAAGGTCAGGCCGAATTAGGTTTGTACCAAATGGCTTCCTCATATTCTTCAATATATCCTATCGCTGGCCATTTTTATTTGTCAGGAGAAAAAAAAGGGGGAAGATTGGCAACTGATGTTAGCTCAGGGCAAATCTCTCTTCAGCAAAAAAAAATTCACACTGGCACATGCTTAAAAAAATAAATAAGTAAATATTTGTCTTAATTGCTTTAAATATCCTAGGACATATCTGTGGACGAATTATCTGAATTCTGGATGGAGCTGACAGTGGAGACACTGCCGCCGCCATCATTTTGACAAATAAAAATGGCAAGTAATAGGATATATTGGGGTATGTGAGGAAGCCGTTTGGTATAAACCTAATTCGGCCTCACTTTGTCTTTCCAAAAGGGCCTGACCGTGGCTGTTGAGCATGCACTGTATATCTGCTTTAGATATTCCCTATGGCAAGAACAAAAGCCCTTGAGATAAAGGTGCAACTTCCCTCCCCTTCCCAAAGTTGGCATTCCCTTAAGGATTAAGTATCTTTCCTTAGGCTAGAAGCTGATTGCTGTGCTCACCTGTGACCGCCCAGCTGGAGGCAATAGACTTGCCTCCTGCTAAGCCCTCTGAGATAGCAGACCCACTGCCTGCTGTGTCCATCAAGTGCTGTGCTGACAGGGCAATCTTGTGACTATTGTGGGAGGGACATTTCAATCATATGTGAAACGTCCTGTATGGGGGTATACAACCACTCTGTACACATCACTTATTTGGTGCCCTGTCTTCCTTTGGGAAGAAAAGCCCTGGGCCATGGTCCTCAGATTTCAGCTCAGAATAAACTCACCCAAGTTTTCATTTATAGATTGGTTATGGATTATTTTCGTCGACAATTTTGTGCGCCTGAACTCAGGGGAGGCAACAGGGAGATGTCTGCTCCTGAGCCTGGGGGAAGGTGCAGGAGGCTGTCTGTCCAGGTGGCAGGGGGAAGAGGGACGGTGACGGCATGGAGACAGGGGAGAGACAGGGCTGCAGTCAGTCTAACGCCAGTGACTCTGCGACTACTGCCAGAGTGCAGGCTAGACGTCAGATGTGATGCTGGGGCCCTTCATGCACATGTCATCTTTGCCTGTCGTGTTAGCAGCTGGCTCCCTGATGCCCAGAACTGCAGCTGGCACAGAGAAGGTGCTTGACAAATGTTTGTTAAGTATATGAATTAATAAATTTAATCCGCACCATATCCTTGTGTGATATAATTATCTGCACTTTGCAGAGGAGGAAACTAGGATCAAAGGCATTCAGACCCAGCCCTTGTGGGAGGCAGAATCCTAGGAATGACCCCCACTGACCCTTGACCTTGTAGGATCCCCTCCCCTTGGAGGTGGGTGGCACTTATGAATATGATGAGCTATTACTCCCGTGATTATGTCATATGACAAAAGGGAGGTTATCTGGGTGGGTCTAATCTAATCACGTGAGCCCTTTAAAAGCGGAGTTTTCTCCAGCTGACGGCAGAGGGGGAAGTCAGAGAGATGTCAAGCACCAGAAAGATTCAACACACCGTTGCTGGCCTTGAAGATGGAGGGGACACTCAAGGTCCAGAGAGAGGCTTCTAGGAGCGACAGCCACCCCCAGCTCACAGCCAGCAAGGAAGCGGCACCTTAGTCCTACAACTGCAAGGACCTGGATTTGGCCAACAACCTGAATGAGCCTGGGAGTGGCTTCCTCCCGGGAGCCTCCAGATAGGCTTGGCCTTGCGCAGTCCTAAGCAGAGAATCCAACCACCGCCACCTGGCCTTCTGGCCCACAGAACTGGCTAATCAGTGCAGGTTGTGTGAAGCTGCTAAATTTGTGATACCTTGTTACACAGCAATAGAAAACTAAGACAGCCTTGTACACAATAAACAGAGAGCACACAAGTGCCACCTCCCACACAGAGCAAATAGGGCTCACGCTCCACGCACTCTACAACCCCCCAAGTCTGTCGCAGGCAGATCCCACCCACAAGGTGCCGCGAAGCACCCTCAACACTCACTGTGGGAGCGTGTTCCTAGAACCTGCTGGAGACAGGGCATTTCCTGCTGCAGGCCCGCTCCCAGCTGGGGCAAAGATGGCCACCTGTCGACTGAACACTCATGCTCCCCCTCCTCCGTGTGCAGTTGTCACTGGGAAGCGGCTGCCTAGCCACAGACTACATTTCCCAGCCCCCCTTGCAGCTAGCAAGTGGCCCGGCGATTGGTTCTCACCAGCAGAATGTGAGCAGAAGTGAGGTGTGTCACTTCCTGGTCAGGGCAGTTAGGAAGCTGTGTGCCCCTCTCTTTCCCCACCCATCCACTGAATGCATAGGACACTGAGGTCCTTAGAGGCTCCTAGAGCCACAAGCTAGAAGGAGCCTTGGTCACCACGGAGAAGAGCCACCTGCGAACCAGGAACACCTGCGTTGGACTGTTACCAGCGTGAACATTGATATTGGGCTAAGCCACTTAAATGGGTGTGTGGCCGCAGGGCAGGGTGGGGAGGTTCTAAATTACATTAGGTAGTGATACCTTGACTTATCAGCCCTTGTCTCCCAGCCCCTCCCCTCAGGCCACCCACAGAGAGAGGATGGGGTCCTCAAGTCTGATGGGTCCCCAGGCAGACCCTGGATAAGTAAGTTCACCTCCTCCCCGACTGAGGGAACCATGGAGGCCCCCGCAGCCATCCTATTCTACTCAGCTCCGGGCTGGAGCTGGGCTTGGGGCCACCTCTGAGCCTTACCTCCTCCCACCCCGACACCCATCCTCTCCCATGTGCACCCCGGTGGCCGCTGCTCTGGGCAGACCTCATGGTGTCTCACTCAGAAGTCAGGAGTAGCCTCCAACTCTTCTAATGCAGCGTGCATTTGCGCCACAGAGACCTTTCTGAAGATGCCTATCCTGTAACCCCCTCCCTGCTCTAAAGCCTTCAGTAGCTCCTCACTGCCTTCCAGGTCAAGCCCATTTTCCCGCTCACTCCAGCTTCTTTCCCCTCAGAGCCCCTCAGGGCCTCAGAGCTTCCCCACACCTCGTCATTCCCCTCAAGGGCCTCCCTGCTCGAGTGAAATGTGTAAATAAATCACCTACCACAAAGGTACAACCTTAGCAGTGACGATGACAGTGATCAGCTGAAATGACCTTCTCCTCTTCCCCATCTCACACTGTTAAAGTCCTACCTGTCCTTCAAGGTGGCCCAAAATCCCACCTCCTCCAGGAGGAGGCCTGTGGTGGTTAATTTTGGGTCAACTTGATTAAGCTAAGGATGCCCAGATAGCTGGTAAAATACTATTTCAGGGTGTGTCTGTGAGGGCGTTTCCAGGAACTATTAGCATCTGAATTGATAGACTGAGTGAAGAAAGTGCCCTCACCAATGCAGGTGGGCATCTTCCAATCCCGAGAGGGTCTGAACAGAACAAAAAGGCAGAGGAAGGGCAGATTCGCTCTCTGCTTGGGCTGGGACATCCGTCTCCTCCTGCCCTTGGATATCGGTGCTCCTGGTTCTCCGGCCTTTGCATTTGGACTGGGACTCACACCATTGGCCCCCCCGGGTTCTCAGGCCTTGGGGTTTGGACTAGAACTACACCACAGGCGTTCCTGGACCTCCCAGCCTCCATAATCGCATCCCTCATAATAATGAGCCAATCCCTCCTACTAAATCTTTCTGTGTGTCTGTATGTATCCTATTGGTTCTGTTTCTCTGGAAAACTCTGACTAATACAGGGCCCTCCCAAATGCTTCCGGCAGGCACGAGCCCTCCTGTCCCCATGTCCCCTTTCCAGGATTTGCATCACACAATTCACCAGCACTGCCCACTACCACGTGTCACAGGTTGGGTTCTCCGAGAAGACTCCAAGATGGAGTACTTATACGCCAAATATAGGGTGTTTATTAAGGGGGCCCTTGGGATCGATACGCGTGGAAAGGAGGGGACAGAAACAGGAGTGGGCAGAGGGAGAAGTTGAGCTGTGGTGCAGGTCAAACCCCACAGGGGCTCTGGAGCACATGTGCCTTCAGAGGCATCCCAAGTGGGGCTGAGATGGCCAGGCTTTATATATTTATATTCCTGCCTCAGTAAGTCAGTGGATGTGGGCCACCCAGGGAGGGGGTGTGACCTTAGTGAAGTGGTTCTTGGCAGCTGGAGCCGTCCCTGACAGTGAGGCCTTCCTGGAATAGGGATCTGGCACTGCATCTCCCTGTCCACCCACCACGATTTGACATGTGGCTGTCACTTCCCCCACCGGATCCAGGCAGAGAGTCCTTGGAGGGGAGGGAACCTGGAGGCTGAGTCAGGCCTGTTTCCTTTGCTCCCTCCTCCTACCTCAGACAACCTACAAGGCCACCATCTTTGGCACAGAGCCAGGTGCTGGCCGAGGTCAGAGGGTGTCTGTAAGCTGCACCTGGGGTACACCTGGGCTGTGGTGCAGGGGGCCGAGCTGGAAGCCGGGAGCTCTGGGTTTCCTGTATGCCCTCCTGATGCTGGTCCTCAGAGAACAGACACTGCCCCCAGGACATGTTTTGTGGAGTTGTGGGTATGTGTGTTGGTTGTCACAGTGATGGCAGATGGGCACCACTAGTGGGCAGGGGGATGGTCCTGCAATAAAGAATTGTTCCGGGTCCCCTATTAGTGAAAAACCTGTTCAAAAATCTCCAAGACTAGAACCTGACTCTGTTTTGCATATAAACACAAAGTACTTCGTTGTATGGCCTTAAAACTGTACACCGAATTTTCTAGGAATGCAACTACTATGCAAATCAACGGAAGATACGTACTTTGTTTAGAAAAGCATGTCGGGTGTTTGACTCACCAGAACAACACCCGTGAATCCACCTGCATTTTACCTGTCACAGCACTTCTGTTTATAGCTAAAAGCCAGGGGTGATTAAACATTACTGGGTCTTCCTGGTGTAGTGATGCTTAAACATTCACTGATTGAAATATATTTTATTTTATTCTCAGTTGCTTTCTTTTTATTTTAAATTATATTTTATTTTATTCTCAGTTGCTTTCTTTTTATTTCTCCTTTATATTATGACTAAGGCAGTATATTTGTTTTTAATCATGTCTCCGGATTGGTTGTAATATCTTTGAATTTCGTTTCAAGATCGTAAAAGGGGCATCCACAATTGTTTTTCTTTTTTTTTTTTAGTGATAAAGATTGTCCCTGAGCTAACATCTGTTGCCAATCTTCCTCTTTTTGCTTGAGGAGAATTGTTGCTGAGCTAACATCTGTGCCAAACTTCCTCTGTTTTGTATGTGGGATGCTGCCACAGCATGGCTTGATGAGCCATGTAGGTCCACACCCAGGATCCGAACCCACAAACCCCAGGCTGCTGCTGTGGAGTGTGCAAAGTTAACCACTCTGCCACCAGGCCAGCCCACAATATTTTATATTAGAAGGAGGGTGATGCATCTGACAGGTTAAGAGCCTCTGACCTGGGTGAGTGCCATCCTCGTGGGCCTGACCTATCTCCAAAACTCATCCTGTCATTATGCACCACCACCACCCCGTGGCGGGTGGGCTCTGGGACCTGTGGGGGATGGGTACCCTCTGCAGGCCATCAGCCCTCTCCCAGGGAAACAGGCCCCAGAGAAGCCCTGGATTCGATGATTCAATCTGGGCCAGAGCCAGCTGGAGGAATCTTTATCTTTCCAGGTCTGTTTCCAGAACTCCCTCCAGATTCACCATTGCTGATCCTGAGCCCTCCCGTCATCCCAGGTGCCTTGGTGGAGGGGCAGAGGGGTGGTCGAGGAGGCGAGGAGTGGAGCTTGCCCCCTCCCTTCCTTTGGGAGCCTCAAGGAGTTGGAGCCTACAAGCAGGCCTCTCCCAGCCTGGCCCCCTTTATGGGGACGCCTTCCATGGCTCATTCCCACTCACTCTTCAAGGCCATTTCAAGGCAGTCATCTCTTGCAAGGCTTCCCTGGTTGCTGCAGCCAGTGAGGCTGGGCCCAGTGCGGAGGCAGAGAGACGGCCCCCCTAACAGAGCTTACAGCATAAGTGTGTGTCTCCAGGGCCGTGACTGTGTCTGAACAGCCAGGAAGGTGCCTCAGGATCAAGGAGCAGGTTACCAGGTAAAATGCATGTGCCCAGTTCATTTGGACTTCAGAGAAACAATGAGTAATATTTTAGCATAAGTATGTCCCATGCAATCCTTGGCACATACTTATACTAAAAAAGTATAAGTTGCACATCTGAAATTGAAATTTAATTGGACATTCTGTATTTTTAATTGCTAAATCTGACAGCCTTACTTGGGAACCAAGTCCACCTGTCTGTGTGTGACCCAACATTGTCAATGTGACTGAGGGAGTGTGGGGAGGCTGTGTGTGTGTAGCAGCTGTGCACAAACCCCAGTAACGCCGTGGGAAGGCGGGCCTGGAGAACGATGCTACAATGAACGCCAGGCCTGAGGCGCGTGCCTGTGCATGAAAGGGGTGCAGCCACGTGGACCCGGCCTCAAGTCCCGGGTCTATCACCCAGTGGTTCTCAACTCTAGTGGAGCTCCAGGGTGCCCTGGGGACCAGAACTACCCCTCCACACACATATACCCCACCCCCAGGTTCTGGTTCATTCCGTCTAGGTGGGAACCTGGCTCCTGTTTCTCACACACCCCTCACTGGGTTGACAGTTTTGTCATCAGTGCAAGTTAAGGCCTGGATCTGGGCCTTGAGGAGTGGGGAGCAGTCAGGAGACCTCCTCCGAGGTGAGTGGGCTCAGACTCCCAGTGGCTGTACTGACTGGAGCCCAGCTTACCTTCTGAGGTCAGTGGTCCAGTCTCCTGGACATAGGACGCCCTCTCTGTCCTTCTAGGGGTCTCCTGCCTCCCTGTGGAGAGGAAGGCTCTAGTATGAATGACACGGTTCAGATGAAGAAACTGAGGTCGTAAGACAGGGCCGGGACCGGAACCTAGCCTACCCGAGCCTGAGCCGATGGAAGTACCAGGCTCTAGAGTGATCCCCACCAACCCCAACCTGGGTCTCCTCCCCTCCCCACCAAGGGCCCTCAGGCGCAGCCACGGTTCACTCATGTTTCCCAGCCTGGCGATTTCAAACCGTCTGTGTGCTGTCCGTTCTCAGTCCTTGTGCTCCAAGTCTCCCCAACCACCCCCTCCTCCCATGGAGAGCTGTTCTGCGTGACTGGCTATCCCTGCTCTTAACGCACCACGTCACGATCCTTATCTGGGGCTCCCACTACAGGGGAGCTCTTTGAGGGTGCAGACCCAGCCTCACTCACCCCTGTGTCCCTCGGCACGTGCTCTGGGAGTGCCTGGAGAATGAATGGAGGGACTGTCTCATAAAGTGACCGATGGTATGGACTCCTACAACTGTCCTCAGGTGCCTGGATGTCATCAAGAAGCCCAGTACCTGCAGACACCACCTTCCAAGAACCGAGGACTGTCCGTTGTCGAGTGTGAACGCCATCTGATTAGAAATGAGCCAAAACAATGACATACTCTTGCTTCCACAGACACGGAAGGAGACATGGTGAGGCATGTAACTCCACGGCTTCAGCAGAGTGTGCTGGGCAAACACAATTGCGTAAACAAACTTAAGCTTCCCTTTATTCAGTAATTTTGTTGTTGTGGTCATTTGAAAGTCCTTAAAATTCAATAGGACGGATATTTACATACCCTGGGATCACTTGGAATTCAAAGTCTCGGGTTAAGTGAAAAATCGTATTTAGTGTACTAGTTTTCTACTGCTGCTATAGCAAATTACCACAAACGTAGTGGCTTAAAACAACACAAATTTATTATCTTTCGGTTCTGGAAGTCAGAAGTCCCAAGTGGGTCTCGCTGGGCTGAAACCAGGTGTCGGCAGGGCTGCGTTCCCGCTGGAGGCTGGAAGGGAGGGTCAGCTTGCTTGCCTTTTCCAGCTGCTCTCATTTCTTGGCTCCTGGCTCCCTTTCAGCCAGCAGTCACATCGCTCTGGCCTCTGCTCCTGTTATCACCTCTCTCTCTGACTGGCCCGCCTCCCTTTCCCTCCCTGTCTCAGGATCCTCACCTCAACCACATCTGCAAAGTCCCTTTTGCCGAGTAAGGTACACATTCGCAGGTTCTGGGGAGAAGGATGTGGATATCTTCCAGGGGTGGGATATTATTCTGCTTATCACACTTCATTTAGGGTCAAAATGAAAAATCCAATCAGGGTATCAGCCTGAGGAAAACTGGGAAGGGTGTGTAAAATATGCCTCCAAGGATGTGAGCGACTTGACCATGACATTGCTATTTCTGTGTTAAGAGGTAACCTCTGTGCGTTTGGTACTATAAGGCTTGTAATGTACAGGACAGTTTGGTCTTTTAAAGCAACAGCCTTGTAACTAATAATTGAAAGTACATAATTGAATAATTTAAACTGAGGGTTTTAAGTTGAAATCTTACCGAGTTTATGCACCATATTAGAACATGTGATAGAACTTTAAATTCACCATATTTTAATTTTTGTTATTATTTAATTTAGATTTTTATTTTTTATAAGTTTAGCTTATTGGTGTTATAAAGGGTATTAGTACTCAGGAAGGAAGGTTTTGCTGATTAAGTCAGAAATTGGAGTACTGAAATAGGAAGACATTTTTAAGTAAAGTTTAAAATATTTTAAGACACTTGATTAACTAAGTTTATAAACCGGACCAAACATCATGCAAAGACCTCTCCAAGGAGGTTGTTAAAATTCGCTGTATGTAAACAGAATAAGACTTGCCAGCTGAACTTGAGTCTAGAAGGGAGCCCTGGTTTCATTGCCCCTGGTAGCATAGGCAGAGAGGGGACAGGTGTTGCCCCGGGGCAGCCGCGACAGCCTGGCAAGACCACAGCGAGGTCCCCAGGCCCTGCACAGACCAGGACAACCCACACCAGGACCGCCGTGGGGTGGAGGCCTCTCACTGCACTTTTATTGTTCAAGTTGGTATTGTTGTTTTGAACTTTGTTTTTTATATTATCAGAAAAAGCAAATAAGTATTTATATTTTGTTAGGTATCAATCTTTTCAATTTAAAAGAAAAAGAGGTATGATTATAGGATCTACAAATGAAGTAGGTGCCCTGTAATGTTAGAATCTAATTAGAGAGGACTCTACGTTCAGTAAAGGCAGACAGGTTACTCAGACTGACCTTGCCCCTGAAGGCAGCTTAAAAACACTGACCACAGGATTTTGAATAATCTTAAAAGCATCAGAGAGCTAACAAGATACAAAGAAATGGCCCGGCAGCGGGCCTGGCGTGGGAAGCACTTTGGTGGTGGAGGAGGGGGCCCGTCAGGCAGAGGCAACTGAGAAGCGGAGCAGAGCCTCTGGGAGGCTCGAGGGGCTCCAGGACCAGAACTTAGTGCAGAAACCACCCCCACTCGGGACTGGGAAATCCAAAGGGCTAGGCTCTGAGAGCAAGGGTGACCCGAAGCAAACTGGCCCTCACAAGTTCTGTACTCCGGCCTCGAGTTATCTGGGGAAGCCACAGAGTCTGAAGCCCTGAGATTAGACTAACGTGATCCTGGATGGCTAGTGGCCCCAGACCCGTTGCAGAAGCTGAAGTGCTAATTGAAGGAAGATGACTATCATTTTAGGCCTCAGGCAATTCCTAAAGGTAATGTTTCAAACAACTGTCCATCCTACGGTCAAAGATAGCCAGGCACACAAGGTGACAAGACAACACAACCAAGGGCCAGCCCCAATGATAGATATCAAACACGGATCCAGGAGGTAGGGAATGAAGTGATCACACCGTAAAACAAATGTGTGTGTTGTTTCTCATAAACGGATTCATATGGTATGTACTCGCATGTTCACAAGGGGAAAGGGTTGGAAGAGAATGCTGGTCTCTGCCCATTGGCCCCCTGCCTGTCCCTTCGCCTCCATTCACAGCTCATACCCCCAGGTGACCTGGGATGTCTTGATTGCACTTTCCTTCCTACCTTTATGCCTTTGTCCTAGGGTTCTCAGACCGTACCGGAGCCCCCTGGGATGGATGCCACTCCCTACAGGAAGCTTTCCCTACTCCCTCCAGCCAGAACACATCTCTTTCTCCCCTTGTATCTTCCTCCCTTGGAAACCTTTGACCCCTCTGCCTTGTATTTGAACTGTTGTGCTCCTGCCTTTCTCCCCACTGGACCAAGAGTTCTGTGGGGGCTGGGCCAGGGGTGATGCCTGCTGTTCTCACCTTGCATTTCCTCTGCTCAGTGCTGGGCACTTGGGAGGATGAACACATCAGGGCAGTAGACAGGCTTGCTCACGCCCATCAACACACTTGTCAATGTCCTGCCACTGTCACCTTGACCCGGATTCTAAAGACCAAGGGACCCTCAGGTCAGCCCACTTCTGCTCAGACCCTCCTAAGGGGGGTCATATGAAGACGTATTACACTAGTGTTTACATTTTCAATGTGCATGGACATGCCTAGGATCGGGATGTTTCTCAGCAGCTGTGGAAAGTGGGCACCATTAGCCCCATTTGACAGGCGAGAGCCTGGGGCTTAGGGAGGGGAAGACTAGCCCAGTGGTTCTCCAGCCTGGATGCACTTTGGAATCACCTGGGGAGCTTTTAACAATTAAGTCTGAATCTCTGGGGATGGAGCCCAGGTGTCCGAATTTTTTTAAAGCTTTCCAGGTGATTCTAATATATAACCAAACTGGAGAACCATTGGACAAGCCCAAGGCCCACAGCCAGTGGGGAGCAGAGTCAACTCTAGAATTCCAAATCTTGAGGCAGTGCTCTTTTTTCCCAAGAGGAATTGGGGGAGGTTCCTGGACCCCTGGCTATTTGGGGTCCCACAAGCTGGAAGACAGTGTTGGAAGAAGGGGCTCCACAAGACAGTCTCGGCTTCTGTGAAGCCAACCTCTTCCCTCCTTGTCCTCCCCTGACTCCAGAACTTGGGCCCAGACAGCCAAAGCCCAGGGGACAACGAGTGACTCAGACGCTTCCTGTTTTCTTGGCCACAGTGACAGAAGGATGGAAACAGCCCTGAGCTGGGGTTCATGGCTGAAGAGAGGGGGCCTGGAGAGATGAGGAGCCTGGAGCTGTGGGGCCAGCCTGCCCTGAGATGTGAGAGGAGTGAGCTGGGCAGAGCCACATGGGGTGGTCTCCTGGCCTCGCTGGGTGGAAATGAGGGTGGTTTGTTGGGTGGCCAGGTCCACAAAGCAGGGAGGACTTGGGGCCAGCGTTTCTTGAAAGGTAGGGATTTTCTGAATCCTCGGGGGTTGAAGGAGAGACCTGAGGTTGTGCCTGGATATTTGGTTCTGGCAGAGCAGGCAAGCTGGGAGGCCGTGTGGGTCAGAGAGGGGAGAGCTACACTGGGAGGCAAAGGACCCGAGTTATCTTGTCCCTGCCCTGCCATGAATTTCCGTGTGACCCTGAGTAAGCCCCTGGTCATCGCTGAGCCCCTGCTTCCTCTTCTATGAAATGGGGCGGGGCTGGGACAAACTGAGTTCTGAGAAATCCCGGGATTCTAGGAAAAACCATAACCTCTCCCAGCCTCACAGAGCCCAGTGCAGCCTCCAGGGGAATTATCATTTACATGATTTTGATTTCAAGTTGGACAATAACCCTGAGAGGTAGGCAGAGAAAGTACTACAATTACCTGATTGTTATCAGAGACATTGATGATCTGGGAGGTAGGAAAGGCACTGGCCAAGGGTGTGTGGAAACGGGGACCTGGACACTCTCAGTGGCCCAACTGGGTCACTCCCTTCCTTGGAGGACAGCAATTTGGGGATGTTTATGAAAAATCATATGTGTTTGAATCTTGGCCTCAATCATCACCAAGTTGGGGTCACCCTCAGGAAATGATCCTAAGTTCTGAAAAGGCTGGTTGGACAAGAAGATGTCCACTAAAATGAATGTTGTATTAAGGAGAATTTAAACACAGCACAGGTAGCCAACAATAGGAAAATGTAGACTGTAGAATGTGTATTTGCTACCTACGTCTGAGTAACAAACTACCCTCAAACTTAATGGCTTAAATAACAAGCATTTTTCTTTCACAGTTTCTGTGGGTCTGGCGTCAGGGTGTGGCTTGGCTCAGGGTCTCTCCAGAGGCTGCCATCTTGGTGTCAGCTGGGGCTGCAGTCAGCTCCGAGCTTAACGGGAAGAGGGTCCTCTTCCGGCGCACTCACGTGGCTGTGGGCAGTCTCAGGTCCTTGTTGGCTCTCGCAGGGACATCAGTCCCTCCACCTGTGGGCCCTCCATAGGGCAGCGGGCTTCCCTCAGAGCAAGGGAGCAACCAGAAGGCACACGGTCCTTCTGAGACCTGATCTCGGAAGTGACCTCCCCTCATTTCTGCTGTATTCTGTTCGTCAGAAGTGAGTCAGCAGGTCTAGCCCAGGTTCAAGGGGAGGGGATTACACAAGCGTGCGAATGCCAGGAGACGGAGACTGTAGGGGGAGGGAAGTTTTCCTCCACCCTCTGAGGGTCTCCAGCAGAGTCTGAAAACTAAATTGATGAACAAAGACAGACTAACAGAAGAAAACTATGCACATTTATTAATAATTTATTTACACGACACAGGAGCCTTCATAGAGAAATGAAGACCCGAAGAAACAGGCCTGAGGATTTCAATGCTGGGTTTGCCGTGTGGGAACACCAGAGGGCAGGAAGACGAGGTGAGTGCTCCACCAGGGGGAGACCTAGCAAGCCCTGTTTGTTCAGATCCTTCTTGGCATCCCTTTGTCCTCCGAGATAAGGGTGGTCCTTTCTTCCAGTACAAGGAAGATGCCACAAATGTGACCGTTTGTGACCTGTTTCAGGGGAGAAGGGCAGGGGGGAAGTCAGAGAGACCTCCCTTTTTCTCAACTCCCTTCAGCTTCAAGTGTTTGATATGCCCAGGTGCCATATTTCAGGCCTAGCGAGTCCTGAAGCCCATCTGGACCAGTGGCAGCCATCTTAGAAGCCGCCTACCATACAGCACATGTGAAATGTTGACGATCTTAAGTGAAACCAAGACAACAGGATGCAAAACTGCATACACAGGAGGATGACATCTGAGTAAGAACACAACAGGGAAAAAGATGGGAAGAAATTTGTTACAAACACATACGCACACCTAAACACCAAATGTGGTCTGCATGATAAAGCACCTTTTTAAATTAGGTCTTTTGCTTTTCCACACATGCATCCCCCCCCCCCCAATTATTTATTCTCAAATGTTAAGTAACTAATTTTCTGGCCCTGGGGGCCAAGGGGCTGGGTAGGAACAAGTCCAGGCCCCACCATCTGTCCTTGAGGCTGTCTGAGCAAGAAGCAGCTATAAATTCTCACACTGGGACAGCCTCAGGGATCTATTCCAGGCAGCACTAACCACCTCTGATCTTGCTGCGTATTCCTGGGTCTATTGGAGCCTGAGGCGTTGGGTTTGGGGGTGACCCTGAGGGCAGCATTATTTGGGGAAGAGTTGGCATAGAGGAAGCGGCAAGGAGTGGAGAGAGAGAGAGGAAGTGACCCAGAGAGGCAGAGAAAGCAGTGGACAGGGTGGAAAAACACCTGAAAGTTGGAGTCTCAGACCCTGAAGTGCCTGTCACCTGAGTGTGACTCTTTCAGGCCTCAGTTTCCTCATCCGTAGAATGCGGTGAAGTTAAGTCATATTGCCCTTCCTCGTTCAACAGGGTTGAGTGAGTTGCTTATGCACAGAAATACCCTCTGTAAACGGTAAAGCTCTGGACCAGTGATGGTTTCCTCAGGGATTAACTAGAGCAAATATGCCTCCGTCTAGCCACTGAGCTCCCAGCAGGAGTCCAGCCCCTCCCCAACCACGGGCAGCAGGCCTTGGTGGCTCCCACATACTGAGCCACAGGTCCACTCTCATCTCTTACTAGTTACGTTGGTTAAATGTTGACGTTGAATACGCTTCAGTTGAAAAGAATGAGGTGACCTCTAATGAAGGCTCATTTGGCAACAGCTATCAAAATCACAAGTGACTCAGCAATTCCACTTTGAGGAATAAATACACACACAGGTATGAAATTACGTGTCCAGGCACATTCATTGTAGCATTCTTTGTGAGAGCAATGCATTGTAAAGAAAAAAATGTCCCTCCGCAGGGGACCGGTAGATCAATATGGAACATCATACAATGGAATGCTGTGAAGGCATTAAAATGAATGAGGCAGCGCTGGGTGCACTGATCCAGAAAGATCTCCAACATGTATTATCAAATGAAAAAAAGCAAGTTGCGAAACAATATTACCTATCTATCGCCACTAACGTAGAAAATCAAACAAAACTACCTATACGTATATGTATATGTACCTGATTCATATGAAAACACAGAGGAAATGCAGGGAGGGACAAGGTCAGTTGTCAGAAGTGGCCATCTGGGGGAGGGAAGGTCGGGGAAGGGGACAAGGAGAGGGGGCCTTACTCTTTTTTTACTCCATATACTTCAGTGATCGTTGCCGTTTCTTTGTGTTGTGAATGTATTTATTCATGTATTTTCCATGTAATTTTTTAAAGTTAAAATTTATACATACATGTATTATATATAATAAATATTGCTATACGAGTCTTAGAATCCTCCACTGTCTTTAAAATTTTGCATCCCTGGCTATTGTTTCAGAACACTGAGACCATCCTCGGGCCTCATGGGTACTTGCTCACTGGGAGGGAGTCACCTCTCTGTAGAAGGACCCAGGCTCCTCTCTCCCCAGATGGCGCCTCCTCCCAGCTGAGGTGCTCTGTGGGGCTCTGAGCCTGTCAGACCAGGACCCCAGCCCCCATCCCAGGCCCGCTCCCTGCCCAGGAATGATCCCCCGAGCTTGTTCTCACACCATCTGTGCAGGGATGAGGGCAAAAAAAAACAAGAGACAACAACAAAACCTTCATTCATTCGTTCCTTACACGAATAGTAGTCCGCGGTGAACAAAACATAAGGCTAGAGTCTAGCGGAGAGACAGACTCTAATCAGACAGCCTCCTGGATAAAAGTGAAGCAAGGCCTGCGATAGAGGTGCTGGAAGACAGATCCAGAGAGTGTCCCGAGGAGAGAAAAGCTGAGAGAGCTTTTCCCTGAGACGCTTCCCCTCTCCCTGCCCCACATCCTCACTCTCCCTCTCCACCCTTCAGGAACTGGAACCCGAAGGCTTGGCCGGGGTCCTTGGCAGCTGGCTCAGGGCTCCCCACGAGCGGGGATGAGGGGAGAAAATGCAAGTCAGGACCCAGGAAATCACCAGCAGAAGAGCTTGGACCAAAGATCTCTGATGGGGAAGCACAGGCCGGCTTGGCAGCCTGGTTCCAGACTTGCCAGCAGCATCATCACTTGTTCACAGGCCCCGGCCTCCAGCCATCCAAGGTCACCATTCAGACCACCATCTGTTCCCCAACTTCTGCCCTGCAGGGTCCTGGGCAGCCAGGCCAGTGTTGAGTGGGCTCTTTCGGTTTGGAATTGATAGTTTTACTGCCAGTGCCACTGTCTGGACCAAGAAAAGAATTCATGTGTGCGTGTGCGTGCGTACATATGCATACTGTACACACAGGTCCGTACTCTGTGCATAGAGTGTCAATTCATTCCAGATTTACTGGAACAGCCTCAATTTCACATATTTGGACACCACAAACCATTGAAATATCCTGAAAATTCCAATATGATTATTTATGCAGTACTCCTTCAGTCTTGTTCCAAAAAAAGGATTTGAGAACCCGCTTGTAGAGTTGTATATACTTCAGCAGGATTTAAAAATAACAGACAAGGTAACTGGGGAGAAGGGAGCGTAAGACGACAGAAATGCATCACTCACGTCCTGTGCGCGGGCTGGAGGCCGGCCACAAGCGTCTCAGAATTTCCAAGCGGCCAGAGCTAAGAGGGAAGCAAGATGACATGGATTCTTGCCCTGGCGACCGGCGGGAGTTTCCCCCAAAAGTCCTGAGAAAGATGCAGTGTGACTCAGAGTTCAAAAGAAACAAATTCGTGTTCCACGTCTTAATGGTGCTTTGGTTACGCAAATGATTGCATTTGTCAAAACGCACAGAAGAGTACACTTAAGGTCGTGCCTTTCACTGTCAGCAATCTTGGCCTCAAAAAGAAAAGAACCATCAACAAATATAGTTCCTGATATGCCTGCTGAAGTGTTTAGGGGGAAGCAAACTGACATTGGCAGCTTACATTGAAATGCCTCAAAAAAGGAAGATGAATTGCTGGAAGAGGACTAGAGGGACTGAGCTGTGATCAAGCAAGAAGAGGAAAGGACAGCAGTCTCAGCGCTGCGCATGCGGTGGGGACGGTGCAGGTCCTTCAACTTTTCCGTGTGTTGGAACATTTTTATAATAAAAGGTTGGAGGCTCGGAGAAATGAAGTGGACCTTGGAAGTCACCATCAACACCCAGAAGGAAAAGGCCCTGAGTGTTGTCCACAGAGCCAGAGCTGGCAGGAGCCCTGGAGACCCGCTGAAGCCCTGGGCCGCTTGCCCACGGCGGTGACGGGGGTTCCCGGGCGCAGAGCCCCGGCCTCAGCGCGGATGGAGGCCTGGCTCCTGCGGATCCCACAGCAAGGCGGGATTTGGGCGTTTTCCAGACAGCGCTCTCAGATCATGGAGACCCCTTGCCAGCCATCAGGGAGCATCTCCCCTCTGAGGCGCTCAGAGCACCCTGAGAAGCGGCAGCGCTGGACTTCAGCCCTGACAATAGGATGGCGTTGACGACGGGGATCATTTATTGGGGCTTTTCTCTCTGCTGGGCAGCACGTGAAGCCGGAGCGTTTACATCCACCCCGTCATTTAAGGTTTGAACGACCTTGTGAAGCAGGTACTATCGTTCTCCTCATTTGTATATAAAAAGTGCCTCTGAGAAGTCCAGTAAGTGTGTGCAACACTCCGCTGCTGATGCTGAGCTGGGATTCAAAGTTACGTTTGACTCCAGAGCCTTCGCTCCTAACCCTCCCTGCGCATCCCTCACCTCCATCCCAGCCTCTTCAGCTGCTCCGACCCGCCTCCCTCTCTACCACAAACCCAAACCCACACAACCTGAAAACCTGTGGCCTCTCTAACAGAATCCCAGAACTAAGGAAGACTTCAGACAGCTGGTAGCCAGCCTCTTTAGTTTCTACAGAGGAGGAAATGAAGGCCCAGAGAAGGACAATGGCTGGCCCAATGTCACACAGCACACGAGGACTGAACCTTGTCTCCTGGGACTTGTCCCCTTAGCTCAGGGCTGGACAGGGCTGAATTGGGCTGCAGGGCTGCAGGGCTGGGGCGGGGAGGGGGCCCGCTAGAGACCACCCTGGCGAGAGAAAGACCAGCTCCTAGGGCCAGGGAAGAGAACTGCTGGGCCCTGCCGTGTCAGCTGAGAGGACCCTTGAAAGAGCAGCTGGTGTTTTATAGATGAGGAGCCTCAGTCCCAGAGAGAGGAAGTGCCTGTCACAGGATCCCACTGCCGGTTCCTGGCCATATGGAGGCAGGAAGTTGTTTTCCTGAATCCCCAGTGTCCTTCCCGCCCCTTGATCCCCTCCGAAGGACCCTGAGGTACAGAATGGCTGAGCTGCGCCTCTTCTGTAGCCGCACCCACCACACACAGGGACCTGGGACCCATCAGTGCCCCCAGCACTGAAGACCAGGCCTTTGGCTCCTACCAAGTACCTTCCTCGAAGACCCTGAGGGGCTGTTGGTAGGCGGGCCCCCACCTCTGCAGCCCTTTGCGGGGTGGGAAAAGGAGGAAGCTACAGGGGCCCAAAGCCACCCGTGCCCCGACATCTGCTCTTCAGCTAGGCCTGGCCCCCAGGGACTTCAGACCCCCACCTAAGGGGAGGGTCCTGCTCTGGCTGCTCTAGGCCTCAGGCAGGGCCTGGAGCTCGTGGGGTGGGAAGGAGAGGTGGTGGGAGGTGGGTCACCCAGCTGGGAGGCCCAAGTCCTTCCCGCCAAAGCCAGGCTGGAGCCTGTGGAAGGAGAACCGTCATCAGACGTGGAGCCCGGGTCTACAGACAGACCCCAGGCAGCCCAGGCCAAGCCAGGCTGACCAGCCCCGCCAACACAAACACCCGGCCTCTGGCTCTGTGGAAGAGGGCATTTTTCAGAGATGACATCAGCTCTTAAAGTTTTATGTTTCCCTCCTACCTCAGCCTGGAGAGCAGAGTCCCCGGAGTCCACAAGCCTGGTGAGGCAGGCACCAGCACTGATGCCAACAGCACATCACTGGGCTCGGACACTTACGGCAGTGCTGCCACAGGAAAGACAGCCGCAAGGGAGGCTGTCCGGTGGCTTGCTCACTCTGAGGATGCAGCCCAGCCTGGGCACTGCAGGATAGATGCAAGAGGAGAGAAGATGCCAAGCTCCCAGGACCTCAAACACACCTCAGGGCCTTTGCACATGCAGTTCCCTCCATCAGTTCCCATGCCTTCCCTGCTCCATGCCATCTAGAAAATGGCTCCACATCCTTCAAGTGTCATGTCCAATGCCCCCTTCCCTGTGAAGCCAGCCCCACCGTCCCGAGCCTCCGCAGTGTCCATCATTCTTCCATTGGAGCCTGCATTCCCCTGCGTGGTGTTTAGAACCACCTTGCTTCCCCCCACCCCCCACTGCCTGCCCCTTCAGACCCTGAGCCCCTGGGGGGCACAGGCCAGGTCCCGTTTCACGGCGGCAGGAAGAAATGAACCAACCACAGAGGGGTGAGACCCGCCCAGTTGAGAGCACCACAGTGAGGCCAGCAAAAGCAGGGAGGCTGGCGGGGAGTGAGGTGAAGGGAAATGCAAGAGGGGATGGAGCAGGAGAGCTGGGGGCCCTGCAGTGAAGGAAGCTGCAGTGGGCACCTAGGCAGCCAGGGTGGGGAGCACGGGGGCCGGGCCTCCAGGGATGCTGTGTTCCAGCAGGCAGGCCTGGATTCATGAATAAGTGAGTGACTGAGGGGTCCAAAGAGGAGGGTGAGGCAGAAAAACCAACTTTACCTTCTAGAGTGAATTTTCTATGGCAGCAGGGAGAGGTGGACACAGAGACAGATGCCCACACACTCTGACCCCCGCCCCGCCACCCCTACCTGGAGCTTCACAGACTAAGGTGCGCTGAAGATGGCGCTCTGGCCCAGAAGGGGCCACAGGGATGGGGTGCTGGCCCTCTACCCTGGGAGGGGGCTGACTGGATGCCCCAGGGGCTGGGGCCAAGCTGCCTGCTGCTGACTCAGGCCCTGCTGGCCAGCTCAGCATTCCTGCCCTGCTGAATGGGGCTATTGAAGGGGGTTAGGCCACTGACCACGCCCCCAACCAGAGCCTTCGGATGCTGCGCTGTGGGCTCTGCTCTCAGAGGGCTGCGCAGGCCCTGGGATCCATCTGAGAGTGGTCTGGCTACCAGCTGCTGCTCAAGGACAATCCTAGGTAAGCTGGCTGGGCTGGCATCAGAGAAGGGATGCCAGTGGGAGAGAATCTGTCCTGACCTCAGGACAGGAGGCCCTGGGATGGTGGCCCTGCTCCCAGCCCCCGGGCCTGGGGAGAGTCTGTCTCTCTGCACACACCACAGCGTGCAGGTGGGGGTGCAGGGGTCTGTGGTTGGTCTCACCTCCTCCATCAGACCGGAGCGTCCCTGCGGCAGAGTGGTTTCCCTATTAGATCAGGCCTCTCGCAGGAGTGTGGGCTGGGTCTCCCCCATCAGACAGGGACGGAGCTCCCCAAGGCCAGCCTTCATCTCCTCCTCTATGTTTAACTCGGGAATCATCTCTGCTGCCCAGCTTCAGCCTCTGTGGGTGTGTCCCAGCAGAGCCAACGCCTTTCTAGAAAGTGCCCCCACCTCATCCCGTCCTCCTCCCTCCTGGCCTTTGGCCGGGCCGGGATCCGGCCCCCCAGCCCTGGCTGTCTGGGCCGACACCTGTCAGGTGTGCTTTTTCAGGAATGGGGGAGGGCCGGGTGCCATGAAGCCAGTGCGGGTTGTCACCATTTGGTGGGTGCTACTGCTGGTGTCCAGGCTGGGGGCCACCAGGAGGGGATCCCCAGAAGAGGCCTCCTTCTACTATGGAACCTTCCCACTCGGTATGTCCATCCCTTTGTTGGTGTGTCCATCTGTCTGTCAGCTTGCTCACTTTGGCTGGCTTGCCAAGGAGTTTGGTATTTTAGCTTCCTGACAGGTAGAATGGGAAAAATAACTCCATATAATTGTTCTAAAATAAAAGAAGTTCCTAATAGATTTTTTAAAGTTACTATACAGATAGTAAATGTTAATCAGAGCTAAAATTGTGCAAAAAAAAGTTTTTAGCGTATTAGGTCTCCCCTCCTTCCCCCTGTCCTGCCCCGCAGGCTCCCACTTCCAGGTGGGCAGTGGGAGGGGCCCCAGAGCCCAGCTCGGGGTCTCTATTTGCAGGCTTCTCCTGGGGCGTGGGCAGTTCTGCCTTCCAGACAGAGGGTGCCTGGGACCAGGACGGGAAAGGGCCCAGCATCTGGGATGTCTTCACACACCGCGGGAAGGGAAAGGTGCTTGGGGATGAGACAGCAGACGTGGCCTGTAATGGCTACTACAAGGTCCAGGTGAGTGATGGGTATGTGTGTGTGCGTGTGTGTGAACACACACCTAGCTGAGAGGTGGGTAGTGATATATTGAGGGAGCCCAGGTGACAATGGCAACCCAGTGCTCTGCTAAACACCCTCTACCCCAATGCAGCCAAAGGGGACAGAGCCCGTGGGGACCGGGGACTGGCAGTGCGTGCAGGATGTGGTAAGGTGGATTCGGAGGAAAGGAAAACAGGGCCCTGCCAGAGCCAGTGCCTTAGTCTAAGTGATGGGTAGCTGAAAGGCTGATGCCATGGCTCCAGGGCCCACAGGCCACCGGGGCCTGAACCCCTGGTCCCCGCATGTGAATCAGCCCCTCTGGAGGGAGTGGGACCTGCTTACCCTCAGTCCTTCTGTTCGGCACCCACTTTCCTCTCTGGATTGACTTGAAGGATTCATCACCCAAGTTTGGTAGGAAGCTGCTGATGACTTCTCAGAGTCCCCATATCCTGCTGGCATTTGACTCTTTGCACATCCCCAGGAGAAGGCGGGGCAGGTGGTATCGCGCCTGTTGGATATCGTATCTGTCGTGTGGATGAGGAAACAGCTGCTTCCTCACCCAGTGGGAGTATGGATGGGGTGAGCGTTGGCATGGGGCCCCCAGCATGACCCTTCCTGCCCACCCCGGGGCCCCAGGTGACCCTGCCCTGCCTCCCTCCCACCCCCCATCTGCACAGGACGACATTGCTCTGCTGAGGGAGCTGCACGTGAGCCACTACCGATTCTCGCTGTCTTGGCCCCGACTCCTACCCACGGGCGTCCGAGGTGAGCGAGGGCAGCCCCTCCGGAGCACACGCAGGGCTCCTTTTGGCCATGTTGGCTTTGCGGGGACACCACGGAGTCCTGGGGAGGGAGACCATGAACGTGGCGTCTTCTGGCAGCAGCCCTCATGGGTTCTGCAGGTAGCTCGCCCCCAGGGGTAGTATACCACCCCTCTGAGACTGAGCGCTGGTGGGCTGAGGGGCCTTCAGGCCTTAGAAAAGCTGTGGGGCCCAGGAACACGGCACTTCAGAAGGTCAAGGCCAAGGTCCTTTCTTGTCAAGTCCCCTTTTATTTCACCTTCAGCTGACCAGGTGAACGAGAAGGGAATCAAATTCTACAGCGAGTTCATCGATGCCCTTCTGAGGAGCAACATCACCCCAGTCGTGACCTTGCACCACTGGGACCTCCCGCAGGTGAGGGCTGGTGCGGGCTGGGAGGCCCCGGGAGCTCAGCTCAGCAGGAGACAGCCTGATGTGGGGACCTGGGGTTGCCAAGGTTGGGGGCAAAGCTGGAGTCTGGACTGGAACAGGGGAGGAGTGAAGAAATCTCTCTGACTCCCCAGTGGCAGGGAGGCCATGCTGGTTTAAATGATGTTTGTAACAAGTGATAAATGTGGATTTTGATGTTTTGCAGACATTTGGCCTAAAAACAATCAAATCAAACTATGAAGAAAGAAACATCTTTTGAGTCAGATTTGATGACACGGCATAATTAAAAGTTGATTTAGCCATTTTTTTCTCAGTTTGAGCCCGCACCATATATTCTCATAAATGAGCACCACGCCCCCACATAATTTCCGTAAAGTCTCGACATGCCTAAGAACATCACTATTAGAAACCACTGTTTAAGCAACTTTTTCATTCACTCCACAAGGCCCCACGGAGATCAGAGCCTGGCCAGGAGAGGAGCCGTGTACGTAACTCTTTATGACACAGGGTGGCAGGAGGTCAGAGGATGAAGACACGGCTTCAGGGCGGTGTCGGGGAGAGCAGGGAGTCTGATCAGCGCCTTGAAGGCTGGGGCCTGAGGTGCGAGGATGGGGTGTTCTGGCTCGAGGGAAGCGAGGAGGCAGCGAGGGGCTGGGCAAGCGATTTGGTTAGAGCTTGGGGAGCCGGCAGGAGAGGACAGAGGTTGCGGGAGTAGCTTGGAGGGCCTCAGCTGCCGAGCCAAGGTGACACGGTTTGTTCTGTGGGAACGAGAGCCACCAGAGGCCTCTAAACTGTGGCTGGGGCCGTAGAGCAGGCTTCAGGGAGACAAGCAAGAAACCGCTTTCCAGCTTCTTCCTTGGACAACCACTTTCACCAACCTGGCCCTTGAGCACGCCCTCAAACCCCCCAGGGAGAGCTTGGTAGGTCATCCCAATGGAATGATGAATCTTGGAAAGCCCTCCGCCAAAGAAAGCAGACTCACTCTCATAAGAGAGGCTTCGGGAGGTTTCTGACATCTGCACACCCCCCTAAAATCCTTGTCACAGCTTCCGTGCCCCACGTTGTACCTTCCTTCCTCAGAACTTATACTCAAGCTTCTTTTCCCATGGTCGATCTCTTTCCCCTAGGCAAATTTCCCTACGTGTTCAATCTGTCCAGTCCTTTTAAGCACGAGGGCCTCACGCTTTCTCTGCTCCTCCCTCTTGCTTGTATAAGGAGTGTCACACAGCTCATCTCCACACTCACGTTGTTTCATGGCTCATCACTGCCACCGTCTTCAAGTCAGTGCCCAAGACCCTGCGTCTTTGCTCCCCTTTCCTCCAAACATCCTCTGTAGTTCTAATCGCCCATGTTTCTCCCACAAGTGTGGCCAATCGCCTCCAAAAGTCTTTTCTGGAGACGGACCGTTAGGGCATCTGCTTCTCTCTCTACTCCTCTGTTCCAGCCGCTCCAGGTCAAATATGGCGGGTGGCAGAATGTGAGCACGGCCGACTACTTCAGTGATTACGCCAACCTGTGCTTTGAGGTCTTTGGGGACCGGGTGAAGCACTGGGTCACTTTCAGTGATCCTCGGGTAAGCAGGGCCCTCTGCAGGCGGGAAAACCCACTGCCCGGACCAGACTGCACCCTGCCACTGCTCACAGTCCTGTGGTCCCCACTTGCCATCCCTGTAGACAATGGTGGAAAAAGGCTATGAGACAGGCTACCACGCGCCAGGCCTGAAGCTCCGCGGCACGGGCCTATACAGGGCGGCACACCACATCATTAAGGTGAGGGGGCTCTTCTGGGAGCGAAGGCTGGGTTCAAGGGGGAGGGATGAGCCCTAGTGTCAGCTCAGCCTGCCCCAGGGCTCCAAGCCTGAGCTCAGTCCTCCGCCACTCCACCTGAAAGCCAGCATATTCCACAGCACCTTCGCACCATTCACTTCCCCTCCACGAGGATTCATGAGGGAGTGTCCTGTCGTCCAGTGCCCCGCTGGACAATATAGTGGCTGCTCTCTAGAGCTTACAGTCTAAGAGCCAAGGGGATGGAGCACATGCACGGGAAAACCTTTCACCCACAGGTCTAAACTGTCTTGTGTGGAATGGTGACACGAGGAAAGGGGGATGACAGTGAACTAGGGACTAAAATCTTCAGTGAATGAGCAGAAGCAGCTGGAGGCTAGGGAAGGATGGCAGTAAGAGGGGTTAGGAGTGTTCATCTGATCTGGGACCTGGGGTTTTTGAAGGTGGAAGGAGAAATAGGAAGCAACAATGAAGAGCAAGGCAGACCCCACCCTAAGGTGTGAGGGGTGTGAGGAAAAACCGGCCTCTGCTTGAAAGAGCTGCCACAGAGGAGATCTTTAGGGGCAGCCAGGCTCAGTTAGGGCCCAAACGCGAAGGAGACAGCAAGAGGAGATGCCGAAGGTGACTCGCCATGGGTTACCCGAAAGGCTTGAGAGAAGGGAGGGAAGTAGGTCTCATTTGGGTCACGTATGAGGATACGAGTGACGATGACTGAGGAACAGTGAGGAGACATGACGGGATGGCCCCAGTGGACTCTCAGCGGAAGGTGGACCATGTGATCCAGCCGGAAGGCGAGGGGCCACTGGGTGACAGACCAGACCCTCAAATTCATGTTGGGGAGAGAACTTCCTCATTCTTCCCACATTTGGCTTAGATTTCTTAAACTGTGAATATGCAAAGGGCAGAGCTCTGAAGACATCAGCAGGCCACTGGGAGACAGCATGGAGAGGAGGCAGGTTGGCACGTTTGGGGTCCATTTCTCAACACTGTTCCAGGGCTTGGTATTTTCCTAACTTCCTGAGCCCCTGTGGGGAAAGTACTGCCTAGTTACCACAGAGGACAACCAGGAAGAAAGCAAGAAACTTGAGCAAAGATCTTAGAAACAAGAAATAACACAAGGTGGTGGTCTATGCGTTTATGCCAGATTTAGACCGCATTTCGTCTACGATATGAAGCAAGTGAGTGCGCTGGAGGTCAGAGGAAGGGACGGGCTGAGGGACTGGCTGACCAAGGCTGGACTCACGAGAATCCTAAGACTTCATCTGGATCTCTAGAGTCAGGAGGGAGAGAAAGGCCACCTTGGAGTGAAAGGGAGGAGAGAAGTGGGCGAGGCAGGCACCTCAGATGAATTCTTTCTTCTTTCAGGCCCACGCGCAAGCCTGGCACTCTTATAACAGCACGTGGCGCGGGAAGCAGCAAGGTGAGCCGTGCCTCCCGCATGCTGGGGACAGACGGCCCCCGGAGGAGCCGTGTCATCCCACCTGTCTCACCTCTTTCCTTTCTCTTCTTATAAGGTCTGGTGGGGATTTCATTAAACTGCGACTGGGGGGAGCCTGTGGACATTAGCAACCCCAAGGACGTAGAAGCTGCTGAGAGATACCTACAGTTCTGCCTGGGCTGGTTTGCCAACCCCATTTATGCGGGTGACTACCCTCAAGTCATGAAGGACCGTATCGGTGAGCCAAGCCATGTTTTAAGACTGCAGATACCACAGCAACAGTATTGAGCTCAAGTGACATGACCAAAAGGCAGGGGGATGGAAGAACACTTGGGCGAGGCACTCAAGGGATAACCCAGCCCCCAAGGAATTGAGAACTGGTTCTTTGAACTAGGGGAGGAAGGGGGGACGCCCAAACAAATTCCTAGACCTGGAAATTGAAAATTTCAGAACCCAGGAAAAAAATTTAGCAATTCTCTGGGCTGCTCTCTTTTGTGCTCTGCTGTCTTGTCTCCTCCCTGCTCCACTCCATTGTAACCGCAACAAAGTAGGAGAGAGAAGTCAAAGACCCAACCATGGGCCATGTCAGTTGTATTGCTGGTTGTTTCTATTGCTTGAGAAATACTCCCCAAGCTCTGGTTGCCAGTGTCAGAGAAGAGAATAAAGACAAGTAAAGATCACAAGGCTGTATCAGTATGGATGCTGTTAAGTGCCACGTAACAGAAAACTCCAACTAAAAGGGCTTGAAAAGTAGGGAATTTATCATCGCACCTGAGTCCGGAAAAGGGTGACCCAGGGCTGGTTAATCCAGCCCTTAGGGATGTCTTTGAGGAACCAGGCTCATTCCATCTTTCCACTCTGGCACCTTTAGCTAGTCCATCAACCGCTCCCTATGGCCACAAGATGGCTGCAGCAGCTCCAGGCATTACATCTTTACACATCAACACCCAGAGGCAGAAAAAAGGAAGTAGCTGTCATATCTGATTTTAAGAACAAGGAATATCTTCCCAGGAAACAGCCTCCACCTGCAGCTGACTTCCTTTTGTGACTTAAGGGACAGAACTGTCACATGCCCTGGGGTGCCCAAGACCCCCAGGACTAGGGTCTTAGAGGCTGGGGCCAGGATTCCCATAAAGGATATGGCCCCTTCAAAGAAGGCGAGGAAGAGCCAGGAAGAAGACAGGCGTGGGACTATTGGGTAGGCAACCAGCAGTGTCTGGCCATAGGAATCTAAACATACCTAAACATCCGTGTACTTAGAGGCATCAGCCTGCACCACCACCACCAAAGAGACAGACAAGGATGACAGTGAAATAGGTTACGGTCTCACACAACAGGCTATTTTGGGTGTTTGACTAAGAGAGACCTGTCAACAATTCAAACATTTCCCTTTCTAAAGCACCGTTATCAGACCGATCCGGAACAGCAGTGGCAAGGCCTGATTCCAAGTCCGCCACTAACCAGTGAGTGACTCTGGGCCTCCCCGCTTTGGGGGTCACTCTTATCATCTGAAAATGAAGGACCAGACAAAAGAATCTCTAAAAATCTCTTGGCAATAATCAGTTCCATGACGTGTCTATACACACACACTCAAAATCTTAAGAATGATTTCCTCAGGATGCACGAGGAAGAAGCCCTCGTGACGGGGACAGTGCCGTGTTCCTCCGGTGCATCCCATCGTTCACGTGGTGCGTCCCTCTCTCGGGAGCCTCGGAGGCCCCTGCGGGAGCCACGACAGGACTGCCCTGGAAAGCCAGATTGACGACTTGTCACAGAGCAGTTCTTGGGCTTCAGGCCCATCATCCCAGACCCGCCAGCTCCAACTTTGCAGTAATTCAAGGGGAAACTGGGCTGACATCTTCCTTTGCACAACGTGGAAAGAAGGATTCTCGGAGCTGTCAGGATTTTCTGTAACACTGAAAGCATTCTGCCTGAAATCTTGTTCACAAATTACTTCTAGGCATTTCCTAAGCACCCTTTAATTCGCAATAAATATTTGAACAAAAGTAATTCTAGACCAGTGCTGTCCAAGAGAACTTTATGTGAAAACAGAAATGTTCGATATCTGTGCTGGCCAATATGATAGCCTATAGTCTTGTGTCTCCTTAAATTTAAATTAAAATTTAAAAAAATTAAATATTCAATCATTCAGTCTGACTGAATTAAAGATGCAGTCACACTAGCCACATTCTAAGAACCACATGTGGCAAGTGGCTACTGTATGAGAACAGTGATAGCACTATGTGGTTTTTCTCATTACTAAATGTAACTGGAAGTAATAATATGCTAATATTTTAAAGGTATTTAGTGATACAAACTTTTCACTCATTGAATCTAAGCCAATAGCCTCTTTGGAGACGTTTTTATAGTTAGATTTCAGATCAACTCATAAAAACGTTATTTTTATTCATTTAAAACATTTTTTGCATAGATTATGCAAAAACATTTGCATGTTTCCAATTTTTTAAAGTACAAAGGGAGAGGGTCAAGCTTCCCCCCCTCCCCCTTCTCGCTGCTCCCACCCTCCCGGGGGGACGCACGCTTTCAGATGGATGATGCGCATGTGAGCAAAAACACTGCTGCTCGGTGTGCGTGTGTGCTTGTTGCTACAGGCTCGCTCTGGTGGCTGTACAGTGTTGTACTGATGGCTAGCCCGTCATCTATTTAACCAGTCTCTCCTGGTATTTAGGTTCCTTCTAATCGTTTGCTACTCACTCTACAATGAAGATCCTTGTACGTTCTTTTACACGTGTGAGTAACAAGTAGGACATGCAGATTTGGAAATGGTCAGTGAAGGACTATACTCGTACAATTTTGAAAGATAGGACAAAACTGCCCAACGCAGAGGTTGTATCAGCTTACACTACAACAACAAAGCTCGAACGGGACCGGATGTCCCTGTCCCCCGCACCATCACTGGTCTTCCAGTTCCCTTCCCAGAGGCAACCAAAATTACCTTTTAGATATAAGGGATAATGTAGGAATCCAACTCTATTACTTTTTTTCCAGATGGCTTCACAGTTGTCCACATTACCACTCACTGCATAATCTGTGAAAATATTGCTTTTAAGCAATATAAACTTTTAAATTTTTAGATAGTATTCAAATGTCAAAATTCCAGTTTGAAAGGCTGTGACATTTTCCATACAAACGAATCCCAAAGCCCTGGATTTGCACAACAACCTATATGCTAACACGCCAGTATCATCATGGCACACGACAACAAAATGATTGTGAGCAAGTGAGACTGCTGAGCTCTCCTCTCCTCTCTCCACAGGAAGAAAGAGTGCAGAGCAAGGCCTGGACACGTCCAGGTTACCGGCGTTCTCGCTCCAGGAAAAGCGCTATGTTAAAGGCACCTCTGATTTCTTGGGACTAGGTCATTTTACGACTCGGTACATTACAGAGAGGAACTACCCCTCCCGCCAGGGGCCCAGCTACCAGAACGATCGCGACTTAGTCGAACTAGTTGACCCAAACTGGCCGGACCTGGGGTCTCAATGGCTGTATTCTGTGCCATGGGGATTCAGGAGGCTCCTCAACTTTGCTCAGGTGATTGTCACACAAGCCATTTAAAGGACATTTTTGACCCGAATTCCTGCTCTTACAGCTTACGCTCAAGTGCCTACATTTTAGAGTTAATAAAACAAAATAAACCCAGTTACTCATACTTCAGAGGCTACTAGATATAAGCTTTACAGGCTAATGCCTACTACGAATAACCATGTCAACGTACGTAACTGCAGCTAAAATACTTATCCCACATTTGGTTATTTTGCCAAGTTATTTTGTTGAGTTATTATTTCTCATTTGAAATGGAATATGTGGGAAAGAACAAGGCCTGAAGTACATTTTCCCTACAATGATGCTGATTCAGTGAGAAATATATTCTTTCCTATGAACTTGCCCCCTGCTACTTTCATCTCTAAACAAACGTGTGAACTGGCAGCTGTTAAACGCTACATATGCTCATTAGAACAGGGCAGGCTGGAATATGCGCTCCGAGGTGTGCCTCAGACCCAGAGACCCACCTGTGGGTTGGAATTTTTAAGATATTCATTACTATGACTCCCTTTCAGACTCAATATGGCGATCCTCCCATATATGTGACAGAAAACGGAGCGTCTCAAAAGTCACACTGCACTCAGTTATGTGACGAGTGGAGAATTCACTACCTCAAAGGATACACAAATGAAATGCTAAAAGGTGAGATTCAAACCAAGACATATTTTTCTATTTAACTTGGACAAAATTTGATAACACACGATTGACTAAAACTTATCTCATAAATGAAAACATTTAAGATGATCTTCACCAATATTATTTTCCCAAGGAAATGAAAGATTAAAAATGGAACGAAATGTCTTTGCAGCTATAAAAGATGGCGTTAATATAAAAGGGTACACCGCCTGGTCTTTGTTGGATAAGTTTGAATGGGAGAAAGGATACTCAGATAGATACGGATTCTACTATGTCGAATTTAACAACAGAAACAAGCCGCGCTACCCAAAGGCTTCAGCTCAATATTACACGAAGATCATCACTGCCAATGGCTTTCCCAACCCGAGAGAGGTAGGACTCACGATGGATGCTCCTTCTGGATTTTAGAAGAGCTGGGCAGCAGGGGCGCAGAGTCTGGCAGGCATCTCTCCTCTCTCCTCCGCTAGAGGACAGGCACGCTGGAGGATGGGCCTTCCTCTTCCCCTCGCTCGCACCACTTCTTTGCTTATTTGCTTAGAATGGGGTAAACACGCCTTTAAATTCAACCCTAACTCACAGAGCATCGAGGGCAGACTGGGGTTGTGCAGGAGTCCTGTTTGCTTCAGGTTATCACGGGCACCAGAGACTGTTAATTAAGTGTTATTCTAAATGTTGTGTCAATGCAAATACTGTCTAGTCTTCAACACATATGAAGCCAGTTAAGTAAACCAAGTCAACCACATGTGTAATGATCATAATCATTTTCACTTTTCCCATCAAATGGCAGAGCCATACAAATGCACTAGTTCCAAAATGACATTCAAAATAAACTTAATAATCCTTTAAAATACACCAAACATTTTCAATACCCTACAAATTTTTCTACCAGCTCTCTATTGCTGCTATCTACGGCAGGGAAAAGAAATCATAATTTAGAATGTCTTAATAAAGATAACTTGAGAAGATAAATCTCACTTGTTTATGGGGCCAGCCCTGTGGCCAAGTGGTTAAAGTTCCACACACTCCACGTCAGCAGCCTAGGTTTGCGGGTTTGGATCCCAGGAGCGGACCTACACCACTTGTCAGCCATGCTGTGGAGGCCTCCCACATACAAAAATGGAGGAAGACTGGCACAGACGTTAGCTCAGGGCAAATCTTCCTTACACACACAAAAAATAAATCTCACTTGTTTACCAACATCCTTTTGGGGGAGCAGTGGGACTATAAACGGAAATAGTGACTGACAGCTCTCCGGCATTGACTGGTTTTGCATCACCAGAAAAGCACTAGATTGTAAGCCCCTCAAGAATAAAGATTCTGTTTTTTGACTCCCTCACAATGATACACATAAGTTTTCAGTAAATATTAACTAATTTAAACTACACACTTAAAAAAATTTTTTATCCCACGTTATTCCAAAAATGATTTCAAACAACAAAAAATTTGTCTAAGACGAGATTACTTACCAAGTGGGTCTTTATTAGGTGGAAAGTTGGCGCCTCAAAGCCTTGGAAACTTGCTCTATCAACAACCAGGTGTTGGCTGCAGGTGAGTGTATTTTGATTCTTCCCTTTGATAATTAAACCGCATATTTATACACAGGACATTACCAAAATCTCAAAATCTGCATCTACCTGAAGTCAATCTTCCAAAACCGCACAATTAAAAATAATTTTTCTTCACTTTGAAGCAAGGTCAAATTTCTATTTTTTAGCATTTTAAATAATATTTTAAAAATCTACCACAAGAGAGAAATATTTTATCCATTATAGTTTTCTTTCTGAATCACACTGTAAACTTATAAATCTATTTTTGTTACAGTGAGCTTTATGGAAGGAGGGGAAAATCCAACTATTATAGCAAACGTAATGAAGAAAAGTTAAAGAACTCACCAGATATTATATTCACTTATTCAGCAAGTAATGATTAAGCACTCACTATTAGCTGGGGGCGTTTTAAGCCCTGGAGATACGGCAACAGACAGAACGTGGCATCATTTCTTATGTGTGGGATTAAACGGCTCAGCGATGTAGAATAACCAAGATGTAACTACACACACATCAAGAAATGCCAACACACGTCATCTGTTTCTTTGAGTTTTGTCTTTCTCTCTCTATAAGGGCAATCAGAGAAACACACTCCCTGTTTTAACAAACTCATCTTTAATGTGGTATCAGAGATGGAAAGTGCTAGACCAAATCCTACCAATTCAGTTATTTTTATAGGCCAATATATCCCTGTGGCCCCCCCATTTAAATAACCAGGTAATATTAAGAATGTATATTCTGGGGCTGGCCCCGTGGTCGAGTGGTTAAGTTCACGTGCTCTGCTCCAGCAGCCCAGGGTTTCGCCGGTTCAGATCCTGGGAGTGGACATGGCGCCGCTCATCAGGCCGTGCTGAGGCGGCGTCCCACATGCCACAACCAGAAGGACCCACAACTAAAATATACAACTATGTACCGGGGGGCTTTGGGGAGAAAAAGGAAAAATGAAATCTTTAAAAAAAAAAGAATGTATATTCCATTAAACTCAAATAAACTTTTATTCTATCATGTAGAAACACAACATAGAATTTACTGTTGAGCCTATTAACCCCATGAGCGCAGGCCCTGTGCCTTGTTTATCTTGGTAACCAGGTGCCAGGCACAAAACCTAAAAGTGGGTATTACATAAATGTCCACCACCATATTAGTGGACATGAAATATGCTTATCATTTAACTCTTTAAGATTATTGCTTAACCATGCAAGAATTACCATATAAAATTTCAATATAGAAATTCCTATATCTCTTAAGATACACAATAACATCTTCGAAAGGTTAGAAATGTTTCCCAAGGACTTTTCTTTCACAATCCCCCCGATGAAAATTATAGAAACAGTGGGGTATGGCTGCTAATATTCTCAGATTAATTTACGGTAAGCACAAGTATTAGTGTACATTTAGACTTTATTCCACTACCTATGGAAGACCCAAATTTAGGCATTCTTTATCTGTATTTTCTGAAATATTTTACAAAGCCCTCACATAATTTTTTATAAACATTTAATTCACCAGGTTCTCTTCTATAGTAAATGAGAATAATTAGAAAGTTTGATGATGCCATTTTCCAAGTTTCTCCAATACAGTTAAAGCTTTGGGGATGAAGCTATATTGGCTAAAATGATCATTCTCCTTTGTGGTGCTGCCCTCTCTCCCGTTTCAGAGCCGCTGCTAAGTCACATGCAGATGGTGACGGAGATCCTGGTGCCCACGGTCTGCACCCTGTGTGTGCTGATCGCCGCGGTTCTCCTAATGCTCCTCCTGCGGGGCCAGAGCTGAGACACGGGCACCCACTTGGTAGCTTCGCCTTTCATACAGAATCTGCAGGACCTTCCTCCTTTTTCTGCTTCAAAGGTTTATATACATTTCCGTTTTCAGGTTCTGTAATAATTACCTTGTTTTTGTTCTTTTTTTTTTTTTGGCTTGTGCTGGGATTTAAGAATTAGAAAATAAAAATAAGCATAAATGAAATAAAAACCACAGTAAGCTCACCCCTCTCCAACTCAATGTCAATATTTTCCTGTACATTATGCACCTCTTTTCATTTTGCAAAAAGGGATCACAGTACACGAACTGTTTTGTGATTTGATTTTTTCATTTTTAAATCTGTCCAGAAATATTATTTTAATGTAGAAATGGTTGCCATCTCAGCACTGTCCTACACATGATGGGTAGTCAACCATCTTTAGATAACAAACCTTCAGGCTGTAAATCCTATCAGACAACCAGGGAAAAGCATTAGGCAGGTACCAGAAAGTGAGCGCACACACTTTTCTAAGATAAACTTCTTACACTAAATTCAATTCACTTCACTCAATGAAATAGCTCAAAGAAATATTATATAATTTATACATCTTTTCTCTAATTAGATATTTTGTTTTATAAAATAAGGTTCATTTTATTTTTATGCTAAAATTAATCTCCATTTGAGAGCAAAATACAGCTTAAGAAGAAATAATGTCAGGTATTTTACTCATTATCTGATTTTATGTAATGTTTCTGAAACAGAAGAAGAGTAAGATAGTAGAAAACGCTATTCCATTAATTCTTTTGGTTAATACTATCTCAAACTAAACATTTTTAAAAAGGTATTTATATCTGCACAACTGGGCTGGGATAAAATTGTTTTTAACAAAATTACTTCCCATGTTAAATCGATATGCCTGTTGAGGGCTTTTCTCTTCCATCAGTGTTTTTGAAACCAAACTCTCTTTCTACTATATACCCAGATTTAAAGTGCACTCAAAAAAATTACCATTCAAAGAAATGTTTTTTCATTTCTCCAGTTTTAGGATTAAACTGACCTACTGAGTTGACTACAGAAAGCAGAAAGAAAATGAAAGACTTGCACTGCTCAATAACATCTGGTAGGCCTTTTATTGATTACAGATAAAGAAGCCATATTTCTAATGCACTAAGTCGGCACTTGTGTTATAGAAAGAACTAAAACGTAAGGTACTTGACACACTACAAAGTATTCAGGGAGAACAAAGAGCAAACTTGCCACCTTACAGGGGATGCTGTCAGCACCCCTCACTTGAAATGCACCTGGCTGCAGGTGACCATGTTAGGAAAGGACATCCTTTCTTCCAGGCTGCCGTTCAACGTTAACTCAGAAAAATCTGTAACCACAAAGACAGCGCGATCAGAACTGCTTACCATCCTGCCAGCTCTTCTGCCATGTATGCTGCTGAATTTCACCATAATCAAGGGGTAGTCTGAGTGACACGCCTTTCACTTTAAGAGAGTTAGTTAGATGAAAACCAGCAAGGACAATTCTTCTAAATAGTAAACCCTCTTGATGCATTGAAAGCATGATTAAACAAACTAAAATATAAAGCAGGTTTTTTTTTTTAAATTACGTATTTTTAATTTGGGGACCTACTGCTTTATTTTTTTGTGCCTCATCCACTATGATTAAATACTGTCTTTTTTCCTATCTTAATACATATTTCAGAAAACCTTTTCCACTTAGGATTTGTAGTCTGAAGACTAGACACATGTTCACATTTTCTTCCTGAGGACTACTATATTTCAAAAAATAAACAGTACAATAGACATCTAGACGAGATTACAGCCACTTCCCTGTGAGTCATCGTTTCGGTTTCCACATTCTTACCGTTATCAGCATTCATCTGCTGAGTACCCAAGAGGTGAGGAGCACTGCTGGACACTGTTTTTCTCCCCCATTAACTCTAAACCATTATTCTCTCTTCCTATGGCTGCTAAAAGTACACTTCTCTCTCAAGTCTTCCTGCTTTTGATGTCAACTGTTTTACTCAAGAGTATCATACCATTGGACACCTTAAGCTAGTATTCGACCTAAGTGCTCAGTCCAAGGAAACAGAAAGTTTAACTTCTTAAGTGCATTATAATCTTTGGCAAAAAATAAATCATTATTGGGGCTGGCCTGGTGGCACAGCAGTTAAGTTCACATGTTCCACTTCAGTGGCCTGGGGTTCACCGGTTCAGATCCCGGGTGTGGACCTACACACCGCTTGTCAAACCATGCTGTGGTAGGCGTCCCACATATAAAGTAGAGGAAGATGGGCACAGATGTTAGCTCAGGGCCAGTCTTCCTCAGCAAAAAAGAGAAGGATTGGTGGCAGATATTAGCTCAGGGCTAATCTTCCTCAAAAGAAAAAATCATTATTGGACTTTAATATTTACAATCAGGGCTTTGTTTGAATAGCCCATGACTTGTACAAATGAGGTCCTCCTTCAACAGTGGGTCTTGTTTTGAGCCAAAGGTCACTGAATAATTTCTAGGCAAATACATCAAGAATATATGATAGATAGAAGAGGTTATAAAGTTCAAGCAAAATGAAGTTTGAGTGTTTCTAAGCACGCAAATATACAATTTTATAAGAATTCCTTATTTCCATAAAAGGAGTCATTGAATCAATGCATTAGCAAATTGTTTTAACTCTAACGTTTAAAAGTCCCTTTTTTGAAGCAACTTGCACCAAATAGACTCTAGAAGATATGTTCGGTATACTTCATTTATTCAGCATCATTGGAAAAAGGTGTTTAATCCTGCATGAATTTCCTCATAACAGAGGTTTAATCTTTATGTAATAAAATTTATTTTAAAATGGCATTAAAAAATATATCACATATATTCATGTCTTTAAAGTCTTCTTTTTAATCATAAAAGTAATACATGTCTTTTAAAAAAAACAACCCTGAAACGACAGATGTAGATAAAATACAGTGTTTAGTTTGGTGGTTCTCAACCTTAGTGGTGCAAAGGAATCCCCGGGAGGACTTTCACCATTGCTGATGTCCAGGCTCTGTCTCCAGAGGCTCTGATTCACCTGGTCTGGGTATCAGGACTTTAAAAGCTCCCCAGATGATTCTAACACTCAGCCAAAGCTGAGAACACTCCCTGGCCGCACCATTCCAGACCTCAGGGTTAAAGATGACTGTGTCCTGTCGGACCTTTCTCTATGCGCCAGTCTCTGTGTTTTTCCAGTCTTTTGTTAGTGTAAACAATACCACAATTAATACCTTGTTCACAGGTCTTTTTGCACATGGCTATGTGTGTGGAATAAATTCCTATTAATGGATCTGCCGAGCCAAAAAACGTATTCTTCAAAAACAATTTTGGTGGATATCATCCTCCACGGAAGCTGTACAACTGTGCACTGGAATCAGCACCGTGTGAGGTTGATCACCTGTCCTCCCAGATCCCGGCCAGTACCGGGACACCAAATCTCTTGATGTTTGCTAGTCTGACAAGTGAGGGATGGTGTCTACATGATACAAAATCGCATTTCTCTTCTTAGAGGTGGGGTGGAGCACCTTTTATTTTTAAGATGACATTTGAATTTCCTTTTTGGTAAACTGTTCATACTACTTGCCCATTTTTCTATTGAGTTATTAATATTTTTTCTCACTGATTTGAAAGTTCTTTATATACTAGGGAATATAGCCTTTTCTCATCACGAGCTGCAAACTTCTTTTCCTAGTTTATCATTTATCGGTTGTTTTGCTTATGGTATTTTTTGCCATGCAGAAATGCTTCTATCTTTTATGTAGTTGATTTTCAATCTTTTATAGCTTTCAAGTTTTATATCATACTTAGAAAGACAGCACGATATTAAATGATGGTTCTCAGGAAATTCTTTCAGTTTCTTTAGGACTTTGATAGTTCAGCCATATGAATAGAGAAGTTTCCATTATGCCTGAATCAAAATATATTTTAGGGAGAAGAATAAACATTTTCTGGAAATAATTTTCAAAGCATCAATCATGAAAATAGGACTATTTGCATTCCCAACAGTGATTGACCACAGGCCTTCAAAAATCTTCTTAAATTCTGTCTTAAAACCATCAGATTTGATATTGGATAATCCTTGCAATATTTGAATGCAGCCTTTTAAGACCTATACAAATCAGAGAAGACAGCCCCATACTAGCCATACCCATGAAGATAACACTTTTATGGGTGCTTACTGAAGGGGGAAGACTTGGTGGGCCAGGTGATTATGCCAGGGGATAAAAGATATTCTTTGACACAAACCATCTTTGATAGAATACTAGAAAGCTCAACCCTTATTGCAGCCACAGAGAAGACATTAGGGCGGAAATATCATCACTGTTGTAAACAGTGTGTGAAAGGGTGAAGTATGAGCTGGTATTTCCATGTTATTACCTATTTTTACACCTATGTCCCTACTGTGTGACTTACTAAAAGCTCCTCTATCCAGGATAATGAGAAAAAGTACTCTTTCATGATTTTTTTTTTCCAGAATATATATGTTTTATACCAAGAGTTCAGGAAAACTATTTAAAACTTGTCACAAGAGCTATAATAATGATCTCCACCAGTAAACTTAGTTTATTTTCTATTGGAATAATTTATCTGAAAAGATTACAAACCATCTTTACCGGGTTTGTGAAAATTCAGATGGTCTACAGGTGGGCTGTCACTCAGTTGCCAAATTGTTTTCACTTTCTTTTGACCACTATTTATTTCCACTCTCCATTTCTGGGGCTTCTCACTAAAGAAAGAAAAAACATCAAAGGGGAGGGAAAAAACCCCATTTCCTTCCTTCTGTAGTCACTCAGTGAAGTCCTTGCTGATAAGCACTGAGGAAGAAGAGATGAAGAGGTCACATAATTCCCACCCTCAAGAAGCACAGTCAAAAGAGCGAGAGCAAAAAGGATATAAATGATAACAATTAAAAAGAAATGCTATAATAGAGGAATCCCGAATGTGGTAGGGGACAGTAAAAGAGGGGTAGTTTAACTCAGATTGGGATTGTAGAGCTGGAAAAGACTCCTCAGAGACTGAGGCCTTTGAGCTGAGTATGAAATTCTAAGGAGGAGTCAGTCAGTCAAGCGGACAAGGTCCAGGACGGACACGTACGTGGGCGCTCAGAGGTGGGCCTGTGGAGGGTCTGAGGAAATGCAGCGACAGTTTCTCTAACTCAAAAGGAGAGAGGGAAGACACGGTGGCACGTGGGCCAGAAAGGCACAGAGGCCAGGCACAGAAGGCCTCACAGACCGCGCTCAGGCACTGGAACACTGCCCTGAAGGTAAGGGGGCCATTTAAACAGAAGGAAGTCATGACGGCGTCTGACTCTTAGGAAGACCACTTGGGCAGTGGCGTAGAGAAGGGAGATAACAGAGGCAGAAGGGCAGCAGGAAAAAGGATTCTACCATACTGCCCAGGTATGACACGACCAGGCGGGAGGTGAGGAACGACGAGGTGAAGAGGGAGAGAAGGGGGTGGATTCGAGAGCTTCCACGAAGGTCAGGACTTGGTAACCACTTAACGGAGGGAGGAAGTGACAACAACGAGTGGAAGATGAGTCCTAGGTTTGTCTGGGGCATCAGGTGGAGATTAGTAACGGTCACTTGAGAGAGAAAATCCCGGAGGAGGAAAAGCGTTAGGAAGGGGATGAGGGGCTTGGATTTAGTCTGAACTATCTACAGGATGGTGAAGTTGAGGGTTCACATCTAACAGGCATTTAGAACCATGGATGTGATGCTCAGGAGAAGCTGAGATACAGGGCGTGAACTGTCACTAGTGAAGAGGAACTGACGCCTGGAGTATGAGTGCAGCCTCCCAGGGAAGACAGGAAGTAAGGAGAAAAGAGGGCAGAAGATGAAGTTCTGGTGAAAACTCACACATGAAGCAGGCAGAGAAAGAAGCTGAAAAGAGAACTAGTCTCAGGCTGGGAGGTGGGCAGAGAGTAGAATTAAAAATTAAGACAGAATGTTATGTCTGAGAAACGAAGGAAGGGGATCAGCTCAACACAGCAAAAAGGCCAGATGCCGAAGAGCCTTTAAGTGCCCGCTGAAGGAGAAGGAGGTGAGGGCCAGCTAAGCACCGGGGCCGACACTCTTCTCCTGGAAACTGTCCACCGGATTGCGTGATTAGGCCACTGGAGAGCTTTACCAGAGCAGTTTCAGGGGAGCGATGAGGTTTGGCGAACAGGTGACTAATGAGAGGAGGGTTTGAATAGAGCGGCTTTAGTACAGAGAAATTTCAAGTCCCTTACATGCTGAGGGATGAATCAGAGGAGACCATCACCGAGGCAACCCCCGTGTCCTCAGCGTCCATGTGGACGGGTAATCTATCCTCTTAGCCTCACCGCCCCAGACCTCCCCGATCCCAAACCCTGCTCCCACTCCCACAGCCAGACCCTTGACTTTGTTGTCATTCCCCTCATCAGTTTTTCCCAACCTGTCATTTCCTGCTGGCTGTACTTTCTGCCCTACTCTGTGAAGGAATTACGAATTGAGAGAAAAAGGAAAGACTAGAGGCCCAACAGCCTACAGAAGCAGACAAAAGGTCTGGGAGAAGGAAGACGGAGAAGTCTATCAGACTATGGTCAGACAGTGGGAATCGGGTGATCGTGGTCGCAGAGGTGAAACAGCTCTGCGTCATGAGGTCCCCTGAACAGAGACCGAAATTGCCTAGAATCATGGCTGCACTTAAAGTATAATTATGAAATTGCTTACCTTTGATATAAGTTTTTTATAGCAGTTGGTCTGACTGGCAGCTGAAAAATGTGTTGCTCATTAAGAGGATTTTGTTTATAGTATTTTATGCAAGATCTAAAAAAAGGAAAGAAAAAGAACTTCTTTTGGAAAAAACGTGACTTGGAGAGAAAGGCTTTCCTGTATCTGTAGTCTAAAGCTCATAAAGGAAACATTTTATTGAATACCACTAACCATAACATCAACAGGAGAATAATTTCAGAGCCACAAAAATAAAAAACAAATAAACCCTCTTCTCCCAAAAAATTAGGTTATTTTTTTTCTTTGAAAAACAATCTCATTCACTTTTTAAAAATTAATTGTGGACATATTTCTCATAAATATAAAATATATTTAAGTTGAACCCAAGTAAAGGCTTAAGTGGGGAGAAAGAGATATGAGAAAGAGAAAAACAAAAAGAGGCAAAAGACAGAGACAGCCTCCACGGTGTTCTGAGTCTGGGGAATTAAAGAGTTAACTACTGCTCTTTAATGGAAAAAATAATAATTATTTCAAACTTTTCCCTTTACAACTAAGGAAATTCTAATTTTAGAAGACAGTGGTTCATTTCCTTCCACAGGGAAAAAGAAACCCAGTCCTTCCACTGGCCAGTTCACTGATTTCCAGTTGGAAACCTCAAATACACATAAGACCCCAGCAATCCACGTATGAGAATCATTCCAAACTGTTTTCAGTGAAACTGATCAGCAGAATCTCTAAAATTACAGCAATACTACTGATAGAGGTCTAGTGATAATATCCGATTCCATTCAGTTACCATGGAGACGGCTGGCAAAGATTAGTTTGGCCTAAACTTATAAGGATGCACAGAAAAGAGAAGGAACTAATATTTGTTAAGCACCTCTAAGTGTCAGGTACTTTACGCATATTACACCATGTAATCCTAACACAAACACATGAGGTTATTAGAGCCTTTTCACAGATGAGAAAACAAGCTGCAGTGAAAGGAAACTTCCTCAGCAAGTCAGGAAGTGTCAGCACCAGGTGTCAAACCGGATCCCTCTGAATCCATGAGCCTTTCCTCCCTCCGGCAGCGACATGGAACCACTCTGCTACCGTGCGGACAGGGCGCAGATTCTATCCGAACTCATAGCACAAAATGCATATATTTTGGCTGCAACTATTTCAGAAGAGAATACATTTTTATGTAAGTAAACAACAGAGAAATACTCACTGTGTTAAAGAAAAGAGGAGCTCATGTTGAAGTTTAATGAAAAGCATGCAACTGACTAGTATTTCCAGAATATGGTGGAGTTTTTGAACACGATAAACCTGTTCTTGTATATCAACTGATGGAGAAATGAAATATTCCTGGAATGAAGAAAAGTACAAGCAAAATAGGGAGTTAAAGAACAAGCGGAATCTTTGGGAAGAATATGGCTATGCCTGCCAAACGTAGGTTTGGATGCTTGATTGATAGAGGGAAAAAAAGACAGTAGGCAGCTAGGCAGCTTTCCGCCTTTCCATATTCTTCCTCAAACTAAACTGTAAGTAAAGTCTTGACTGAGAATGTTCTAAGCAAACCATTATACATATTCTCTGGTAAAGGCAAATCACAGAACTCCTTCATCGAGGAGGCCCAAGTGGGTGACTAACACCGCCCCAAGCTCTCCAAGTGGAAGGAAGGCAAATCCACAAGATCATTCTGAACTTCAATCCACTTGCTGGGTTGACGGAAGTGTCCACTTCTAAAATCAGACAGTAAACCTGAAGTACCAAGAAATTAAGCAAGTGTATTGATAAGCTTCCACTAACATACATTACTGGTAAATTGGTATGACCCTTTGGAAAAGAAATATGGCAACGTATATCAAGCATCAGAAAATGCTCAGACCTTCTATTTCTGAGAACCCATCCTAAGGAAATAACCCATGGAAAATACGCTAGATGGACTTCTACAATGACCCCCAAGACGCCTGGCCCCCGGAGTACACATCTTTTATAATTCCCTTCACCCTGAATGAAGCCAGAACCTGCAAGTATGAGGGGGTGTTACTCCCAGGATTAGGTTACTGGTTGATGGACTGCGAGCTAATCAAAAGCAAGAGTATCACCTGCTCATTACTCTGACCTAGTCAGGTAGCCTTTTAAAAGAAGATGAAGCATTAGAGAGGCTCTCGCACCGGCTTTGAAGAAACAAACTATCATGTTTCGGAGAGGGCCACATGGCAAGGACCGGCAAGCAACCTTTAAAACCTGAGACTTGTCCTGGGCCACCAGCTACAGCAAGAAACCAGGGACCTTCATCATAGAGCCAGAAGTAAGTGAATTCTGCCAACAACAAATGAGAGAACCTGGAAGTGGACCTTTTCTATCAAGACTCCAGGCGAGTACACAGCTGGCTGACATCTTGATCTCAGCCGTGTGAAACCCTAAGCAGAGGACCCAGCTAAAATGAGCCCAACTCCCAACCCCTGGAAACTGAGATAATAAATTTGTGTTCACTTATGCTTCCAAGTTTAGACAGTAATAGAAAACTAATACAGTAAGGGAAAAGTTACAGTCAGGGGCCGGCCCCGTGGCCAAGTGGTTAAGTTCGCGCACTCCATCTGCTTTGGCGGCCCCGGGGTTCGCCGGTTCAGATCTGGACATGGCACCGCTCATCAAGCCACGCTGAGGCGGCGTCCCACTTAGAGGAACTATAAAGACCTACAACTAGGATATACAACTACGTACTGGGGCTCTGAGGAGGAAAACAACACAAAAATAGTAAGACTGGCAACAGATGTTAGCTCAAGGCCAATCTCCTCACCAAAAAAATTGATTGGAGGTAATGGCAGGGGAGTAGGAGAGATCCCTGGGTAACCCTAAATTACAGTTTAAAAGAAGCTAAGCAAAATGTGATAATTTAAAATCCAAATTCATTTACAATTAAATCCAAAATATAGGGACATATTTATTGTCTTACAAAGGTTATTCCAACATGTGAAAATAACACAAGTAGGAAAATAGGCATGGTCCCAGGAAGGGAGGACCCCAACACAAGCTAGAGACCACTCCATCACCTGCACCTGCCACCCGTATTCCCAGTGGTCCCCGGACAGCTCTGGAGGGGGAGCACCCCAGGAGCTTCTTTGCACAAAGGAACACGCCCAGATTGCCCTCCCCCTTTGACTGTCTCCGCCCATGCTACAACCTAGGCTGCTCGACCTCTGCCTGCCCACAAGACTGTACAGAGGTGACACAGCCTGATGTCAATGATTACCTGGAGGCAATGTAGCCCAGTGTTTCTCAAGATGTGGCCTGCTTGAGAAAGGCAGAAAACCAAAGATGTCCATGCCCTAATCCCAGAAGTGAATATGTTGCATTTATGGCAAAAAGGAATTAAGGTTGTAGATGGAATTAAGGTCATTTGACCTTAAAATTGGGAGAGCAGCCTGGATTATGCAGGTGAGCCCAGTCCAACCACATGAACTCTTAAAATTGGATGAGGGAGGCAGAGAGTGAGTCAGAAAGATGCAGCAGGAGAAGGATTTGACCCACTATTGCTGGCTTTGGAGATGGAGGAAAGGGGCCAGCAGCCAAGGAATGGGGTGGCCTCTAGAAGTTGAGGACGTATTCCTGAGCCCTATGCCTACTGAGCCATAGGGGCCCAGGAATTAGCACTTCAAAATCTTCTAGGAGATTCTCAAAGTTTAAGGACTATTGTGTCGAAAGTCTGCACCATATTTAAAAAAACAAGGCATATGAAATGACTTGAGGGAAATTCATAAAAATAAGAGCACTCATATTTGGGTGATGAGATAAAAGGTATGTCTGAACTATAGTCTAACTTTCAAAAATGTTATTACTTTTCTAAGTTTAAAAAAATGTATAAAGGGCCAGCCCGGTGGCATAGCAGTTAAGTTCTCATGTTCTGCTTCAGTGGCCCAGGGTTTGCTGGTTCAGATTCCAGTGCGGGCCTAGCACTGCTTATCAAGCCATGCTGTAGCAGGTGTCCTATATATAAAATAGAGGAAAATGGGCATAGATGTTAGCCCAGGGCCAATCTTCCTCAAACAAAAAAAAAAAAAAAAGAAAAAGTATAAAAACACCAAGCAATCTCCTCTGGGCCCTCCATTATCATATATATATTTTGCTAAAGCATGTTTCCACTAAAAACATGTACTCTTAATAAAATCGTTAAAATTTGAATAGCAAAAATTAACCTCAAAAGAATCCAACTGAGTCTTACTTTGCACAATATAGCTAGAGTTTTTCTATCTTGTATTTTTATAAGAGACAAATGACAAACAAGTTGATACTATAGATCTATTTTCTAAAAGGATCTCCCAACGAATCTCAGGGTCAGTACAGATGATCGTCAATCTCCTAAACTTTCTAAATCAGTACACTAGGAAAATACGAAAGCTCGTAATCATGACTCTGAAACTCAGAAGCATCTTTTGAATCAATATATTACAGAACATAGGAAATTCTACAGGGCCTACCAAAGGAAGGCATTCCCTAACCCTTTTAGATAAACGAGAGTTGTGGGAGCACCTTGGTTTAAGCAGGATACAACTATACTTCAGTATCATGAAATGACATTGAATGGGCTACTTTTTTGTCTGCCTTATTAGACAGTATAATTAAGGGCACTGACTGTCTTATTTATCTGCTTCCTAGGACTTAGGACAGAGGCTGGCACAGAGTAGGTCCTTAATAATTGTATGCAGAATGACAATAACAGAAAAACCAACTTTAGAATAAAAAAAAACTCACCAAATGATTCAAAGATGCCAGTTCCTGACCTATTAAAAAAAATACACATATGCAAATAAGCTTTAGGTATTGTGTATTACATGTTGAGCAATTTAAGAAAAAGTTTTCATAGTTCATGTATAAAAGAAATGCTCAAGCTAAAAAGTTTCTCACAAAGAGCCAAATTTTCTGGCACATTACACTATAAATATATACTAGTACTTATAAAAATGGTCACAGCTTGCCCCTAATAAAAACAACCACGTGTTGGATATTAAAACAGCATCACAAAAAAGGGTGTTTTATTTACTACACTAACCTCATAGAATCTCAAAATGTTTGAACTAAAAACTAACAAACAAATAAAAACTCCAGTCCTCTTTAATCTAATCTTTATTGAAGGGGAAACGAAGGCCCAGAGAACAGAAATGCTGGTCTCACGACGAACCAGGGGCAAAGCCAGGACTACAACCAACTAGGGACAAGTAGAAAGATCAAACCTGAGATTACCTATGGCTGCCAACCGTGATGTATTTTTTAATTTCTTGAGCTGGGAAAGGGACTTACCTATGAAAAAACTGATATAATCTTTCTTCAGTTTGTCCAAACCGATTTCCAAAAGCATCTGAACCGGAACAGTCCCACTGAGAGAAACTGTGTCCATGGCTCCATGATAAGACTGATGAATCAGCTTACTTAGTAAACTGTTACTCCCACTATGGAGCTAGAAATCGAGAAAATTTTATAAAACCATAAATAAAACGATAAATAAGCCCAGTAAGCAAAAGAGAAGCAGACTGCATGAGCTTCAAGCTAAAAACGATAAGCTTGCATTTTTAGTCTCCTGATACCACAAATTGTTTGAATAAAAGCACCCAAGTTACAAACACGGCAGTTTCTAAAGTGCCATTCCTACCTTATTTACTTAAGTCCAAAGCAATTAAGGGTTTAAACTCATCACCTCTAGATACAATTGCACGAAAGAGAAGGCAGAGCGGGACCTTTGAAGCTCTACAACTAGGAATTCTCTTCTCCTGGCTGATTAAGTGCTATCGGGCATCTTTTCCAAAATTGAATATCTTCAACTACACCGAAAACCTGCTGCTGCTCCCTCAATGGTCCGTGCGTGTGTCATAAGGAATTCTTTATTGGCTACAACAGCCAACATACTGACTTGATCATTTGCAAATTAAAAAGAGCTGTGAGGGGCTGGCCCAGTGGTGCAGCAGTAAAGTTCACACGTCGGCGGCCCAGGGTTCACTGGTTCGGATCCTGGGTGTGGACCTACACACCACTTGTTAAACTATGCTGTGGTAGGCATCCCACATATAAGGTAGAGAAAGACGGGCCCAGATGCTAGCTCAAGGCCAGTCTTCCTCAGCAAAAAGAGGAAGATTGGTGGCAGATGTTAGCTTAGGGCTAATCTTCCTCAAAAAAAAAAAGAATATAAATAAATAAATAAGAGCTGTGAGCTTATAGACCTAACATGTGTTCCAAATGTTAAACAATTAATTTTAAACATACCTAAAATATTTGACATCTCACTACTGTCTTCCTATTATCTCTAATTTTCATCACAATCTTTTGCATTTTTTTTAAACTATTTTCACCTTGTCTGCACTTGTTGCACACAGTAGGGATATACTTATAAATATCTCACAAACAGAGAGACTCTCAAGAGAAGAATTCAATGGCCAAGCCTAAAATGCCTAAAGTCACTCACACTCAATTAGAGCAGAGTTTGCAAGACTTTGCTCTGGAGTGTATCCTTGTTCACACCTATGAAAATTTCTAAGTTTTAGAGTCATGAATTGGCAGCCACATTATTTAAAATAATTCCTATTAAATGAGGAATCTTTTTGTTCCTAGCTTTTTGCCTAGCTTTTTTTAAATTATAAAAGCAGAAATTCATTATGGAAAATCTGTAAAGTACAGAAATGTATAATGCAGTTGGAAAAATTCATTTGTATCCCTTCCACCAGAGGTGACTGCTATAACATTTTAGCATATTTACTTCCAGATTTTTCTCTCCAAAATTACACCTTTTATACAATAGTATATACTCCTTTTTTTTTTACTGAACTTTACAAGCATTTCTCTACATCATCTGTCAGCACCATTTTTAGCAACTATTACATGTGCCATCATGTGGCTCCATCATTATTCACTTAGTCATTCCATTAATAGCGGATACCTCAATAAAAAAAAAAGAAAAACAGTGAGAATTCAGATCATTTACAATTTTTTGCTACCATAAATGAGGCTGTAATAACTATTCTAATACATAAAATCTTGACACATAGTTGTGTGTATGAGCTTTGGATGGATGCTAACAAAAGAATTATTCATTGAAAGGGCATGATATACATTTTGAGGATCTTAATACATTATCAAAATTGCGTTTTAGAGCGTGTTCCAATTTGTACTCGCATCAGTGGTATATGAGAGTGATCATTCATAGCAACAGCAATAACTATATCAGCAGCTTACAGATACTGAGCACTTAACTACCAGCTGGGCACTAAGTGTTTTACATGAATTAAATTATTTAATCCTAAAACAACACTATGTGGTGGATACTATTCTTATCCCTACTTTATAGACGGGGAAACTGGGGCACAGAGAAGTAAAGGAACCTGCCCAAGGTTACACAGCTAGAAAGCAGCAGGGCTGGAATGGAAACCCAGGCAGTCTGCTCCAGAGCCTGTGTTCTTAACCACCCCGCTACGCTGTGAACATGTTCCAGCACCGCTGCTAAACCTACCCACGGCTGGACGTCACCACGCTGCAGACTCTGGATGATCAACGCGAAACACTTCACCAAGTCTTGATAGGAGATCACGCCTTGGAAAGCAAGTCAGCCTAATGTTATTTTCATGGTTATTTCTGCAGATCAAAGATGTCATTAATCTTAAGGATACATAAATGAAGTGGAAGACAAGTACTTTATGGACAAGTACTTTCTGTACTTTATGGATGGGAAAGGAGAGAGAAATTAAACCCCCCAAAAAAGATTCAATGCGTTTCTAAAGAAAGAAATTAAACTCAGTGCCACAAGATAACACACTCAGTAAAATATTAAGGAATATCTTTTCCTTTTTTTAATAATTATAATTTCACTATGGTATATGTTTTGGTTCCTATAACTATAGCATAGAAACCACCTAAGTCTTATGCTTCAGGCAGGAGAATAAAATAGATTCTATGAATTGCCTTGTGGTAGTACAATTCTTGATTAGAATGTGCCAATGCATTATTAGAAATGAATCTGATAAAACAGGAACCAGATGTCCACATGAGACCAGCAGTACACATTATACTATTTCCAAAAGACTTCAAAATAAACCCAAGAAATAACAGGAAAAATTTCACTTTACAATCAGGATGGATACCTACTACTGCTCATTTTGCACCACAGCTGCTCAGCAAAATCGAGATCACCCCGTACTGTGAAGAGACACTCGATGGAGCGATCAACGGCAGCACTGTCATGCTTCACTGTCTGAAAAAGAAGCAAGCATCAGAGATACTCAGTTTACTAAAAAAAAAAAATATTGAAATAGTTTAAGGCCAAACAGCTTTCAAACGCTGCTCCAAGAAAATGTGGATCCACGAACACACACACAGATGTGAACGAATTTTCTACAACTTCATTCACTAATGAGGAGATACAAATAAATTGACAATGACAAACAGGACCCCTAAAATTGTTTTAAAACTGTGATGACTAAAAGCAAGCATTTGACTTTCCTTCCATGTAAAAATATTTAAATTGCCTTTGTCTCCATTTTCCTATTTGTCAAAAGACAACCTATTTAGCTTAATTTAATAATACCATGTATGGCACATCAACATACCATCTCATAGTATCTTAGAATACCATAGTAATACCACGTTATGGCATATTAACATAGTCATTTCTCCTTCTCTGCAGTTGAGCAATTAACCTACATATGTATTAGTTCTCTTTAAAAATACTTATCAGATCTTGAGGAAAACAATCACCAGTACTGACGTTAAAGAAAAACAAGAAATTACCCTCAAAACACTGCCATGGCTGTGCCAGATCCATTTGAGATGGTATGACACAAAAGATAACATTACAACCAAATTTCAAAGCTATTTCAGTGTACATTTTTAACTGATAATAATCACTTACCTCTGTGTCTTTTTTTGTAGAGTCACCAAATCCATCCAGCTTATTTAAGTCTAGAAAGCAGCAAAAGCTTATTAACTCTGGATTTTATTTTTCTGCTTTCCAAATAATTTCCATCCTAATCCCATTTCCAAATGTCAAAAGGAGGCAGTAGAAGTATAATGGGGAGTTTAGCACGTTACTTCCCTCTCCAGTGGACGCCATAACCGGTACACCCCAGGTAACGGTGTGAGGGGGAAGCGAGGAACAGTGAGCCCCCGACACACAATGTCGGGCAGTGATAGGTACTCAAAGGTTACTGCCCCATCCCTCTTCTCCTACAATCTCAAATACGATTGTGGGATATAAAATTTAAATTAAATATTATTCTTAAAATTGCATAGACCTTTAACATTAGCAGTTCAGAACAAAAGCTGCCCCTCTGGCCATGGCAGACCTCACAGTTTTATACATATCTCAACCAAAAAGAATACCAAGCCAAAAACGACAACTTATATTTAGATATAGCAAGTATAAATTCTCAATTAAGAAAATAAACGGTAAAGAAAAATAAACAATATCGAAGTGTGAGTTAGGAAGACAAACACCATTCAGAAATTCCTGCATGAGTTCAACGGCAGATTTTGCTTCCAGAGGCTCAGGCCATTCAGTTACCCCAGTCCTCAAACCATCAGCCAAAACCTGTGGGAGACGAAAAACATCAAACAGAAAAACTTGTTAGCAAAAAACATAGTTTAATCAATAAGGATGCCTTTAATAATAACATTAGCCATTATAATATTTCTTGAATGTTTAATCACATGCCAGGAACCGTTGAGGGTTTTATAACTAGTATGGTATTTAACCATCACAAAACCCCTATGAGGCAGATATCATCATCATCCCCATTTCATTGAGGCTAAGAGAGGTTAAGCAACTTGCTCAAGGTCACCTGATTAGTAACTGACAGTGCCAGGACATACATCCAACAGTGTGATGTCAAAGACAGTGTTCTGAACTATGATACCATATGCACAGATGCTACAGAGGATTCAAGACCGATGAGCCTGCCTGAAGAAGCTTGTAATTTTGGTTAAGAAGGACCGATAATTCAGATGCAATAATCAGAAAACAGCAAACGTGAAACTGAATGGAAGTTTATATAAAAACAATATAAACGTGTATGCCTGTACATACAATATCTAAACCAAAGGAAGGAAAAGGGTCCAAAATAGGCTAGAATAGCCAGAGGAACAATGTGAAAGAGGAGCTCAGCTCAAATGTGGGGACCATCAGCAACAGCAGGGAAGGAGCACGGAATAAGACGAGGATGGTGGGATGCTTCCAACCAGGGCAGAGAAAACACCCAGGGAACAGTGGGAAATAAGGTTAGAACGAATAGGGGCTAGACAGGAATAGCGATCTTAAAACCTGAAAAGACTTTTTAGTTCATATGGAAGGCAACAGCCACTGTTGATTTTTTGGCAGGAAAATGACATGATCAAGTAGTTAAGAATTCCTCTGTCAGGGCTGGCCCAGTGGCGCAACGGTTAAGTTCACATGTTCCGCTTCTCGGTGGCCCAGGGTTTGCTGGTTCAGATCCCGGGTACGGACATGGCACCACTTGGCAAAAAGCCAAGCTGTGGTAGGCATCCCACGTATAAAGTAAAGGAAGATAGGCATGGATGTTAGCTCAGGGCCAGTCTTCCTCAGCAAAAAGAGGAAGATTGGCAGTAGTTAGCTCAGGGCTAATCTTCCTCAAAAAAAAAAAAAAAAAAACAATACAATAAGTAAATAAATAAAGAATTCCTCTGTCAAAAATACCCAGGATGGATTCTACGGAAAAAAAAAGAAGAATGTTTCTCAACAGAAGTGATATCATCCTCCAGCCCCAGGGGGTCTTTGGAAAAATGTGCAGATAATTTTGGGTGTCACAATGACTGCGGGTACAGGAGCACTTTGAGCATTTAGTTTAGTGGGGGCCAAGGATGCTAAACATCTTGCAATGTGTTCAATGGTCCCAATCACAAAGAATGGTCCTGCCCAAAATGCTGATAGCGTCCCTGTTGAGAAACAATGAAGGATCATTAGAGTGGTCCAGGAGGGAGGTGATCAGGGCTTTAACCAAGACGGGAACAGCGAGAGAAAGCTAAGAGGAACAAAAGAACAGTTTATTCAAGAGAGAGAATACATAGAATAAAATAAAAACGCCTACTCATTTATAAAAATACAAAGGATTGAATCTGGAGAGAGTATGGCCATGTGCAGATCTAAGAGTCTGTGGTTTATAAGGGAGATTATAACAAAGCATGGACTTCCAAGTCAGACAGACAGACATGGATTTGAATGAGTTTTGAACCAGCCCTTCCACTTACCAGTTGCCAACACCTCAGGAAAATAAGGGAACGATCCAGAACCACGTGCTTGGCACACAGAGTGGCAGCTTCTAGCTGTGGCAATTAGTGGTGATGGTAGATATAATTCTTACTAAAGTAAAATATAAAGTTTCTAGCCCAGGAAATTGGAGGAATGGTGGAACCACAGACAGCAATGGGGGATTTTCTAAGGGGATCTAACCTGGAGAAGATTTCAAGTTTCATTTTGGACATACCGAGTTTGGGGTCATAGCACTCTATGAAAGTGGGAAATAATTAGGTGGAAGGGGGAAAAGTAGGAACTGGGATCAGCTGAAAGATGGGAGTCTGGAGTTCCCTCATAAAGGCCTTAGTCAAATCACTGAATGGCCAGGCTCTCTGCCAGGGTGGAGAGAGAGGGGCAGAGACACGAGGGTTGTATGATAGAAGCCCACAGGAAGGGTCCTGAAAGAGGAGCTTTCAAGAAAGAAGAAAGGTGAGAAAGGGAGAAAAAGCACCAAGTTTTGTACAAACAGGGAAATAATAACAGCAGGGAAAAGAATTAAAATGCTTGGTACTGTGCTAGATGCTGAAGGCACCACGGGGCACCCGGCACTCAAGTCTCGTAGGGGAGACAGAGAAGTAAACAAATGACTGTGTTTGATAAACACTCTGACAAGAGGTGTGTGCAGAGTTCTACAGGAGCACAAGGCACAGGCAGCATAAGCCGTCCTGGGGAATCAGTGCAAGCATCCTAGGCGAAGACGTCACCGAGAGCTCACCCGGCAAAGGGGTGGGAGAAGGGTACACTAGGCAGATCAAGACACACACATCAGAAAGTGACAAAGTGTGACAGGATCGGAGCTACTATAAGCAGGAACTCAAGACGGTGAGGGCTGGGGGTTCAGTGTGAGTGGAAGTAGGGTGTAAGATTAAGCTAAAGAAATAAGTAGGAGCCAATAAGAACATGAAAAGATGCTCGATATCATTAGCCATCAGGGAAATGCAAATCAAAACTAGAATGAGATACCACTTCATCCCCACCAGGATTGCTATAGTTTAAAAAGAGAGACAATATCAAACACTGGCTTAGATATAGAACACCTGGACCCCTCATACACGTCTGGTAGGAAGGTAAAGTGGTACAGCCGCTTTGGAAAACAGTTACAATTTGGCAGTGCCTCAAAAGGTGAAACATAGGGTTACCATATGACCCAGCAACTCCAGCCAAGAGATGTGAAAACATATGTCACACAAAAACTTGTACACGACTGTTCACGGCAGCATTATTCATAATAGCCCAACGTCGAAACAACTGGAATGTCCATCAGCTGACGAATGGATAAACAAAATGTGGTGTATCTAGACAATGGAATGCTATTTGGCAATAAAAAGGAACAAAGTAATCTAGAGAAAGTAGATTAGTGGTTGCCAGGGGCTGGAGGGGTCCGAGGTGACAGCTATTGGGTAGGGGCTTCTTTATGGGGTGATGAAAATGCTCCAAAATTAAATATGGTCATGGTTGTACAACTCTGTAAGTATACTAAAAACCAGTGAACTGTACACCTAAATGACTGAATTTTATGGGATATAATTTATATCTCAGTAAAGCTGTTAAAAAAGAAAAGAAAAAAGAAATAAGTAGGGCAATGACTGGATATAGCTGGCTTTGTACGCCAGGCTAAGACATTTGGAATTTCTACTGCATTAAAACAAGGCATCCCTGAGATTCAATTTGTAGAGTGCAGCTAAAATTACCGAAACATAAAATTCTTGAAACACATGCTCAATAATCTTTAGCATCAATCAAAATCCCAGTTACTAACAAGAAGCCTATATACGCATTTGGAATAAACTGGAAGCTGACCCACCCTGTCATATGAACAAAACCCAAATACTCCAATAGAAAAGACAGAAGAGCTGTAGTTTTAACTATCTAACTCACGCTCCCTGTAACTGAAAGGACAACTACCACGTAGTAAAATTAAACTGCCCAAATTGCCATAAGTATCTAATGAATACACAACATTCAGAACAAATTTTGAAGAATGCAACACTAAATAACAATAATATGAGCAAACATTTTTATGAAAACATGAGATTGAATGCAAGTCACAAATTCCAGAAGGATACTCACAAGGAGAAATTTCAGTTCTCTGTGAAGGTGACTCAAAGGACCTCTGGGTTCTCCTGATTCCACCTTAATATTCTAAAAAGTTCCCAAAGTCAGTTTTCACTGGTAATCACATCCTCTGGGCATAAGGTCACAGTTAGTTGCATTTCAAAGTACCCACTCACTAAAAAATATATTTCATAAAGCACGAATGAATTGAAAAAGAGGGGCCATACTTGATTTAGCACATCCTACCCAGATACCATAAATACTGCCCATCCCCACAGAGTAACCTCAGTTCAGGCCATCACATCCTCTCTCTACACCACACTGTACCTACATGCAACAATGCTCTCCTCACATGCTCTGTTTGACTGAATTTCCAAGAGGACAAGTGGGAGAAATATAAATAGATACATCTAAGGCTCAACGAGAAATTTAGCATTACCACACCCCAAAAATAAAACCCCTCTAATAAATACATTCATTAGACGCCTTCTAACTAAAGCAACAATGTGTGTCTTAGTCAGAGGTCAAGGTTTTAATATCTAAGATCTTAAAAAAAGGGGGGTGATGAAAGAAAAGACAAAAAAAGGGGTAAATGTCATTGTATATAAATTCATATTGCAGAAAAAGAAAAACATTAAGAATATAATTATCTGGGGGCTGGCCTCATGGCACGCTCCACTTCAGCGGCCCAGGGTTTCGCTGGTCTGGATCCTGGGCAAGGACATGGCACCACTCGTCAGGCCACACTGAGGTGGCATCCCACATGTCATATGACTAGAAGGACCCACAACTAAAATATACAACTATGTACTGCGGGGATTTGGGGAGAAAAAGCAGAAAGAAAAAAAAAAGAAGATTGGCAATAGTTGTTAGCTCAGGTGCCAACCTTTAAAAAAAAAAAGAATATAATTATCCATAATCCAGCCACTCTGAGGGAACCACTATTAAGACTATCCAGGCTTCTGTGTATATATTTTTTAAAAACATAGTAGAGATCCTATGATATATACAATTTTGTAGTTTTTCCTTTTGTTTGCTTAATAATAAGCATTTCCTATTATTTTTAAAGAGACTTTAAATTATGATTTTTAAAGAATGTATATCTCATCAGGGAAATCTATTTTAATCATTTCCCTATTGAACATTCAGGTTTTGTTTTTAATATTTTGGAAACACAGCTGTATCACTGCATTGAATATCTTTGTACATGTATTTTCCTTAGCCATTCTAATTTAAGACAGATTTCTAGAAATGTAAATATAGGGTGAAAAGGCTTACTAATATAATGATTCTTGATGTGTTGCCAATAGCTGCACTCTTTTTTTTTTTCTTGAGGAAGATTAGCCCTGAGCTAACATCTGCCACCAATCCTCCTCTTTTTGCTGAGGAAGACCGGCCCTGAGCTAACATCCGTGCCTGTCTTCCTTTACTTTATTAGTGGGATGCCTGCCACAGCATGACTTGCCAAGTGGCGCCATGTCCACACCCGGGATCTGAACCAGCGAACCCCAGGCTGCCGAAGCGGAATGTGCACACTTAACTGCTACACCGCTGGGCCGGCCCTCTGCACTCTTTTAAGAATAGCTGAGATAAGTCACTTTGATGACTCCATTTGAGTCCCCATTTGAGAGACTTTATTAATCACTGCAAAATTCTTAAGGCACATAATTGCAACACTATGGGCAACTGATGGATCAGATCGCCTGGCAACACCGCCACTGGCTGCCCTGGTGAGACTTTAGGGGCCAGCCGAGCTTTTCAGAGTTGTCTGCCTGGGGCCAGAAGCACGCAGCACTAGCAACAATCGTGTGAAAATTAAACCCACATTTAGGGGCCTCATTAACTCAACAGGAAGCAGGCTCTGCTCCTACCAGAATTGCGGTTGAAGAGAGTGGGGGGATTTGAAGAATCTCATCCACAGGACTCCAGGAAATATCCAAAGTGATCACAGTCTGTGACGCGATGACTGTATCGTCCAAGGCAGTGGACTTAAAGAGCTCATACTGGGCAAAGCCCCTGGCTGTTACCTAAAGGGTGCACCCAGCAGAGCAGTTAGATATGCTCTCACACGTCAAAGGCCCGTTACCAAAACGACTTCGATCCTTCTCCCCCAAGAAGAAAAAGAGCCACACTTTCATCTCAAATAGAAAAATAAGACAATTATCTTTAATCCCAAAGATTAGCTAAAAGGCAAGAAGGCAGATATTTTCAGTCACTAGCTTATATGAAAATAAATACAAACATGTTGATACCACAGAAAAATATCTAGTCACATCAGGAGTGAAAAAACCTTTAAACCAGGAAGGCAGGTTGATAACAGCTTGAAGAAAATAATATGAGTAGAAGAGAAGTACTTACAGTGGACAAGTGATGTCTTTTCTTGTGTGAATTTTTTAAGTCTTCAAGATTTACAGAATAATTTTTATCTGCTATAGGAGATGAAACAAAGAAAAAAATGTAAACGTTTAATTCAAAATTACATTGCTAGAGCTAGAAAATTATAATCCCTCAAATTCTGAGGGTACCACAACTTAACCCTAATAACTGTTAAAATAAAATTTTAAATCACAAATGAATGAAATCTTTATAACAGAATGAAAGTGGAACAAAAGTCAATACTACTAGCAAAAGTATAATTAAATGCCTACTACGAGACCGGAATTATGTCGTCATTACATTCAATTTTTTATTCTCCAATGAAAATTTCCAAAGATCCACACATATAAATCAAATGAAACCCAAACAAAACAGGTATAAACTCCTATGCAGACGCGTGGAGATCTGTTTCCCGCGTTCCCAGACTATCTCCTATACGACGGGTTACATGCTCTATCTCCTATACGACGGGTTACATGCTCTATCTCCTATACGACGCGGTTACACACTCCAGCAGATTCATGGTGGCTAACAAGCTCCATCGTGGGCACTTCCCTTTTAACAGTTATCAATTTTCAGTAAAAACCACAAAACAACAACTATACAAATAAATAAATACACACACATCCACATCCCCATAAAAGTAAGAAGAGAAGCACTCACCTTTACAAGTGGCCATATATAAGACAACTCCTGTAACGCTGTTATTTGTTGTGATAAGCTCAGCTCCCAGCCAACAGGTACCTTCAGGATCTGAACCGTCACACCTTACCCAGAGGGGAGGGAGGGCAGTAACCGGCCGATTAATCTTCAAATGGGTCATATTAGGATTGTGAGCCATAGTGTACAGTCCAATTAACTGCCTTGAAAACAAGAGTAGGAAGAATAAATTATAAGTACAGATTGTCAATCAGTCAACAGGTTTCTTTTCCAAAGATATCATGAAGGGTACCTACGATTCTGACTCTTCTGATCACCAAGATTCTGCACACAAGTCCAATGTGTGGGGGTTTCCCTCACACCAAACAATTCTCCAACACCAGTTGGGTGTCCTACATTTCAACTCAATCCTGACACTATCTACCCAGAGACAGTGTCAGCTCCCATGGGCTAACGGCTCAGTCCTTCAAGGCTGCCTCTCTTCCCATCCAACTTCAGATGACACTGCAAGTCCAGGTTGCCTCCTTGCTTTTGATCAACCAGCCAAAGATTAGAGGTTCCAACAACCCCCTTCCTTGGGTTCAATTAATTTGCTAGAGCAGCTCACAGAACTCAGAGAAACACTGTACTTACTAGATTACCGGCTTATTATAAAAGGATATAACTCAGGAACAGCCAGGTGGAAGGGCTGCACAGGGCAAGGTATGGCAAAAGGGCATGGAGGTTCCACGCCCTGTCCTGGCATGCCACTCTCCCTGCATCTCCACATGCTCCCCAACCCGGAACCTCTCCAAACCCTTGCCTTTTGCATTTTTGTGGAGGCTTCATTACATAAGCACGATTGATTAAAGAACTGGCCTTTGGTGACTGAACTCAATCTCCAGCCCCTCTCCCTTTCCAGAGATGGCGGTAGGACAAAAAGTTCTAACCCTCCAAATCACACAGTTGGTTCCCCTGGCAACCAGCCCCCATCTTTAGGTTACTTAGGGGCTTTCCAAAAGTCATCTCATTAACAAAAGACACCTTCATCATTCTCATCACCTAGGAAATTCCAAGAGTTTTAGGAACTCTGTGCCAAGAACAGTGGATGAAGACCAAATACATGTTTCTTATTATAAATCACAATATCACAGTATCCCAGAAACAAAAATCTGGAAATTAAGTGGCAAAACACATAAATATTTCACCTAGTTAAGAAGTCGGAGAAGGGTACAACAGGCAGATCAAGATACACACACCAGAAAGTGACCAAGTGTGACAGGATTATAGCTGCTACAAGTAGGGAGTTCAATACGGTGGGGAAGATGTTCAGTGGAAGTGGAAGTAGGCTGTGAGATGAAGCAAAAGAAATAAGTAGGATATGTCAATTATATCTCAATAAAACTGGCTGGGGGTGGAGGAGGGAAGAAAGTAGGAGCCAATACACCCATGAAAAGATGCTTGAGGTCATTAATCCCTGGAATGCTTAAGGAAATTTGAATATAGACAGTGAATTAGGTAATAGTATTGTAGCAATGTTAAATTTCCAGATTTTGATCATTGTTCTGTGGTTATGTAAGAGAATCTACTTTTTCTTAGGAAATACATAGCGAAGTATTTAGGGGTAAAGGAACACAACATCTCCAACATACTGTCAATATTTCATTTAAAAAGTGTGTGAACTGAACAAGAAAAACCAAAGAACCTGATCGTAAAATGGGCAGAGGATCTGAACAGACATTTTTCCAAAGAAGATATACAGATGGCCAACAGGCACATGAAAAGATGTTCAACGTCACTAATCATCAAGGAAATGCAAATCAAAACTACACTTAGATATCACCTTACACCCATTAGAATGGCATAATTTTATGGCATATAATTACCAAGATGAAAAAAAACAAATGTTGGAGAGGATATGGATAAAAGGGAACCCTCATATACTGCTGGTGGGAGTGCAAACTGGTGCAGCCACTACAGAAAACAGTATGGACATTTCTCAAAAAATTACAAATAGAAATACCATACGACCCAGCTATCCCACTACTAGGTATTTATCCAAAGAACTTGACATCAACAATTCAAAAGAGACTTATGCACCCCTACGTTCATTGCAGCATTTTCACAATAGCCAAGATGTGGAAGCAACCCAAGTGCCCGTCGACTGAACGGATAAAGAAAATGTGGTGCGTATATATATATATATATATATACACACACACAATGGAATGCTACTCAGCCATAAAAAAAGACAAAATTGTCCCACTCGCAACAACATGGATGGACCTTGAGGGTATTATGTTAAGCGAAATAAGCCAGACAGAGAAAGACAAATACTGTATGATTTCATTCATATGTGGAAGATAAATAACACATGGACAAAGACAACAAATCAGTTGTTACCAGAGGGGAAGGGGGTTGGGGGGTGGGCATATGGGGTAAAGGGGCACATTTATATGGTGACTGACAAATAATAATGTACAACTGAAATTTCACAATACTATAAACTATTAAGACCGCAATAAAATTTTTTTTAAATGTGTGTGATATGTGTATTTATATAGATGGGGGTGTGGAGGAGGAGTAGAAGAGGAAGAATAAGAGAGAGAAGGACAAAGCAAATGCAGCAAAACGTAAATACGTGATGGGTGAATCTGGGTCAAGGGTATAGAGAAGTTCCTATACTATTCTTTTAACTTTTCTGTAAATTTGAAAGGGTATCAAAATTAAAAGTTACCCAAAGGCATCACAATCCCTGACTTCAAAATGTACTACAAAGCCTTGGTGATCAAAACAACGTGTACTGGTACAAAAACAGACACACAGATCAATGGAACAGAACTGAAAGCCTAGAAATAAAACCACAAATCTATGGACAACTAATCTTCCACAAAGGTGCCGAGAACATACAACAGAGAAAAGACAGTCTCTTCAGTAGCACTGGGGAAACTGGACAGCCACATGCAAAAGAATGAAAGTAGACCATTATCTCACACCATATACAAAAATAAACTAAAAATGGATCAAAGACTTGAAGATAAGTCCTGAAACTATAAAATTCCTGGAAGATAATATAGGTAGTACACCCTCTGACATCAAACTTAAAAGGATCTTTTCAAATACCATGTCTTCTCAGACAACAGAAACAAAAGAAAAAATAAACAAGAGGGAGTTCATCAGACTAAAGAGCTTCTGCAAGGCAAAAGAAACTAGGATCAAAACAAAGAGATAACCCATCAATTGGGAGAAAATATTTGCAAATCATATATCCGATAAGGCATTAATCTCCACACTATATAAGGAACTCACACAACTGAACAACAAAAAAACAAACAGCCCAATCAAAAAATGGGTAGACGATATGAACAGACAATTTTCCAAAGAAGATATAGACATGGCCAATAAACACATGAAAAGATGTTCAACATCACTAATCACCAGGGAAATGCAAATTGAAACTACACTAGCATACCACCTTATGCCTATTAAAATGGCTATAATCACTAAGACTAAAAATAACAAGTGTTGGAGAGGGTGTGGAGAGAAGGGAACCCTCATACACTGCTGGTGGGAATGAAAACTGGTGCAGCCACTATGGAAAACGGTATGCAGATTCCTCAAAAAACTAAAAATAGAACTACCATACGACCCAGCTATCCCACTACTGTGTATCTACCAAAACAACTTGAAATCAATAAGCCAAAGTAACATATTTACCCCTATGTTCATTGCAGCACTATTCACAATAGCTAAGACATGGAAACAACTGAAGTGCCCATCGACTGATGATTGGATAAAGATGATGTGGTGTGTATATATATACGCAATGGAATACTACTCAGCCATAAAAAAGACAAAAGCATCCTATTTACAACAACATGGATGGATCTGGAGGGAATTAGGCTAAGAAAAATAAGCCAGACTGAGGAAGACAAACACCAGATGATTTCACTCATATGTGGAAAATAAACAAGCACATGGACAAAGAAAACAGTTCAGTGATTACCAGGGGAAGGGGGTTGGGGGTGGGCACAGGGGGTGAAGGGGAGCACTTATGTGGTGACAGACAAGAAATAATGTACAACTGAAATTACACAATGATGTAAACTATTATGAACTCAAATAAACAAAAAGTAACAGAAGAAAAAAAAAAGGTACCCAAAAATGTGGCCTAAAAATTTTTTTCAAAGAGATGAAAACTGAATTTATTACCAACAGATGTTCAGGCAAGGAATTTCTAAGGGATTGTACTTCAAAAAGGAAATACAATGATCCCAGAAGGCAGGTCTGAAAAGCAAGAAGAACTGGAGAGCAAAGAAACAATAAGCACGTGGATAAACCCCACACAGATGCTGACTGGAGAAAAGCACATAAACAAACAACGTTTAAGGTGTGAGGGAGAAAAGAAAAAGGCCAAATATGACTTAAAACGAAGAAGCTAGGAAAGAACTAACTACATAAAAATTTTAAAAGCTTCAACAAAGCAAAAGAAACAAAAACCACCAAGAAGGAAAGTCACTTTGTGAACACTGTTGTTATACTCATTATTCTCTAATGTTATTATTTACATGACTATATTCTCCAGAACTTGATGGCAAAGACTTTTTGGTTTTGGAGGTGAGGGAAGCGGGCAGGGGGAACTGCATACGGCCACACGGGGGCGGGGGGAGGTGGTGGAGGCAGGAAGTGATGCTGGCAGGACAGAGAGACACAGCAGAGTTTCCAACAGGGGCACGACTGGCGTCTGGGTGGGATAATTCCTCGTGCAGGAGAGCCTTATGCATCGTAGGATGTTTACCATCCACAGCCCTGGCCAATAGCTTCCCTCAGTCACTGTGACAACCAGAAAGTACCCCCACATATTTCCAAATGCCCGCTGGGTATGGCACTGCCCGTGGAAGACCACCGGACCGCACAATGAAGGTTCGTAAGGAATTTGCATTTTACCTCACTGATCACAAGGCAATGAGAAACGCTGAAGGATTTTTAAGCAGAGAAGCAACACAATCAGGCTCTCTTTTTATAAAGATCACTCTGACAGCAGCGAGAAACAAAGATTGGGGGGGAACCAGACTAGACACAAGGAAAACAATTAAGAAGCAACAACAATAAAGGGCACAAGGGCGTGGAGAAAGGGAAGATGATGCAGTCTTCTAGGCCATGTCTGGGATTCCTATGGGATATGCCAGGAGGGTGCTCCCTGGAGAGTTGGGTATACATATCAAGGGAGAGAAGGAAGGAGTCGGGGAGGGATCTGGGCCAGATACATTTCTTCCCCCAATGTTTATAAGGATGCTTCCATTTAAATCCTACCCTCCACCTCTACTCCTACCCCGACATGAAGAAAATACTTACCTTGCTCTCCCAACTGGTAAAGCGAGGGGTCCAACATTGTCACCAGTAGAGAAATCAGAAATAGCAGTTTCTTCAGGTTGTAGCTCTTCCACAAGACTTGCTTCTTCCTTTTCTAAAGGCTTTAAAAATGTTTCTTCTTATTTAACCAGGTAAAAGAACACTTAAGACAACAGTCAACTCTTCACTATGCTACAACATCCTGCAACAATTTCTAAACCCTCAAGCACAAATACTTGGGTTACAGCAAGAATCATAGCTACACACCAGTTTGGTACCAAGAGATTTTGCCATTAGTCCACTGTCCAAAAAGATATTGATCTAAGTTGATACTGATAAAGGAAGCATCTGATGCCATTAGAAAAGGAAGTGCTCCATCATGTACAAAATGATGAGCTGAAGACAAAATACCAAGGGAAACCCATGGCAGAGTCTCCAATTTTGTCAGATTTTTCACTCCCCAAACAGCTCTTAGTCCTTAAGTCTAATCCTCTGAGAGCTATCCATTCTCACTGGTGTTACAGGGTACTGATATCTACGTGTTTCTGATGTCTATTTGTTTACGTAGTTAAATAGCTCAGCCTTGCCATTACTGGCAATAACAATAATAACAATAATTGTAAGAGTTAACATTTCCTGAGCATCACTATGTACTAGCTTCTGTTCTAAATTTTCCTTTGTTCTTCATAAAAACCCTGATATGGATGCTATTATTAACCCTGTTCTATAGATGGGAAAACTGAGGTACCAAATGGCTAAATAAATTGCCTAGAATAACAGAGCTGCTGAGCGGCAGAGCCAACGTTTGAACCTAGGTATTCTACCTTCAAAACTCAAGCTCTTATCCTTTAAGCTCTTGTGGCAGTAAATATTCTGCCAATGGAATAGGTATCAGATCGAGATGTTTCCTTAACTTTGAATTTCTTTTGCTAGTTCCCAGATTTCATTCCCTTCCAGGCCTGGCTTTCCAAATAGTTCCCAGAACCAGAGATACCCAAGAAACGTCATTTTTTCTATGTACTACTTTTCAATATCTATGTCTAAAACTCATGCTTTAAGCTCTACTGATCTTTGCAGGAATAAAGACCATTTTAAGCGTTTCCCATCCCCAAATGCCAGGGCCTCAGTGACTTCCAGGTGACTCCTCCCAACTGCAAGCTGCATTCGCACTAGTATCCTCACCCAGATGCCCACGAATCCCTCTGCTCATCTTTACCTCACTTTCATCTGACCATCTTAGTTTTTTCAGCTGTTGCTCTATGTACCTTTCTCCTTCTCCCCATATCAAAAGTCTAAATTCAACCAAATAATTCACCTATAACTATCTTCCAAGCATCTGTCCACCATAGATAAGCAGTATTAACACCCTTTCATTAACATAAAAGACAAAAAAGTAGCTCTCTCCTCAGAAAGGAGTTTTCGTGCGTGTATTTACACTGAAAAGCGCCCTGCTCACTCATCTCAATGCCCACCCAGACAGCATGAGAGTCTGAGCAGACAGAGCTGTTCTTTCTAAAGGAACGCCCACTTTCCCCTATTACAGCCTATTTCTATCTACTTCAGGAAACAGTGTGACCAGAGGAATGGGTTCCGGCCCCAAATCAACCGTGTAATGTGAGAGCATTATCAGCACTCAATGAAAATCATTATAATTGCTCTGCCAAAACAGTTACCACAATTAAAACACACAGTGGGGGCCAGCCCCGTGGCTAAGTGGTTAAAGTTCCAAGCTTAGCTATGGTGGCCTGGGGTTCACGGGTTCTCATCCCAGGTGCGGATCTACTCCACTCATCAGCCATGCTGTGGAGGCCTCCCACATACAAAGCAGAGGAAGACTGGCATAGATGTCAGCTCAGGGCTAACCTTCCTCAAGCGAAAAAAGAGGATGATTGGCAATGGATGTTAGCTCAGGGTGAACCTTCCTCACACACAAAACAGACAACAACAAAAAACCACAAAGGCTTAAGGTTGTAATTATAAAGTGATGTGAAAAGTAAGTTCCCTCTTCTTACATTTAACAAACAAAAATTAAAGTAGATCTTCATGAGTCACAGTTACTCAGGTTGCGCTATTCAATATAACAGCCACTAGCCACACGTGGCTATAGAGTATTTGAAATGTGGCTAGACCAAAGTGAGACGAAGTGTGAAATACACACTAGACTTTGAAGACGTGGTATGGAAAAAAGAATTTAAAATATCTCAATAATGACTTTTATATTAATTAGGTATTGAAATGATAATATTAGATTAAATACAAAGAATTATTAAACTCAATTTCAGACCCAGCCAATCCCACTCCTGGGTATTTACTGTAAAGAAAAGAAAATTTATGCCCACACAAATATCTCTAAAAAAAATGATTATAATAGCTCTATTCATGATCACTGAAGACTGAAAACAACCCAAATGTCAAGGGTGAATGGGTACTTAAACTGTGGTATAGCTATACCATGGATACTACACAGCAATGAAAAGAAATGAACCACTGATACACACACAACTTGGATGAATGGCAAAGGCATTACACTGAATGAAAGAAGCCAGATGCAGTCCACACTGTATGATTCCATTCATGACATTCTTAAAAAGACAACACTACAGTGAGGGAGGAGAGATCAGTGGTTGCCAGAGGGTAGGGGTTGGGGAAGGGTATGATTTTAAAGGGATAGAGCAAAGGAGTTTTTTGGGGTGATGGAATTGTTTTGAGACCTGATTGTGGTGGTGATTACCAGATCCTATATGTGTTAAAATTCACAGAACTGGACAACAAAAGAAAAAAAATCAATTTTACTGTATGATAATTAATTTCACTTTTTTTTTTAATGAGGCTACTAGAAAATTTTAAATTATATATGTGGTTCACATTCTATTTCTATTGGACAGCAGTGTGTCTATTCCTAAAAAATGAGAATCCACCTTCACTAACATGCTGATAAAAAGAAAGTGTACATCTGAGATTATTCCCAAGAAACCAAATTTGGCTATTAAGAATTCAACAACCACAAAGCCCAAGCACTTACCACTTTTTCCATAACGAATATGACATCATTTTCATTTAGAATATTTTTCAAAGGGTTTGGTTGGCCTTTGCTGATCAACTGCACTTGGATATCAGTCTATTAAAAACATAATGCCAAGCTATGTTATATATATACACACATATATATTTGTACAAATATTCAAACACACAAAGCCCAGTTCTGTGCAAGTAACTGGAAAAGAAAATTTGAACAAAACAGCATATATGTATATTTAATTTTACTGAGGTCATAATAGTTTATAACATCGTGAAATTTCAGTTGTACATTATTTGTCAGTCACCATATATATGCGCCCCTTTACCACTCATGCCCACCCCCAACCCCCTTCCCTCTGGTAACCACTACTCTGTTCTCTTTGCCCGTGTGTTAGTTTATCTTCCTCATATGAGTGAAATCATGTGAAGTTTGAACAAAACAATATTTTAAAAATAAGATTTCATTTACTCTTTGCCCATGTTGTTTTCCATGTTTAGAAAATCTAGCTCTTATATCTTTATCTACACATGCTTCAAGACCCACCTACCGTGCACCCTGCCTTGTAAAGCCTTCTTTCGATTACGATCACACCGACAGCCTCTTCTTCTAATCATAATGTATTTACTGTTATGCACCAAATTTGCACTTTACTAAATATTATCCTTTCTTCTGATTGTACTATGGAATTTAGAACTTTAATTTATTAATTTATAGGAACTGTATATTTTTTCATTCCAATTGCAATAGACATTTATTGTAGAAAAGTTAGAAAATAGATGGCTAAAAGATTTTTTTTTTGGCTGAGGAAGACTGGCCCTGAGCTGACATCTGTGCCCATCTTCCTCTATTTTGCATGTGGGAGGCTGCCACAGCATGGCTGCTGACGAGTGACGTAGGTCCACACTAGGAACCAAATCTGAGCCACCAAAACAGAGCGCACTGCACTTAACCACCAGGCCACAGGGCAGCCACTAAGACATTGTTCTAAACTTACCCATAATTCTACTACCCAAGTTAATCACTACTGTTATTAGCCTGGTTGGTACATAGTTTGCCAGATTTTTTTCCCATATGTATAAATAAATCTATTTAAATAGAAATGTATCTATTAGATACATAGATAGGATTTTGCTTAATAAAAATAGGATATTCTAATAGTTTTAATATCATGAACTCCTTTCCATGCCATTAAATGTTCTTTTGCTGTCTAGTACCATGGCTCTCCCATCATATAACTAATTCCATATTGTTTGACGTATGGAGTTATTTGCTATGATAAACAATTGCTAACGGACATCCTTGAATTACTTGCTTAAGAGGAATATCTAAAATCACATTGATATTGTCAAATTGCCTTTCAAATATGTCACACCCACATGTTTGCATTCCTATCACTTACATTAACACAGAGTAGTTTCATTATTTTCATCATTTCATAGCAAAAAAATACTATCCTATTGTTTTAATTTTCATTTATTTGATCACTAATGAAGGTAACAGTCTTTAATATGATTACTGACAAATATCTCTCATTATTTGAATCTGTTTAATTTCTTAATTTGGCTCTTAAAGCATTTAGCTATCAAGTTCAGAGAGTAAAGGATGCTGTGTTATTCTAACCTACTAGGTTCCTGGGTTTCAAGTGCTGTTGTGGGTTGAATTACGTCCTCCCAAAAGACATGCTGAAGTCCTAACTCCTGGTTGTTCTGAATGTGACCATATTTGGAAAGAGGGTCTTCGCAAATGTAATCAAGTTAAGATGAGGACTAACTTGTATTACGGGGGCCCTAAATCCAATGACTGGTGTACTTATAAGGGGTGAAAGATTTAAAGACATAGACACACAGCAAGAACAGCATGTGTTAACAAAGGCAGATACTGGAGTGACGTGTCTACAAGCCAAGAAACACCAAGGATTGTTGGAAACCACCAGAAGGGAGGAGGAGGCAAGGAAGGATCCCTTCCCAGAGCCTTCAATAGGAGCATGGCCCTGCTGACACCTTGATTTCAGACTCCTAGTCTCCAGAACTGTGAGAGAATAAATTTCTGATGTTTTAAGCAAACGAAATTGTGACACTTTGTTACAGCAGCCCTAGGAAACGAATACAGGTATCAAACAGCAAGAATTCAGATAAGGAGGGATTACTACATTGACCAGGATATACTTGATTCCCGAGTTTGGTTGGTGAGAATTCAGATAGTGAGAGAGAACTATATTTGTGTTTTTCTTTCCGTGATTGCTTATTTGTGCCCTTTGCCTATTCTTCTACTATGGTTGTCTTTTTTCTTATTGATTTTTAAGAATTTTCTAAATATTTTATACATATATGGAAATTAACCCTTATCATTTATGACTATTTTTTCCCAGCTTATTTGTCTTTTAGTATATAATTTATTGTAGTTTGCTAATTATTTTATGGATTAAACTCTATGCGGAGTTTACCTATGGAACACTTGCCATATATTAGATGTTTAATAAATTCATGAATGTTTATTGCAGCTTTCCTCATAACTATCAAAAACTGGAAACATTTCAAGTGTGTCCATCAACTGGTCAATGGATGACCAAACCAGTACATCCATACAATGGAATACCATTCACCAGTAAAAAGGAATGAAATACTGATACACACAACACAGATGAATCTCAAATGCATTATACTCATTGATAGAAACCAGACCCAAAAGGCGACATACTGTATGACTTTATTTATACGACATTCTGGAAAAGGCAAAAGAGAAGACAGAAAACACAGCAGCGGTTGCCAGGGACTGGGAGCAGAGGAAAGGGATGACGACAAAGGGACAGGAGGAGATATTTTGGAGGTGATTTAAATGTTCTGTATCTTGATTATGGGGATGATTACATGACTGAATGCATTTGTAAAAATTCATAGAACTGTACTTTAAACGTGTGAAATTTACTCTATGTAAATTAATTTGTATAATCTCAACGTTAAAAACTTACAATTTTAGGATTATTGAGTTGTGTTTAAATAACAAATTGTTCATACCTCATAGACAAATGGGTCTTTACAGATTCCTTTCTTTTCTTCATCAAATTCCCTGAAATTTAGAAACACATGTGAAAAATAGAGCTAAAGTATAATGTCAGTTAAACTCAGGGCTTAGTCATCACTTTCTGTGTGACACCAGTGAGAAAAGCAAAATGTAAAGTACTCATGGCAGCGCTAAGGCATAGCTGGGAAGAGGGGTAAAAAGGCAGAAAAAGAGTATTAGGTTAAGAAGAAAAGAGAAAAAAAAGATTTGGTAGAGATTAACTGCCCACAGTTAATTGCTGCCCACAACTGAGTACAAGTGCTCAGGAAGCAGGAAATTAGGTTACCTACCACTACTCCTGTATCTTTTAAAACACATTCACCGATTACTATTAAAATGTAATTTACCACATGACTTTGGGGAAGTAAAAATGACTGGATTCTGATCTGCCACTGAATAAGTGCATAACCACAGGGAAGTTATTTAAGGGTCCCAAGCCTGCGATTTCTACAGCTAAAACAGAAGCATCTATCCTCCCTCTATTTTTATGAGCTGTTACAAAACTCTTGGATATCCTTTAATAATTATCATTTCATTCAAGAAAGTTTTAAAATAGTGATCTCAAGACACAGAAACTATAAATACCAAAATGCACAGCACCCTGATCTACACTCTGAAAGAAAAAATCTTGCGAGTCCTAAAGGAACCCAGTGGAATTGTTTCAGGATACCATTTATTATCGAATCTACTCTATGACTTGCCGAAATAAAAACAGGAGAGCTAGGCCCACGACCAGTTCACTTTTGCCATTTTGGACAAGACTGTGTCTTATTCTTAAAGATGTTTGTCTTTGATGTATAACTCAGGGATGTTATTCAATCAGTCATTCAGCAATCGTCTCTCAAGCATGTGTATTAGAGGGAGGCACTCTTACTAGATGTCCAGGATATAAACAAAAGCACATTCCCTGGTTCATAGTCTCGACTAGAGTCCAATGAATAAACCAACAGTTACAATACAGGGTGATGAGTGCTCCAACAGAGGTGAGTGCAGGGTGCTGTCGTGGCAAGAGATTTTGCTGTAGGGCTTGAACTTTATCCTGAAAGCCAAGAGGAACTCACTGAAAGATTTTAAATGTGAAAGATCTCTCTGACAGCAATGCAGAGAGCACAAACTCGGAGGCCAGGAAAATCGCTGTGAATCACTTGTACTTCAGAGAAGTGATGACGGCCTGAACAAAAACAGTAGGGATGGAGGGAGAAGAGGTGCCCCTGGTGACTAGATGGGATGGGGGTGGGGATGGTGGAAAAGAGAAGGAAGTGAAAGTCTTGGATTTGGAACTCAACTCAGAGATGGAATTCAGGAGTAGAATGTCAGGCTGTGGGGGGGCAATGAATTCAATTTTGCAGATACTGAGTTTGAGGTCTTGTGTAAATTTCCAGTAGGCAGCTGGACACACAGGCATTGTGAGAGATTCAAGAGAAGTAAAAGACAATTTTGGTGCTTACAAGTGGAGAGAAAGACTAACATCCACGAAATAATTGGGATATATAAAGGATCTAAATAAAGTTGTCTCAATAGGGGACTAGTTATATAAACATAAAACAGCCCTAGAATGAAATATTATACAGCAGTTAAAAACAATGGGATAGATCTACACGCTCTTATACTGAAAGCTATCGAAGACATTGTTAGTTTAAAAAAAGTTAGTGCTCTTTCTATAACATTCAAAAAATTGACAACATTATCACTTTGGTAAGCAAGAAGAAAACCAAGAAAGAGAAACAATGAAAAATCATGGCATTTAGAAAATAAGGGGTTAGATTACATCAGTGGTTCTCCAAGCATGGCGTCAGGCCAGCAGCATCTGTTTCACCTGGAATTTGTCAGAAAAGCAAATTCTTTGGCCCGGCCCAGACCCAATAAATCAGAAACGCTGGAGGTGGAACCCAGCCATCTATGTTTTTGACAAACCTCCAGGTGATTCTGATGCACTCTCAAATTTGAGAACTACTAGATTCGATTTTTACGTTGGATGCAGAACTAGATGGAATCCCCCCTCTGGTACCAGTACTTCACTAAAGAGCACAGTGAAATAAAGGTAGTTTAAGAAGCCAACACACCGTCACCTCATCCTTACAGCTTCAGTTCAGATGATAACTATCTTGAGCAGACTATAACAATACTTTTCACACCGGCAAGGCTTTAAACAGGTGAAGGATGCCAACATCTACTTTTCCATACACATCGCAAGTTGTGTGTATTATCAGAATGAATAAAGCGCCTCTTGGAAAACCTGTCACCTTCCACCTCGATAACGTACAGATGTTTTCTCTTAAACGAGACTACAAGCAAGCCCCGACAGGACCAACCCCACTCCGGAGCGGATAACTGGCCTCTCCCCGGCTCCCAGACCCCAGGACCGCAGACTTCGTCTGTAACAGCAGCGCCCGCTAATCCCCAAGGCTGCGGCAAGAGGCTGGGGGCGGCGATCGAGATACCCCGAGGAAGAAGTGCTGTCCTCGCACCCTGGCCAACAGCAGGCGCTACAACTCACTGCAGGAGACGAGCGTAAAACACCTCAGCAGCTCGGTTCGTTCGCGACCACATCCCGGCCCAGTCTCACTGCAGATCCGAACCCGCCAAACCGAACTGCGCGCCGAGCGGTGACGTCTGGGGTCATGACCCCCCGCCGGGACTACTTTTACCTCCTAGCAGTCCCCTTTTGTCCACAAAGTTAAACTTTTGTTTTAGAGCATACAGCGGCTTTTCCTGTCACAATAGTTTTCCATTCCCGTAAGAAAAAGTTAAAATAAATTACAGTGGTTGAGGAAAACAACCCCTCCTCTCGCGAGAGTTAGCCACGCCTCCTTATGGATTATTCCGCGAAAAGGAGTCCCTTGTTTCTGAGTGCTATTCTTGGCTTTGAAAGTCAGTAGACACCGCAATTGGACGCATATGAAGAAATAAATCACTATTTTTTATTTTTGTAGAGCATCAGAGAGATATTTTGTGCCTTTATTTTGGTTCTGAGGCGGGGCAAGGTGGGGGCCGAGTTGAAGGTTACATATAGAGCGGGAGTGCTACGTCCTTCCTTTTCCTGTGGGAGCCGCCGGGCTGAGAGGAGCGTGGTCTTCTCCTCTCCCCGCCATGGTGAGTGGAAGTCAGCTCGGCTGGACGTTCCCCTGCTGTCGGGACTCGGCAGGAATGGGTTGGGGGCACAGGGCTTAAAATCTTCGGGAGGGAAAGCAGATGAGGACCAAAGGCGTTTGTTTGTGGCCGGGAGCTGGGGAGTGCGGCTCTGCGGCAGCCATCTTAGCGGCAACGTGGGCGTCCCGGCACGGGCCCCTCTGGGAGCGACGCGCGGGGACGCCAGATTGTTCTCGGGCGCAGGGGATCTTGGCAATTTTAGCTTTTCTTGCATCCTAGAAGGCACGGGTTCTTCTAAAGAGTTGGGAGCTCTTGGGGCCTAAGGCTGAATCGGGGCGAAAGAGTCCATTTTTGGGCCTTTGTCTCCATGTGCTGTTTAGTAAGGAACATTTCCATTTTTAGAGAGATTTCTGTTAAAGAAACTTGTATTTCCCTCCCACCCCCCAAATTCTCGTCTGTGTTCAGCCTAAGAATCGCCTCTAGAAAAGCTTTCTGATTTTCTTACGTTAAGTTAATGCGTTTGGTGTCCCTTAAATCTTCGATGTCTCAGTGAGCGCATAGTATGCCTAATGTACTGGGAGCGGTCTGTGCCCTGGGGAGTTCCGTGAACAGAAGAGACAAAATACAGCGTCCTGATGCTCCGCTCGCGGTTGAGGTGGACAAAATACGCGGGGATGTTGGATGGTAGCCAGTGCTGTAGACGTCGGGAGTGGGAGAGGAGGCAGTGGTTGGACTTGCACCCAAGGGTGATCAGGGAAACCTGAGAGAAGGTGACCAGCGTGCTAAGAGTGTCTTAGCTGCCTCTGAGGTAGGCGGCGGCTGGCCCTGAGCGTGGGCAGGGAGTATCTGGAAGAGTATGGGAGGCGAGGGGCAGACTGTAGGCCATCCTCAGGGGTTTAGTTCTGCTTCCAGGAGGATGAGCAAAAAGTGACACGACCGGTGTTGATACCAGGAAGTTTCAGGAAATGTTCAGAATGGGATGCAGGGGGCGAGGAGGAAGTTGGGAGCACAGCCGTGGTAGGCAAGATTTGCCTTTGGGGTTAAGGTTTATTTAGATGGTGACATTACGCAGCGTGTTCAAACCTTACGGTATGGTTTTGATCATTTTCCTTTGTAAGAACTGCTTTGAAAGTTAGCGATAAACCATTCTCTTAAATAATAATGAAAATCATGTGGCAGAACTTGAAGATCCAAGTGTCCTTCAAGTGTAAGAAATATTGAAGTTGGTGGACCTGACGAAGTGTTGGTAACAGCTTGTGTTTCAGCGTTAAGCGTTGTCTGCCTCACCACACTCTATTCTCTCCTGTAACTGAGCATTTGACATAATCGTCTTTTCCTTTTTCCCAGGCGTGTGCTCGTCCACTGATATCAGTGTACTCCGAAAAGGGGGAGTCCTCTGGCAAAAATGTCACTTTGCCTGCTGTGTTCAAGGCTCCCATTCGGCCAGATATTGTCAACTTTGTTCACACCAACTTGCGCAAAAACAACAGACAGCCTTATGCCGTCAGCGAATTAGCAGGTACGGGTCTAGATCTTTCCTGGGTTGTTTTAAGAGCTGCTTAACAGCAGTGATGAAATTCCACTCCATTGGTCCGTGTTTCTGAACCGCGTGATTTTCCTGGATGTTCTGATGCTGTTTGCTACCATGCATAATAGTCAGATTGGTGTGGCTGGGTAGCTAAAACTTGTATTTCTTTCCAATTTCAGGTCATCAAACCAGCGCTGAGTCTTGGGGTACTGGCAGAGCTGTGGCTCGGATTCCCAGAGTTCGAGGCGGTGGTACTCACCGTTCTGGCCAGGGTGCTTTTGGAAACGTATCCTTTATTTCACTACCTAGACTGGTCAGCTGTCATGGAATTTAGAAGGCTGGACCTGGTTCCTTCACATTAGTATCTGGGAAATGTTTGTGTCCAGAATACTAATGTCCACGTTAGACATTGCTCCAGACAGATTTGAAATTTTCTGTCATAAATGTTTTTACACCTTAGGGCTTGATTTGACGTTTACTTGCAATGATGTCGTAATTTGCGTCTTACTCTGTTCTCAGCGACAGTTGCCTGCTGTCAGTAAGCTGGTTCAGAAGGATGACGAAAATTCTTACTGAGCAAGGCAGTCTTTGTAATTCCTAAAATTTGAGAGATGTGAGTCTTAACTGGAAGAATAGATGTGTCGTGGGGGCCGCATGTTTGCACCAACCAAAACCTGGCGCCGTTGGCACCGCAGAGTGAACACAACACAGAAGCGATATGCCATCTGCTCTGCCCTGGCTGCCTCAGCCTTACCAGCGTTGGTCATGTCTAAAGGTTTGTAATAATTTGTGTCATAGGAGTGGTACAAAATATCCTTTTTTTTACCTAACCTGACCCTTTTAATTCATATTAATAGTGTGTATTAAGTTCCATTCATTTCAGAGTGCCTGACTAAATTTCCTTTTGTTAAATAATTCTGACTACTTCAGTTTAACACATGACTTATCAGTCAATATATGTAACTGGGGAACCAATTCAAATAGTGGTTTAGTATATTAGAAATTTTTCCACGTAAACTTCATGTCACCTGCTCTATTTTTATTTAACTGTCAAAATGATGAGATTCCACTTCATTGGTCCGTGTTTCTGAAACACATGATATTTGTGGAAATTCTGATTTGGTAAATTGTATGCCATTTTGCTTTTGTGGGTTATATAAAATGTTTGGAGTTTTTCAAAAGGTTCGAGGTAACCAGGTCAGTGGTGATTGGCTTTGTCAGGTCATCGGATTGAGGAAGTTCCTGAACTTCCTTTGGTGGTTGAAGATAAAGTTGAAAGCTACAAGAAGACCAAGGAGGCTGTTTTGCTTCTTAAGAAACTTAAGGCCTGGAATGATATCAAAAAGGTAGGTTTAGAGGCCAGCCCGGTAGCGCAGCAGTTAAGTGCGCACGCTCCGCTTCTGCGGCCCAGGGTTCGCTGGCTCAGATCCTGGGTGCAGACATGGCACCACTTGGCACGCTATGCTGTGGTAGGCATCCCACATATAAAGTGGAAGAAGATGAGCACGGATGTTAGCTCAGGGCTGATCTTCCCTCCCCCAAAAAAGGTAGGTTTAATGAACACGTTGACAGTTTGATAGTCCTTCGCACAAATTTGTTAGGTTTCAGAAGATAAGTGAGAGACAGTATAGCTAAACCTTTATGGAAATGAGAGCAAGGACTCTGGAACCCTGTTACTTGAGTTTGCATCCTGACTGCCATTTATGTCTGTGGGTTAATGTTAGGCAAGTCATTTGTGCCTCTTCTGTAAAAAGTTTCATCATCTGTAAAATGGAGTGGGGTTTTTTTGTTTTTTTAACTACGAAGATCTAGTGGCAGGGATCATATCTTAATCAGAATACTAAACGTTCTCACTTTCTACTTTTAGGTCTATGCCTCTCAGCGAATGAGAGCCGGCAAGGGAAAAATGAGAAACCGACGTCGTATCCAGCGCAGGGGGCCCTGCATCATCTATAATGAGGACAATGGTATCATCAAGGCCTTCAGAAACATCCCTGGTAATCCTTTTACTGCTTACATGTTTGAATTGCCCATATAATGCAAGCTTACTCAGCTTTTATTATGATGAGATTCCACACTATGGTCCGTGTTTCTGAAACACATGATTTTGTGGAACTTCTGATTCTTGGCTGAATGGGTACACAATTGACGGTTGAAACTGCATAATTAATAAGGTAGTTTTCAGGTACCTTAGGTAGCACATAAGCCTAAAGCTGATTTGTGTTTCTTCTGTTGAAATACAGGCTGCCTAATTCTCCTTTCCCTTTAAAAGGAATTACTCTGCTTAATGTAAGCAAACTGAACATTTTGAAACTTGCTCCTGGTGGGCACGTGGGACGTTTTTGCATTTGGACTGAAAGCGCTTTCCGCAAGTTAGATGATCTTTATGGCACTTGGCGTAAAGCTGCTTCCCTCAAGAGTAACTACAAGTGAGTGTTCTTCATATTCATATACTGAACACAGATGTTTATGTTATGCGTATTTACATTCAAAATTGGTTTGCATGTTTTCTAAGTAATGGATTAACCTTTCCCCTTCTGTACAGATGCGATATGCTGAAATAGTGAAATATTCTGAGAAGTGATAGTAGAAATTGTCGATGGTTAAATGATTAAGAATACATCTTCCATTGAGTTCGTGTTCTTTAGTCAGTTACGTGAGGAACAGGAAGTGAACATCTGTTGTCAACATTTTCTCTTTTCCTCTCAGCCTTCCCATGCACAAGATGCTCAATACAGACCTTAGCCGAATATTGAAGAGCCCAGAGATCCAAAGAGCCCTCCGAGCACCACGGTAAAGTTGTGATGTTGACAGTAGTTCTTGCCCCGACCTCATACTGCTCGTTATTTCAAAAATGTCGATAGTATAAATAAAATGTTAATACAGTGTCTACCTTTTTGTAGCAAGAAGATTCATCGCAGGGTCCTGAAGAAGAATCCACTGAAAAACCTGAGAATCATGTTGAAGCTAAACCCGTATGCAAAGACCATGCGCAGGAACACCATTCTTCGCCAGGCCAAGAATGTAAGTAATTAATTGATTTTTGCTGGTATGCCAAGCTTTTAGAAAGATTTGATTCTTAGATTTTCTTCCTAATTTGTTGCAGCACAAACTCCGGGTGGATAAGGCAGCAGCAGCACTAGAAGCCAAATCAGATGAGAAGGGGGTTCCGGGCAAGAAGCCTGTGGTAGGGAAGAAAGCAAAGAAGGCTGCTGACGTTAAGAAACAGAAGAAGCCTTTGGTGGGAAAAAAGGCTGCAGCTACCAAGAAGCCGGCAGCTGAGAAGAAGCCTGCAGAAAAGAAACCCGCTGCAGAAGAAAAGAAGCCTGCTGCGTAAACTTGTTTATTTCATAAAGGTCGCATCATTTTGGACCGCTCCTTTTGAATAAAGACCTGATCAAAGAGACAGAGAGAAACATGGCTTGTTGGTGTGTCGTGTGAATCTTGGTTAGCATTTGTTAAATGGCACTTGGTTCTCCATAATTCCAGACTTTTGGTGGTTCATTTCATAGTCTGGTGTGAATTGGAGCCTTGGGTTTATACTAAATCCATGCAGTTGAATGGGAAAAGGGATGCTCCCTAATTCCAGATAGAAAATCTGTAACACAGTGTCTTGAGAAACATGAAAGTTGTATTGGCAATACATACATGCTCTTAGAGTTTAGCCCCACCCCTAACATACCTTGGAAAATGGGTGAAATTCTATAAAGATTGGACATTTAAGTAACCACAAGAGGGCAGAGTCCAAAGTAGATGGTTCAGAGAAGTGGGTAGGACCTGCTGTGATGGAATACAGTTGGCGGGCACGCTGGGTGCGCTTTCTGTTCTGACCCTCCATGTCGAAGTGCCAGAAGTGTTTTTTGGAACCACTTGTGTATATCACGGTTTTTACTAAGGGATGAATATGTTGACCGAACATGGTGCAGAGAAATGTACCCAAGAGAGCTTTAGGTTTTTCCTAAAAGTTTAATCTGCTCTGTCAATGTGTCTCTTCCTGCCTTACAGTTGGCCTGCATTTCCCTAGTTTTGTCTCACGGGGTCGTGTTTTGCATCTGGGTTTTTTTCCCATTGGCCATCTCAAAATCCACAGCCAGGATGAGTACAGCCTGGAGATGTCAGTTGTTTACTATGTGAAGGCACCACCTCCGGATGCTGTTATCTAAGCACAGCTGTTGCCTCTTGGGAAACCACTTTTTTTTTAAAAGATTGGCACCTAAGCTAACATCTGTTGCCAATCTTTTTTTTTTTTTTTTTAAAGATTTTATTTTTTCCTTTTTCTCCCCAAAGCCCCCCGGTACATAGTTGTATATTCTTCGTTGTGGGTCCCTCTAGTTGTGGCATGTGGGACGCTGCCTCAGTGTGGTTTGATGAGCAGTGCCATGTCCGCGCCCAGGATTCGAACCAAAGAAACACTGGGCCGCCTGCAGCGGAGCGCGCGAACTTAACCACTCGGCCATGGGGCCAGCCCCTGTTGCCAATCTTCTTTTAATCTCTCCATAGCCCCCCAGTATGTAGTTGTATATTTCAGTTGTAGGTCCCTCTGGCTCTGCTATGTGGGACGCCACCTCAGCACAGTTTGATGAGCAATGCCATGTCCGCACTCGGGATGCCAGCCAGCGAAGCACTGGGCGGGAAGCAGAGCAGGTGAACAGCCACTTGGCCACAGGCCGGCCCTGGGGACCCTGCTTTGGCTAGGCATCCTTGCCCACAGGAGCCCCCCTCAACAGTAGAGGTGGTGTTTCTATGTGCCGGGTGCTGGTGATTTTGTTCTTGTCCCTGCCTTCAAATGCCTCTGCAGGTTTTGTGGAATTAGCCCCTTGTGGCAACAGCACATTGGAAGTGTGGTACAGCGACTACTGTTCAACTGAAGCATTTGGAACTCGATATTTGGCCATTTTATCTCCTGGTGCTTCACAGCTCAACATCCTGTGCCTTAGGAATCCTGATCGTTACTGAAGTCGGCTCCAAAAACCCGGGTTTGGGGACCTGCTCCGTGGCCGAGTGGTTAAGTTCCCGCGCTCCGCTGCCGTGGCCCAGGGTTCGGATCCTGGGCGCGGAAGTGGTGCTGCTCGTCAAGGTCACGTTGAGGCGGCGTCCCACATCCCACAACTAGAAGGACCTGCAACTAAGATATACAACTATGTACAGGGGGGATTTGGGGAGATAAAGCAGAAAAAAAAAACCCAAAAAGATTGGCAACTGTGGTTAGCCCAGGTGCCTATCTTTAAATTTGAAATAAAATAAAATAAAACCAGGGTTTGTGCCTCACATACCTCGGCCGCAGCTGTGCAGCTCCCGCGAGCGCCAGCAGGAAGCCGCCCCGCCCCGACGCGCCGCCGGCCACGCCCTCGGCCCCGTTTCCCGGTCGGCGGAGGCCGTGGCGTCATCACCGAGCGCCGGGTGGCCTGGACCGGGCGAAGGCGGAGAACGGCGGGCGTGAGGAGGCGAGATGCTGAGCCGGCTTCAGGAGCTGCGCAAGGAGGAGGAGACGCTGCTCCGGTTGAAGGCGGCGCTGCACGACCAGCTGAACCGGCTCAAGGTGACCCGCCGCTCCCGCGGCCTGTCGTCCCTCCCTCAGCTGGCCGTCGTGGCGCTGCCCACGCACGTGGGGAGCGTGTCGAGATGACTGCCCGCCCGTGTCAGAATCCCTCCCTGCGGCTCCGCCGAGGCCGGCGCTGCGCGCCTGGCGGGGGGCGCCCCGCAGCCCAGCCCCGAATGCAGGCGGCCTGGCCGCTGCCTCCCAGCGCGTGGTGGCGCCCGCCCAGCTGTGGTACCGCACGCTGGAAGGACTCGCGGGTCCTCCGGTGCTGCGCAGGCGGGCAGCGAGGCCCTGAGGGAAGGAGCCGTGGCGCGCGAGTTCCCAGGAGCTTTCCGCCCGGAGCCGTCACCGACCACCGCCCTGACAGGGGCCCCCGCGGCCATTCCCAGAGCTGTGCCCGTTCACCCCTTAGCCGCAGGGCGATGGTCCCGAGCATCCCTGCCCTGCACTCTTCTTCGGGGCCTCTAAGTCCAGATGAGAGAGGGTCACGAAAGCCCTCTGTGAACTGCAAAGCCTTGTTCAGCTGTGACAGATCAAAATGACGCGCTCTCCCTCGGTACGCTTGCTGGCGTGCACTCCTTTACGCTCTACGTCACCACAGTGCCTGTCCGGGTACCTAACTGGGTGTTGATGGTGACCTCCAAAGCCTGGATTCCTTACGCTCCTGGAAACCCTTCCATGTTCCGTCCCTCCTGCCTTCGCCTTCTCATTACTGGGCAGACAAGCTCAGGCCTAGGGAACCGGCCCTCTGCAATGAGAAGACGCCTGGCGTTTTTAAGGGCACACTTGTGTTTTCTCCCTCGAACTGCTAGGTCTGGGGGAATGGAAGCCTTGGCTCAGCGGGAACACCTGTACACCCCAGGGGAAAGGGGCTGGCGGCTTTCTCTGCTCATTTCCTTAAAAAGCCAGGAAGCTTAGGGGCCCCACCCTCCCTGTAGAGCTGCAGAGAGGTTACAGTACACTGTTCTCACTTCCTCTTGTGGAAGCATGCTTGAACAGCATGCTCAGTAAATTTAACCCACGTCAGTATCTCAGTGAAATGGTAAGGAAAGTGTCCTTAACTCTTCTTTTCTAGGTTGAAGAATTGGCCCTCCAATCAATGATTAGTTCCCGAAGAGGGGATGTGATGCCGCCTTCTCAGCCTGCACCGCAACAGTCCCATGATGTAAGCGTGATCGAGTGTGGGCCTAGGGAGAGAAGGCCAAGTCCGTTGTGCTCTCCTGCTGCTTGGAGGTCAAAAGTTGTAAATCACATTCCTGAGCCTAAAGGACTCTGGGAAGTGCTAATAAGAATTTTCTAGTTTAATAAACTGGCTATTCCACGTTACTATTTTAGACAGGGAACAATCCACCTTTCTACCGCTGGTTATGCTTTGATTGATTTAGTAATCAGGTACTATTATACTGCCTCTGTCATCCTAGTCATCCATCCTCTCTTGTACGTCCAGTGAATCCAGAGGGTCTGCAGATCTTTGCAGGGATGTTTCAGAACTTTTGCTGCTCTGAATAACTAAGGTTGAGATTCAGAAATAGAGTGTAGCTTCAATTACAAAGCATAGTGCTAGAAAAATGAGTTCTAGTCCTCATTGTATCCTTCTCTTACCGGATTCTCTCAATAAATCAGTAAAATCATCTCCTACTTTCTAAATATACTATATTTGAGCAGTTCTCCCAGATGTGTATTAAGTCATTTTAAAACCATTTGGAAGCAGCACATCTAAACTAGCATAATTATTTCGTAAGAACCATGTTTGTAAATCAGGTAACAGTCTATCAAATCTAGGGCATTTACCCTGCTCTCGTTCTGGTTGGGGCGGCGGGGTGAGAGGTCAGGGTAGGATTTGGAGAAATAGGAAAGTGGCCATACCTCTTGGTGATAAATACTAAGCATGAATATGCAACTGAGATTTGATTTTAAAACAATTTTAAGAATCTGCTACTTTCAGGCCAGTATGTTTCCTACTAATCCCTAATATCCTTGGCTGCAGCAGATGTTGGTGCATGTAGACAATGAAGTGTCAATCAACCAAACTGCACTGGAGTTGAGCACAAGGAGCCACATGCCAGAAGAGGAGGAAGAGGAGGAGGAGGAATCAGATTCCTGAAGGGGAAGAAGAGCCAGGGTTAGTCACACAAATTAAATTTCTAAGTCTCTTCGTACTTTCTCTCTTCAAAGAATTCCTGCCATGGGCCCTGTAGCTGCTTTAAAAGGAAGCAAAGGGGCCGGCCCGGTGGTGCAGCAGTTAAGTGCACAGGTTCCGCTTCGGCAGCCTGGGGTTTGCTGGTTCGGATCCCGGGTGTGGACATGGCACGGCTTGGCAAGCCATGCTGTGGCAGGCGTCCCACATATAAAGTAGAGGAAGATGGCCATGGATGTTAGCTGAGGGCCAATCTTCCTCAGCAAAATGAGGATTGGCAGCAGATGTTAGCTCAGGGCTAATCTTCCTCAAAAAAAAAAAAAGGAAACAAGAACTTTAGGAGGAAGTGTAGTTGTAAAAATGGTTCCATCAACAACTCAGGTTTCAGAATGCTTTAACAAAAATTAGTGACATGTAGAAAAGCAAAGATGCAATGTCTTAACATTGAGCAGTATGAGTGGTGCTGTATCTGTATTCTCGTCAGATTCATTAATTGTGTTCAAAACAGAAATTTCCTCTGAAACGCTATTAAGAAAGTCTGGCATTTGCAAAAAGGGCAGAATTTAAATAGAAGCTAGTCTTTCCAATCAACAATGCCTCTTTTAAGAAAATCAGTTAAAGGCTGTTTGCATGCCTTTGAACCCTTGTGAGCAGAGCAAGGCCACAATCTAGGAGAGAAAGATGACAAAGAGGACAGAGGGCCACTTGAGAGCACAAGCTATTGCCACCTCTCAGTGACAATGCAACACACTGCCTACTATAGACTGCTTTGTGTGCTGTCGTCATATCTAGGTGGAGACGTCACTGTGGTAAAATGTACTTAAATAACCACCGTGCAGCTTCCTGGCTTCCAGATAGCAACAGAGAAAAGGATCAGTTTCTCCTCTGGGGCAAACAGCACACCAGGATGGTTTTCTGGACTTAGAGAGGAAATGTGCCATTAAAAAAGGAGTCACTATGCTTGGGAGATTGGATTTTTATAATAAAGGGATGACAGTTACAGAATAAGAGTTAAATTTGGTATTTGAAGTTGAGATTCATTTCTGCACACTGTCCCTTTTCCACTGAATATATAGTTTAGTTGCTTAATTTTATAAAAGTAACTTGCCCTGCCCTAGCAACAGAAAAGACAAACAAAACACAAAGAACCTCCTCAAATAGAACTTATGTAACCATTTGGAAACAGGAATTTCTAAATTCTTAGTTATTTCAGGGGAGGGGCATGGGGAAAAGATGAGAAATAGAAAATTTGATAGTTCTTTTACTTGTTTTTAAAAATGCCTTATAAAGAAGCATTTTCTGAAAGACGTTGGTTTGCTCCAGAAGAGAACATGGATAGATTTGTTAATCAACATTTCATTAAACTTATTTTGAGCTCCTCTTACAGGAAATAGCCAAAAGTTTGAATGAGATGTTTCTTGGAAAACACAATTTGAAAATAGTTTTGCAATGAAAAGCATCAAAGTGTACATTTTTGGGGTCTAATTTAAAATATGACCATGGGGGTATTTTTTGTTCATTTTTCTTTTTGCTTTTGCTGAGGAAGATTCTCCCTGAGCTAACATCTGTTGCCAATCTTCTTCTGTTTACATGTGAGCCACCACCACAGCATGGCCACTGACTGCTGTGGCCACTGAGTGGTGTAGATCTGCACCCAAGAACCGAAGCCCAGCCACTGAAGCAGAGCACGCCAAACTTAACCACTAGGCCTCCAGGACTAGCTGAGCATGGGTTTTTGAGCTAGAAAAACTGGCTATGAATCCTAGCTCTACCACTAACTGGCTTGCCTTCTCCCCTCTTGGCAACTCTCACTTTACCAGCTGTAAAATGAGGGTGTTCATATCTGCTCTGGCGATTTCACAGGTGGTTGTGAGGTGCTAATGAGGTATCATTTAAAAATCCAACCATTGTTGGTGTCTCAGTAAGAAGTTTGAGGAAGGAATTTGGCTTGGGGAACTCAAAACAGCAAGACTGATGCAGTGAATATCATTCTTGACAATGAGGTCATTCTTAGTAAAAATTACTAGGAAAAACTCTTGACTTTCAGGATGTGAATAGAGAATTTAAAACACTCCTCAAAAGACAGCATGAAAGCGTTCAGATCCAGGTTTTAGACTCCAGATTACATCATTTCTTCCTTTTAAGATGCAGTTTCCACATCTTTTTAATATCCTTCATTTTTTGAAGAAGATGATTAGCCCTGAGCTAACATCTGCTGCCAATCCTCCTCATTTTGCTGAGGAAGACTGGCCCTGAGCTAACATCGGTGTCCACCTTCCTCTTTATATGTGGGACGCCTACCACAGCATGGCTTGCAAAGCAGTGCCATGTCCGCACCCAGGATCCGAACCGGCGAACCCTGGGCCGCTGAAGCAGAACGTGCGAACTTAACTGCTGGGGCACCAGGCCAGCCCCCCAGTTTGCACATTTTAATGAGACATTCTCAGTAGTGATGGCATCCTCTCTGTTAGCAAAACATATGGGGTGTGTAGTGGGTGTGGGTCTTAAACCTCGGTCTGAATGTTTATTGAAAAAGTATACATTACACTGTTGACTTAGAACAAGTGTTAGCCTCACAGCAAGAAAAAATGATCGCCTCGCTGAGGCAGCAGCAACCAGTTTTTAAAATCCTGGCTACATCCTAAGCTTTGGCAGATCCAGAGTGAACTACCTGCTTAGGAGATTTACCCAACTTCTGTTTTTAATTTGAAAACGAAATAGGTCTTTTTATTTTTAAATATACATTTATTTTGGTTTCTATAACCTGCCCTCTCAAAGAAGGAAAATGAGGGAAGAGGTGCTGACCAGGCAACCTCACATGTACCTCAAATTCCAAAAGTCACTTTTCACAGAAAGGGGACCATTGGCTAGTTGAGACATGGCTTTGTTTTCTGTGACTTCACTACCACCTCACAGGCATGACAAAGCCAGCACTAGGCACATTCCTTCTCTCCAGGAACGTGTAGTTAAGTGTGACCGGTGAAAGAGGGGAAACCGTTGCTCAGTGGAGCAAAGCAGCATGGGACTGACTGTCCCAGGTAGACAGCTGGCTATACCAGCAAGGTGCTCCTGTGGGCGTGCTGCTCCCCCCCCAGCCCCACCTCTGCCTCCTGCTTGTCCCGTCTATAAAGAGATGGGATATTCACAGGTTCACAGGAAGGTGGATCGAAGATTCACAGATAGGGGGTTTGGTGAGCAGAGCTGGACAGAGTTCAAAGATTGGAATTACAGGCAGCCCCGTTAGTCCAACGCGGTGTGTTATGTCCACCTTCCGGCCTGTTCCTTGTCTTCCCGTTCCCCCTCACAAGAATGCTTGGCTAAAGAATTCGATTTCTTGTATACAGGAGACACTGAAAATCCTACTACGAAAGTAGAAATCTTTTGTCCGTTTAACTTGATAGTATATTTATTAGAATAAGAGATTAGATTTGTTAAACATCTGGATTAAAATGGTTAAAAGGATTTTCATACAATTTTTAGGCACTATACACACTGTTGTTTACAATAGCATCAGTATTTGGATTTGGGGAAAAATAAATCTCATACATTTTATGCCTTGATCCATCTATAACATTCAAAGTAACTCCATTTTAGAAACACCACTCCAAACTTAGAGAGACATATACCACTAAATATCCCACACAGTATATTTAAAAATAAATATAGAAATACAACCAGAAGTCTACAAATCATCACAGTAGGCAGACTGGTGAAGCCCCAGCTATCATGGCAGTGAAGGGCTCTGGCTAGATCTTGATGGAAATTGCTGAATTCTACACCAAAAGCAAAAACATAATAATAATAAAATAACATGATATACACTTTCTGATGCTCATTTTCTTAGCAGCAAAGCATGCTTCACATGCACTGCCTGTGAAGGATCTTAAAGGCTCCTTCCTACTCGAATAGGAGGTATGCCCTGCAAGAATGAAGTACCACCAAGTGTCAGAGAACCCCAGAAATACAGGCAGCCAGCCAGTGACAGGGAGGGAAGAGCAGTGCAATTTTCAATAAGAAGGACTACCCACAGTCACCAGTTTCACGGTAATTCAACATTGCGCATGTTTTGATCATCAACATACACAAAATAGTCCCAAGCACAAAGCCAATCCACTTAGGGGAATAACAATAGTAATAAGAATAAAGACAGTACTATTAAAAATGACACAAATAGAATTTTGGCACATGCTGTGTTCTTCATCCTTTCTCACAGGTGAAATGCACGTGTGAACAGACAGGCATGGGAAGGAGGCCCAAAAGCAACATGGCACACCACGCGGCAGGGGGCTCGCTTTTTGCTGCTTCCCAAACGCTTAGACGCCAGCCGCGTGGGTTGGTGTGCTGGGCTGGTTAAGGCCAATGGTGGAGCAGAGCCAACCTGCAAAATCCACTTCCTCGGCATCAGATCTCTTGATAAAAGCGTGAACCTGCATGTGAGGAAACAGGAAGTGGTGTTCAAAGACCACCAAGAAGGAAAATTCAAGAGTCCTGGGTCCAGAGCTTGTGCTGCCCTTAGAAGGAGCTCCTGGGGCCTGCCCTTGAGCAGCACTGGGGACCAGGAAAGCAGGGCCAGCTGCAGGCCAAAAGACCCCCGCTCTGCCGGGTCCACCAGCTGCGAGGCCTTGGGCCACTCACTTCCCTGAGCCTGCTCTCTCCCGCTATTAAACGGGCAGGGAGCTCTGCCTTCAGTGCCTCCCAGGGCTGGTAGAAGGAACAGAGGAACTGATGAACTTGAAAGTGGGTGTTACACCAAAAAGGCTTTACAAACCTTGTAAGCTCAGAAATTCACAGTATTACTTCCCTACTCCTTGCCCCACACCACCACCAAACAAGATGTGGCAAGTGGAGAGTGGCTTGGGGAGAGTCCTGAATGTAAGGTGAGCCGGTCAGTAGAAAAGGGCCCTGTCCCCATGAAGGGCTGGGCTGGCCCTTTCTTTCCCTGGACTCCCTGGGGCTGCAGGGTCATCCCAGCTTTCCCTTTACATTGATGGGAGGATGGAGGAGACTGACATTTGGTGTCCTGCAGCCCCAGGGTCAGCTGCATGGCAGTGGTCAAGTCAGAGCAAGGAATGGGCTCAGGAAGTACTGGACGGACGTGTGACGGGAGGAGAACAAATGAATAAACAGGTGGTGTACAAGTCTGAAATAAGCGGACTTACCATGAGTTGCTTCAAATCTGCTCTCTCTGCAGGGTTTTTGATTAAGCTTAAAGGAAGAAAGATAATGTGAGAGCTATTGCCTGGTGCTGGTTCTAAACAAAAGTTTGCATTTGTCCCCCCCCCCCCCCCCCCCCCCCCGCCCCCACTACACCCCACAGGCTCTGAGAAAGAATCCCCAAGCCCTGTTCATCTTCTTGTTCTCAGCACGATGCCATGCCCACAGTAGGTTAGATGCTGGTCGAAAGGCAATATGCCGATCCCTGTAGAGCAAGTGCTGAAAGCAGCAGCTATTGTACCCACTGCTGCAGACAGGTCACCAATTCCTAGCACTCTAGAAGGGCAGCAGCCCGAGGGTGATCACAGAAGGGAAGGGGCAAAGTCGTGCTTCCCAAGATGAGTGGGAAGCCTGACAAAACCAGGGTACTCTTCCAGAAAACAAGGAGCTGACTTACCATTTATTCACAAAATCCTGAAATTCCAGACTGAATACTCCACTGGGCAGCTTGGGAGGAGGCTGCAAATAAATGTCAAGACATAAATGCCTGGCTTCCTGCTCCAGCCACCTCGCCTCCCCTCCCAACCCCCACCTCTGAGTAGTGCTGCCCTTATCCAGTCAAGGAAAGGCAGAGGTCGGAGGCAGTGGCTGCCTGCCGGGTCACCTGGGTGAAACCACTGGTCTCACACACCACAGAGCTGGGGCCAAGTCCATCTTCTACCACTCACTTGTCTAGTACACATCTGAACAAATCACTGATTTCCTCTCTGAGCCTCAGTTTACCCTTCCATGAAATGAGGAGGACATAATAATCTCTGGGATCCTTTCCAGCTCTGACACTCTTCAACTGTAAATCTTGGAGTGTGGCATGGAAACATATCCAGAAATTACTAGTAGCAACAGCTGGGGGATATGCAAACCACCAGGTATAGTCCAGCCCAGACAGCACCTGCGGAAGTCATAGAAAGCTAACTGAACAATGATAAAATGTATATCCCTTTTTGGAACCCTGAAGGAGCAGAGAAAGGTTAGTAAGACATTAACCAGCAGAGGGCTGGGTCTGGAAGAATGCTACCTGCACACTCACTCCAGGAATGAGACCGTTTGAGGGCATCGGAGCAGGAACACTGGCAACGGCTCTAGTTTTCCCAGGGTGCATGGTGGAGATTACACATGGCTACACAGGACTAGGCCCTGGAGCACCCAGCTCATGTGCTCCATGCAGCCCCAGGAAACGTCAGCCACTCTCATGTGACCTGTGCTGGGGCTGTGTGCAGCTTCCTTATGAGCTGACCCCCAGACACAACCCAGGATGTCACTGCTCCAATGTGTAGCCCAAATCAACAGGTAATTGGAGACTAAAAATTAACCAGTGACACTACCAAAAAAGGCCAGCCTAGGCCTCTGAATGCTGTATCAGAACAGCAGGTGAATAAGCCTGATTTGAGGCCAAAGACTAAGCCCAGCTCTTAGGCCCACCCTGCAGACTGTCCTTGCTGCTGAGGGGGATGAAAGGAACATTCAAGGAAGAGACAGGCAGCATGGCCTCCAGGGCAGTCCGCTCCAGACCTCCGGAGTAGGAGGGGCCCAAGCAAGGGAGGGGCTGCGTGCCAACAGAGTGTGAGGCGCATACACCTGCCACCATGCAGCCCAGGCTCCTGGGAGGAAGGGGCTGGGGTCTCGGGGCTGGGAGTAGGTGGTAAGGAAGCAAGAGCACTAAGTGGGAAGGGCCTGAGCTACTTTTCATCTTGGAGCCTCAGTTTCCTCACCTGGCCCACCTGAGCAGTGCTTGGAGAACTGAGCAGGGAAATGTAAAAACATGCAAGGTGGCAGGGCACATTAGGCAACTGGCAGCTGCGTATTTAACCTCAGGCCATCTCTTCCTTTAATGTGGCTCCCACCCAGCTTAGGGCCCAGCAGTGGAGGATGACTTTCCTGACTACCACAGATGCAACGTCCTCTGCCTTCCTTGAGTCCTTAAGCAGCCAAGATCAGATCCTGAACTACTTTTCTCTGTCCCATGGCGCCAGCAGAAAGCTGTGCAGACAGTCAGTAAAGAGGTAAATTAATCTCCCTAGTGGACTGAACCAGTGACAGTGATTTATTAACTGCTCCAGTGAACCAGGATTTTCCCTGTTATGTTTGTAATGGACAAGGGGACCATTTTGAGCCTTTTGGGGTCTGGTTTTAGAGAGCAGGAAGAAAGTATGAAAAGTTATTCCACTAGTCTCTTGAGGAAGAAGAGAAGAGGGCAATACTCCAGCTAAGTGGGGGCTTCCAGCTGCCTCCCAAACATGCCAGAGTTTGTCCCTTCTCATTCACTACCATGCTGCCCCTGAGGCCAGGAGTGCTGGCCCTATCTGAAATCCTGTCCTGACCCCCAGCCCCTCCAGCCCTGCCCCACCCTCCTCTGAGCAACTAGTGCTCGTCCACAGCTTCCAGCTCCCTGCAAACCCAAATTTGATGAAAGCTTATCAGTCTCTTCCTTCTTTGAGCCTTTTTCCATTTAAACATACTAGTATATATATTACACAAATATGTTCTTTTTATTAAAATCAGCCAAGAGCAATAAGCAAAAAGAAACCTTTAATCACCTGGAATTCTATCACTCAGACAGAACCACTGTATTATATTACTTTCTAGACTTTATATGCACATATATGCATAAATTTTTTAAAGAACTGATCGTAGTATAGCTATTTTGTAGTCTGCTTTTTTCAGACAGCAATTTATAGTGAATATTTTCCATATCTATTTTTACATTGTCATTCTTTATGTTCACAGCCGTTTAATGGCACTTACAAGAGAAAACCCCATACTACAGTTACATATATATTTGCCTTGCCTCCTCCTCCTCACAATCTAATAGTCTTCAAGACCAGGGACTTTTATTTTTCCATCTTTGGATCCCCACCTCATTCCTACTGCCACCACAGTGCTCAGCACATAGTAACTGCACAAGAAACACTTGGTGAGTGAAGGAATGAGAATGTCAATGGGCAAGGTAGAGGCTCCTGAATCTGAGAGAGGACAAGGGACTCAGAGATACCTGGAGATGTTCCCTGGGAAGGGACTCCTATAGCTTCTAAACGAGCCACTCAATTCCAAGAGCGTGATGTGCAAACCAAGTCATGTGGATCCTGGGACCCAAGCAGCCCATTCGGTGGGAACAACTCAGGTTTCCCAGTCAAATCAACTGTGAGTTTTTTCCTAAGAGGAGCAAATTCCAAGGTCAAGGAAGCCATGTAGTACTTACCTCGTTGACTATGTAATCCAGTAACTCAAAAATTGCCATAGGAGGTCGGCTGTCCATTCCATAAGCTACAGATTTTATAAAAAAAAAAAAAAAAAACACTTCTCAGAAACAGACAGGAGGGTATTTGCCAGTATGACCCTAGGGGTTAGACACGGATCCTGGGGACCAGAACAAGGTCGATATGATAAATAGAAACAAAAGGAGCTACAGATAAGGCCTGAACACAGAGGCCACCACCAAAGGCCAGAGTCAGTGGCCAGGGTATGAATCTGGGCTCTGCCGCATCTGAGGTTTGTGACCTTGGGAAAATCAGTTGACTGCTAAGCCTAGTTTTGAGTTTTGTAAAGCAGAGATGAATAATAATTACGTCTGCCCTTCCTCCCTTATATTGAGAGAGGAACAAATGAGATAATAACTAAATAACATAACATAAAGGACTTAGTTGTAATTCTCCCTGAACTGGGATTTCTTCCTTCTTCCTTGAGTTTCTTCTTTCTACCCCAGAACCCCAGGCCAGGGACCACAGCCACCAGCCCTTCCAGTCACCGCCGTCAGCTATCCCTGCCCCCGCAGTTTCTCCCTTCATACACTCCCTCTGCCACGTAGGCCTCATGTAGGTAAAGACCAGGTCTCATGGGTCAGACAGGAAAGTCCCGACAGGAACTACATTAGAAGATGATGGTTGGGCCAGGATCTTCCAAGTAGCAGTTGACTTCACAGCACTCATGTTCAGAAAGGCAGGTGGTACTGCACAATGCTCACCACCAAGGAATCAATCAAAATCAAGGCCACTTACAAGTATATGTGACCTTGACAAGTCAAGCGCTCTGTGCCTCAGTTTCCTCCTATCTAAGATGGAGATTATAATAGTGCTCGCACATGGCTGCTATTAAAATTAGATAAAGCTAGGCAGATGCATGGAGACAGAAAGTAGATTAGTGGTTGCCAGGGGTTGGGGGTGGGTGGGCTGAGAGTGACTGCTAGTGAAGATAGGATTACTTTTTGGGGTGATGGAAATGTTTTGGAATTAATGGTGGTGATGCTTGCACAACATGGAGGAATATACTAAAAACTACTGAAAATGTGCATTTTATATTGGGTGAATTTTATCTCAGTAAAATAATCTACCTTAAAAGAAAATTTCATGATTTTTAAAAATTAGATAATGCATCTAAAGGACTAAGCACAGTGCTGGGAACATAGTTGGGATTCCACAAATGGTAGGAAGTTGTTGGGAGTAGTAATAATTTTCTACACCCACCTGAAGACCCCCGCTCTGCTTCCCCCCTGGCCCCAGCCTGGCATCCAGAGACAGGGAATCAATCTTGGGAGAGTGTACAGAGAACCAGCCCTCCGGAAACCCCCAACAGTAAGGGACCCCCCACAGTCCAAGCTGGGGCCACACCAGGCCACTCACAGCTGAGGGGTCTTCCAGGGGTCCTTGGCCTAGGCGGAGTCTCAGCCGCATCTCCCTCCACTTGGCACCCAAACATCAGCTCCAGCTCCTTGGCATCTGGAGGAGGGATGGGATACCTCCCGACCGCCATCTCAACCAGAGAGAGCCCCATGCTCCAGATGTCCGACTGCACTGAATAATGAGTCCCCTGGAGTCTTTCCGGCTGCAGGAGAGACAGACACAATTATGCTCAGCTGTGAGCTAATCTGGGCCCACACAGGAGAGGGATGGGCGATCCCCGTGGATGCTCAGAGGGAGGCCTCAGCACTTCTGCTCCTCTGAGGCTTGTTTGTGCTGCAGGGAGTGGGCTGCCCCGCTTGTCCCGGCCCTGGGTCTACTGATGGGCTTTATCTTTTTCTGCCCCTTCCTCTCAAGAGCTCACATCTTGGTTCAGGACCTCCACTAACCTCTTTAATTTGGCTCCCCATCTACCCCCAAATACCGTGTTTCCCAAGTCCTAGCAGGCTCCCGTGGCTCTGAGGCCTCCTCAGGGCTCTGTCTCCCCGGTTTCCTGCCCTGAACCAACAGCATCTGACCCAGCTGGACCCTGGCTGCTGCTGCAGCTGTGCTTCCAGCTTTGCCCAGCCTGGTCATGTCCTGGATGTGAGGGCAGCTTGGCCAAAGCCCAGCACGAAAGGCTCATCTTGTTACCTGAGTCTGAAACATGAAGCTTCTGGAACATGGGCCATGAATGAACTGTGCAGTGAGTACAAAGAACACTGGTCCTGAGAGTCAGGAAAGCTGAGTTATAAGACCAGCTCTGCCATTTACTCACTGACTGTCCTTGGACAATGTGAAATGGTAGAAAAGGCAAAGGATCTGGGGTCAGGAGACCTAGGTTCAAGTCCCAACTCTGGGACTTAAAAGCTACATGATCCTGAGCCTCAGTTTCCGCATCTATAAAATGGGACTGATAATTATGGTGATAACAATAGTAACAACACAACAAAATACCTGTTACTGAGGAGGTCAAATCAAATGAAAATGTATGTTAGATGTTGCAAAATGCTATACAAAATATGAGTTGTTATTGGTGGGAGGAGTCAAAGAGAAAAAAGTATACAGTGCTATACAAAGCATTATTTTTATTTAGCATTAACTGAAATAGGACACGTATTTCAAGAACTCTACAAAAAAATCTTTATTCTGACCATTGTACTTCTATTTAGACATTAAATTAATTTCTCCCATAGGATTTTTCACTAACTCCAACACTGGACTATTTTGGAACTGACCACCTACCACAAAAACCCGAGCCACTAAACCCTAGATCAGTAAGTCCTAGGGCCTATGAATTGATTTTGAACTTGTGAGTTGGCAGTTGAGTGACCCAGGGTGCGAGCTGCTCAGTTTTCAGACATTTATGGAAGAAGCAATAAGGGGAGGACAGGGAAAGAGAATGGGAGAGAGTTCTGAAGGGCTGGTGGGTTCCCTGTTCCTTAAAGACTGCGGGACACTGGAGTGGAGGGGTGGAGATGTGGGTCAGCGCCGGATGAGTGATACTGACAGTGGCTGGAGTCACGGGATAGGTGCAGGCAAGAAAGAAGGAGGATGCAGACAGGAACTTCCACACAGGGAGGCCAGGAGCAGCTGCCAAATCCTACCTAAGAGGCAAGTGAGGGCATGCTGTGCAAACGGGGCTAACTGGCGAGGAGACCTGGCTTTCAATCCTGGCTCTGCAAGGTTAAGTGGGCAGGTCACTTAATCTCCCTGACTCTAGATTTCCTCATTTCTAAAATGGAAACAAGCATCTTTACTTCATGGGACAACCACATGCAGCAGATGAGATCACTCAAGGATGTGAAAGTGCTTGAAAGAGAGCACATAAAACACTCTCCGTGCTAGGATGCCCTGCGCCTCTGTGCCTGCCCCCTCCACTCCAGGCCTGCACTCACTTCCACCTCCATGAAGACCTCCCACTCACTCTAACCCTCCTCTACTCTAGCCCATGTCAGCACTCACCCCGAGTCAGGCTTCCCCCTTTCTGAACTGTTCTCAGGGGCATGCTAGCCATTGACCCACCATTCAGTCAACCAACCATTCACCCACTTGCCAAACATTCCCTGAGCACCTACCAACTGCCAGGCCCCCAGCCAGACCCCAGGGACAACAGAGCCCTATGGCCCTATCCTTGCCCCCAGGACCTCATTGTATGGGGGAGAGAAGAGGACAAGCTGATGGTGACATAAGTATAGGCACAGCCGCACACAGAGCTCTGGTGACAGTGGGAGCCGGCAGAGGTGGAAGCCCAAGGGAAGACCTCTGTGATGGGGTGTTGGCCGAACTAGAGCAGAGACTCCAGCCAGGGGACCAGGTAGGTGTGCTGTGGTGAGAGGCAGGGCAAGTGACTGGGAGACACGCAGTGAGGAGGGATGGAAGAGGTCCGACTGGGGAAACAATTCTGAACAGGTACATAGGAGTTGGGGACCATTAGATGTGGAAAGGATAAGCAGCTGGGAAGGGAGATTAAAGGCTGATGCTCAGGTTTCTTCCTGGGGAAACCAATGAAACAGTGATGCCATTTACCACTAATGGAAAAGAAAAGGTGGGGCGATTTGGGGTGGGATCATGTCTGGGCATGTTGGGTTTGAAGTTTTGAAGACAATCAGGTCGAGGTGACCAAAGGCTAGCTGAAGCTCACAATCTCTTGAGAATGGAAGCCAAGCACTGGGAAACATCCGAGTGCTGGCGAGGGCTGGAGCTGTGATCGTACAATCTCTTCTAGTGAGTCAAGGCCCCAAGACCCCACTTATGCTCCGAGGCTTATGAAAGGCCACGACCATCTCCCCATAAGACTGTGATCTCCTCGGGGAGGGACCACAATGCCTCATCCCTCATTTTGTTCTCCCCAACCCCCATCACCAGGCTCTGGCTCTACAGGAGAAGGCACCCACTTGGCTCCTATCCCTGACCAGACAAGAAGCTCAAAAAATGGAACTCGGATGCTCATACCGACATGTAGGACCTTGTGCCCACGAAGGAGTTGGCCATGGAGTCGATGAGCTGCCCGCTGACCCCAAAATCACACAGCTTGATCTCCCCACGGGAGTTCACTAGGATGTTGGAGGGCTTGACATCTGCAGGGAAAAGAAAACAGAAAAGTAGAGAACTGGCACGGGTAGGCCGATGAGCAGAAGGGTCAGTGCTCCACAGACAGACCAGCCCTGACCATGAGTCCCAGGACCTACTCCCCACCCCCATCACAGTGGCTTGCAAACACTGGCCACCAAGGCCCCTTCTTCCCACTTGTTTATGGTTTGAGGAAGGACTGTTTGGAGAGGAAATGATAAGCTGCTGTAGAAGCAAGACAGAAAGTCAGTGGATTTCTACTCTTTCAGAATCCAAACTTGACCAGATGACCCACAGGAAGGAGCCAGTTACCATAAATAATTAAGATTTCAAAGTCTGTTGCTTCAACTGCCCCTATTGGCAAGACATAATATGGTTAGATCATAAGGAAGAAAACCACAAATAATAAGATCTGTATGCTCGCTGAGCAAAGAATCAAGGCAGACAGGATGGGCGTGAGAACTTCTGCTCCTGACCTCAGTACAAAGCACAGAGCAGGTGAGTTTTACGAATATGTGAGGCAGGGGTTGGGAGCTGACTTACGATTCTCTTTCACTGAAGTTATTTCCCTAACAGCCTACCCGTTAGTCAAGGAGAGCCCCTCACTGCCAGAGAACTAGCCTGAAAGCTGCCCCTCAGGGTCAAGGCAGTGCCTCAGTAACAGCCCCATGCCCTTCCCTGCGCTCGGACCTTCCCCACTTCCTGCCCTGGCTGTCAGCACCACTACTGGTCCACTGGCCCTTCCTTTTGCAGTGAGGTGAACTTCCAAATGTTTGTCTTCTCCGTCTCCTCTGATTCAAACAACTGCCCTGTAAAGTAGGCGGACCAGGGCCAAGTAGAGTAGTGCCCCCTTATCCGCGGTTCCGCAGTCCAAGATTTCAGTTGCCTGCAGTCAACTGTGGTCCAAAAATATTAATGAAAAATGAACATAAATAATCCAGACATAAACAATTCATAATTTAAATTGTGCACCATTCTAAGTAGTGTGATGAACTCTCACACGATCCCGCTCCGTACCACCCAGGACGTGATTCATCCCTTCGTCCAGTGTATCCACAGTGGATACACTACTCACCCGTTAGTGACTTAGTAGACATCTCGGTTATCAGATGACTGTCGTGGTACTGTAGCGCTTGTGTTCAAGTCACCCTTATTTTACTTAATAATGGCCCCAAAGCCAACTTTATTATTGGTTATGGTTGTTAATCTCTTACTGTGCCTGATTTATAAATTAAACTGTATCACAGGCACGTATGTATAGGGTTCAGCACTATCTGCGGTCTCAGGCATCCACTGGGGGTCTTGGAACACACCCCCCTGCGGATACAGGGGGACTACTGTATTCTCATTTACAAGTGGGTAAACGGAGGCTGGGACTTGGTGAAAGTCCCCAGGCCAGGGCTTTGTGGGCAGATAGCAGCAAACAAGGAGACCCACTCAGGTGTAAGCCACACCCAGGGGCAAAATCACAAACTGTGACAGGGAATCTTTGAGAGAAGTAATATAGACACTAGGATATAGAATATCTGGAGAATCAGAGAAAAAACCAAATCCTCTAATTCCAACCGACAGAACCGCTGCAGGCATACCTCATTGTACTGTGCTTTGCTTTATTGCACTTCAGAGAGAACTGCATTGTTTACAAGACCCTCCACCAGCAAAAAGAATATAACTCGCTGAAGGCTCAGATGATGGTTAGCAATTTTTTTTAATTAAAGTGTGTACATTGTGTTTTTAGGCAATGCTATTGCACATTTAAGACTACAGTACAGTGTAAACGTAACTTTTATATGCACTAGGAAACCAAAAAATTTGTGTGACTCGCTTTTTATTGCATTGGTCTAGAATTGAAACCACAAAATCTCTGAAAGTATGCTGTATTAACATTATTTTTCCCTTCAATAATCTCACATGAATGCATTTACAGTATTTCTTCTTAAACAGATTCTAACAGGTCTATTTAAGTATCTTTCCAAGGGTATATTGAAAAAAAAAGTCACCCTCTCATATTCCAGTAAGTCTTTCCCCTGCCCTATCCCCACCCAGCCCTTCATCATTTCCAGCCCTGGTGGGGTCAAAACCACAGCCCCCAGTCAGCTCCACCTTGTCCCCATCCACCATTGGCTCCACGAGGGCAGGGACATTGACTATCTGCCTCCCCAGCGTAACACCACGGCTAGGACAATACCTGGCACACAGGAGGGACTCCCAAAGGCTTGTGAATGAATGGATCTAAACTCACTGTGTACCAACACCCAAACTCAGAGCCACCGGTGCAGTATAAGACCCAGCCCTCATAACATCACAGGACACAAGACCTTTGTAAACCCCTCAGCAACCTGTGTGTCCTAAACCCCTAAACCCCTGTGTGTCCTACATACAGACTTTCAGAACGTAGGTGTCTGAAGTGGCTTTAGAAGGCATCTGGGTCCTCCCTTTCCTGGTGGAGATGAAAAGTCTAAGGCCTAAAGGTTCAAGGTCACACAGCCAAGACTGGGTAAAGCTGGAACCAGAACTCAGATCTTCTGATGCCTAGACCTGTCTCCTTCCCACCCCCGCTGCTGCCACATTACTCAACTGGTCACTCTCCACCTAATCCTCACTGAGCACCACTATGTGCCAGGTACCATGCAGGTACCAGCAAGACAAGAGCGAGCAAACTGATCAAGTTCCCACCATATGAGGCTGACGTTCAGTGTGAGGAGACAGACGAAAACAAACCCACAAGCCAATGTGTAACATCAGGTGGCCTGAAGTGCCACAAAGAAAATAAAAACCAAACCAGGAAACAGCAGAGAGATTGCAGGGTGCTGCTGAGACAGGGCACTGAGGGAAGGGCTCTGGGGGCAGATGGCCCTTATCCATGACCTGGATGAAGTGAGGGGCAAGTCATGCGCCTCCTGGGGAATTATTTCAAGTGGGGAGAGTATAAACTTCAGGAGGTCAAGAATTAGCTTTTCTCTTGTTTCATGCCAAAGCCTAGTATTAAGACAGGCCCCAATAAACACTTCCAACTGAGGAGCCACTAGTCCTCATCTCCACAGTACCCATGGCGCTCCTCACACAGAGATGCCTGACCCCTGAAGGTCAGTGTCCAGTGTGTGGAAAATGATCTGGAGTAACAGAACAGAACTGGGAATAGCGAGGTGTGTGTCAGTGCTTGCTGGGGCTGGCAGCGAGAGCACATGCAAGTCCCTCCAACACGAGCCTCTGTCTTCACAGTTCCCACCAAATGCCACAGCCTTTCATCCCTGTGCCTGCACCACGAAGGCGGGAGCCCCCTCACCTTCCCAATGCTGCTGTGGCCTGTTTAGGAAAGACATGTTAGACCTTGCTTTGTTTTGTTTCCCTAAAGATTGACACCTAAGCTAACAACTGTTGCCAATTTTTTTTTCCTCCATCCCCAAAGCCCCCGAGTACATAATTGTATACTGTAGTTGTAGGTGGCTCTGGTCGTGCTGTGTGAGACGCCACCTCAGCATGGCCTGATGAGCAGTGCCATGTCCGCGCCCAGGATCCCAACCGGCAAAACCCTGGGCCGCCGAAGTCGAGCCCGTGAACTTAACCACTGGGCCACAGGGCCAGCCCCATAGACCTTGTTTTAAAGCAAAAGCATAGCACTGGCTAAAGAGACAAGAGACCTGTATTCAAATCCTGGCCCTGCCCCCTGCTCCACATGCAGCCTTGAGCTAGTCACGTGGCTTCTCTAGTCTGAGGTTTGCCTATCATGAAAGGGGTGACAACAATGGCAGCTCTTGCAACCTTACCAGATGGAGTCCGGGATGAATCTAACAAAGTGTGAGTATTTAAATAGCACCCATGTTAAGGAATACAAAGAACGATTCTTACACCAGTTGCCCCCCAAGATCAGCAGCTCACAGCACCAGACACGCCCTCGCCCCCCAACAGAGAGCAGCCATCTCCCCCAGGGCCCGAGGACTCCTTTCTCTGCTAGCTCAGACACTTCCCTCTGCCGCAGCTGCTGCTCAGGAGTCTCTGCACCGCCTCTGTAACAGTCCTTGTATCTGATTCCTACTCACATGGCAAGCAAGCCTCATTTTTTTCAAACTTATGTAACACTGCTTTCCTCTATCCCTGGCTGTCAGATCCCACTTCCCCCACCCACCCCAGGGAACGACACTGCCTGGGAGACTGCAGAGATCCACGGGGGATGGGGTCGGAGAGGAGCAGAGGGAAACCCTGAGGGGCTTTTCCCTGCTTGGACCACATCTGTCCTGGGAGCCAAATGTACTGCACATGGCCCCTCCTGGTGACTGGGAAAGCCTGACAAGAAGTTGCTGGGAGATCTCAGGACACTAAACCCCTCAACTGGAGAGCATGTGGCTAGAGCCGCCAGGCCGGGACATGCTCCTCTCTGGAAGCCCCAGCCAAGTTGGGCTCTTCTCTGGGGACAAAAAAGAGGTACATGTCAGACAAGGCCAGAGAAAGACTGTTTCCTACAACTATCAGCTCTCCGCATTTGCTTTCTACAATCGCCATCCCTCCCTCCTCCATTCCTGTCCCCAGTATCTTCCTCCTCCACTTCGTGCTGCACAGCAACCAGCACTCCTCCAGCAGGACAGCCCCTGCACAGAGCTTGCAGTGGCTCCCATCTGCCTTCGTGTACAATCCAAGCCCCTCAGCCTGCCTTTCCAAGCCCTCTAGTCCCTCTTTACCTCTCCAGCTTCTTACCCCAACACTTCTCCATGTTCACCTCCTCCAGGCTCAGGCTCGCCTGCCTCTCTAACTGTGCTAGTCTTGCGCTGGTCCCTGCATCTAAAGCATCCTCATTTCCCACCCACCCTCTCACCTCTACTTCCAGGTGCTTACTTCTTCTGAGTCCCCTTCCTAACTTGGAATACTGCCCTGCTCCTGGAGCCCTGGGAGGATTAACCAGGCTTCCTCCCATATCTTTCCCTAATAGCGACTTCAAACATTGTTCCAATCACAGGCCCAGGCCCTCCCTTCTTTCTGAGGCCTTCTCCAGGCCTTGGGTTCTGTTTCTGACCCTCCAACAAGAAGAGGGTGAAGCTGGGAGAAGGCCTAGCACGGGGTGGATGGCTGCACTCTGAAGGAAGCATGCACACCCACTAGGCTCCCAGACAGACAAGCTTCCCGAGGAAACCTACAAGATGTTCAAGTTTGATACCCCGATCCTGCTCAGCCTCTGGTACCCTCCTTCTTCAAAAATGAACAAAGAGGTTTTATGAAAAACTAAGTGGAACAAAGCATTTTCTTCTCTGATATTTTCTCCCCCAGAAATAACCACTGTTCAAAGCCCCCCGAGTTTTCCCCAAGAGCACATGATTTTAATTTAACTTCTGAGCATTTTCTACCACTCTAAAAACAAGGGGTTTGGATTAAATAATTCAGCAAGTCATTTGTTTATTCTATGAGCACTTACAGAGTCCCTGCACTGAGCTATGAGTAGAAAGGACCCAGTCCCTTATCCCTGTCCTCAAGACTGTCACCACCAGGAGAGACATAATCTACCAAATAACCGGAATGTGTGCACACATGTCTGATGGTAAGGGCAAAGAGAGAGTCATGGTCAGCGCACTGCGACTCAGATATTCTAAGTTCTTCCAACCAGCCCAGACGGATGCCAGCCTGACTAGCTGGCAAGGCCCCATCAGGCAGATGAAGCAAGGTGAGTATCAGCCCCCCAGTATATTCCCTCTATGTTCAACTTCCTTCGTTTTGTTTTGTGTAGGCTAATATTACAAGAAATTGCATTCCTTATTGGAAGGTGGAGGGGAAGGCAGGCATGATAGAAGGAGGTGGGACATGAGGAATAGAAGGGCAGAGGAGCAGGGGAGAGAATGGGGAGCACAAGAAAAACAGAAGAAAGAGGTGAAGGGAAGAAATGAGGGCCGCAGAGCAGCAAGTGGAGTGACACTTGGAAACCAGACTCTGACTTATGTGTGAGAAAAGCTGAATCCAAAAGTGAGAAGATCTTGGATAAATGAGTTAAAAGTTAAAGGGAGGAAAAAAAAAAGGCAAATGAGATTTTTCAAATGGTGATTTTAGGCTTCAAATGACCTCTTCTTAGCAACCCAGGTAATGACTTAGCAACCCCTCTTTAAAGAGGAAGAAAAAGAAGGGAAAGGTAGCTGACCCTGATAAGTCAAATAACAGTCTCCAAAGAGCCACCTCCAGTTATCCATGGCATCCGGGAGCTAATTAAGTAGCAAAGATAATTAAAATTCAAAGAAAATCCCAAACCCTTCAATTAGCCATTACCTGTAACTTCTTTTTCCCACCCAACCTTCCCTAAGAACATTGAAAAGAGGCTCCAGCTTTCTCCCCTCACTGATTTCCCCCAGCTAAGCAGACTGAAAGACTAGGAGTGGGAGGATGGGACGTAGGCAAGCCCAGCTGACCTAGGAAGATGCCACAATAGCTCTGGTTCATGGAGCATCTGCTATGCCAGGCCTTTTAAATATACTGTCTTCTTTAATCCTCACAGCAGTGGGGTGAAGTAAGCATTATAAACCCCTGTGTCCAGATGAGAAACACAAAGGCCCAGAGTAATCTCTCTAGATTACACAGTGAGCTCATGGCAGAGGCGAGAGCAGAACTCATAGACTCTTCATTTCCAGAGCCTAGATAATCTGGGTCTAGGCAAAGGAGTGAATGGCAAACCACAGTGAGTTATACTCCCAAGTTTCAGAAAAGCCATTATTAAGATGTGGGTGACGGTGGTCAAACGGTACAAACCTCCAGTTATAAGATAAATGAGTCCTGGGGACATAATGTACAGCATGGTGACCACAGTTAACAATGCTGTATAGTATATTTGAAAGTTGCTACGGCAGTAGATCTTAAAAGTCCTCATCACAAGAAAAAAAAAATTGTAACTATGTATGGTGATGGATGTTAACTAAACTTATTGTGGCAAGCATTTCCCAATATATACAAATTTCAAATCATGATGTTGTACACCTAAAACTAATATGTCAATTATATCTCGATTTTTAAAAAAGAGCTGTGGGTGGGAAAGGGGGTCACTCATGTTAGAGATGTAACAAGCTTTATCTGGGAACAGGATCTGACTTGGGGTAGGTTGAAATCTTTGAAATCTGGTTGTGAGAGAAAAGAACTCTCTGCTCCAGTTTAGCGAGTGAGCACTTCCTGCTCAGCTCCAGCGAACTCTCCTTGACAAGTCTGACTGCAAGAACGTGCTGGCTGACCGCAGGAAGAGACGTTTCCCACCTCCTTCTGACTAACAACTGAGTCCAGAGAGCCTTCGGAGCACGCGGGCCAGGTCCTAACAAGCAGCTATTTTTCTCTCTCTCCACTTGCAATATTTTTGCCACCAAAACATTTTAATGTTTTTCTTTCCTCCCAAGATTCACTAGTTTTGAACACTTTCACTCTCTACTTTTGTGCGCCCCTCTCTGCAAATTCAGTGCTCATCCCTGACCCAAAGGCACACAAACTCTGCGAATGAAACATGAGATGACATTGCGAGAGTTCAGGATTTGGTTTTCGTTAGCACATGCCATTCCAAGAAATGGTCAGATTTTTAAAACAGGATGTAATGAAAGCCACAGCAAAAGGTATAGGGGTTACACGAAAGAAAGAGAGCAAGAGGAAAGGAAAAAGGGGCAGTAAAGGGAAAAGCTTCCAGATCCTGGCCTCCCTGATCTCTCATTTCTAATGACCCTGTGATTCTATTTGGCAGAGCAGCGTCATTTTACAGATATGGAAGTTAAGGCTAAAGTTGAAGTCCCTCGCCAAAGACAGCAAGTAACCTTTCCATTAAAAGAATCTGCCTTAAAGCTGTGAGCTTCCCCCTCCAGACTCTCTTGGCTACTTCAGAAGACAAGCAGACAGCAATCTACCACAAAGCCAAGCAACCACCTGCAGGCAGGAAAACAATGCTGGCTAACTTGGATGCTTATCATCCGCTATTTAAACGAGGGAAATTAGCTAAAAATCTCTTTCAACCTGCTGAAGGCTAATTTTGCTCAGCAGGAGGAGAGAAAAAAGAAGCCAATAGAAAAAGGGAAGGCAGAGATAGGCAGGAGATCTGTTCATTTTAAAATGGAGAGTGGGAGAGACTAGTAACATCACTACATTTATGGTGACCCAAGCTCACCAAAGTAAGGCACTACCACTTGTGCCCGGGTCACAGTTAGCATGATGCACCAGACAAGTCTGGAAATGAGGTCACGAAGCCACTCAGCAGTCATTCCTACCTCAGCCTGGGACAGGCCCCTAAAGGAAAACACTTAGAAGAGAATGTTTTTAAAGACAAGTGTAAGCCGAACATAAGGGGCACTCCGTGTATGGTCTACTGAGAAGCAGCCACTCCCCACTGCACACACTTCTCTGGGAGAAGTGCTCCTCCCTTACTCCAACCAACCACTTCAGGTGGAGACTGACAATCAGGGAACCCTGACCCCTGGCCACAGGGCAGGCCCCTAACGCACACTGGGCCACCCATAGTTCCCCATGCCCTGGCCATGGTGACCCCGGCAGGTCTAGGCACATGACCCGTATCAGTCCAATGAGAGGCCTTCCCCAGGATTTTCTAACAGAAGCTGGGGAAAGCTCTTCCCTCCCTGATAATGAGACTAAAGCCAGGGGTGATGGCTCCCCTGTGGTAGAGACAGCTAGCCTGAGAGAATGAAGCCCATGTTGGAAGAGAAACAAACACGAGAGGGAGAGAGCTAGGAGTATCTTTTATAAGTACATCTTAATTGAAGTGTGACTGCTAATGGCATTTGAATCCCTGGAAACAATTATCCCTCAGGCCAGTTGCATTCTTATCCTTCCTGGGGTTTGGTTAGCTAAGCCAAAAAAGAAAAAAAATAAATCTCCTTTATTGTTTGAGCTATTTGTGTTCACTAACAACCAAGAATCCTAATATCCCCTGGTTCTTGACGTCAACGGGCATCAGAAATCCCATTATTTGGTAGGCGTATAGTGTGATGTGGAAATGGCACCACCAACTCTGGAGTCAGGCAGTTCTGGATGTGAGCCCCAGCTCTAACACTCACTGGCGGTGCGACCCCTGCCAAGTGACAGAGCCACGCTAAGCCTCTTTCCTTGGCTGTTAGGTGGAAATAGTAATTCCTGCTTGAGGGAACCTGGCAAGTACTAAGTGCTCAATAAATAGGAGGTACTACACGTGAGAAGCGCAGAATTCAGAGTTCAATGGCTCTTGAAGCTTGGAGGGAAACCAAAAGCTAACATTTGTTTGAGAAAAAACACAAATGATATAAAAAGTCAGGTCCTGCCTGGTCTGGCTCCTACCTATGTGCCCCCATCAGTGCTATTCTCCAATTATTCCCTGCATGTTTCTGTTCCTGAATCGTTTGCTCTTGCTAGTCTCCAATCCAGATGTCTTCTCTGTTCATACGTGACCTACCACCCTTCAAGTCTTTTCGTTTGGGGGGGGGGGGGGGGAGCGGAGGAGAAGGGCTGCCTAACTCAAAAGTATCCCCTCATTCTCCTCTCTTCACCAACAGGAGGGAGCCCCACCAGCTATTTGTACTATGTAAGTTTTGCCGGCATACTCAGGGACTTGGGAACTGAGCTAAGAGGGTCGGGTTCAGTCTGGGCTGTGGGCAGCTCCTGAACAGGGAAGCAGAGAAAGCTGAGCTGCAGAGCATGCAGGACAAAGCGGCCCAAAGTGGAGAGATGCTGCCTGGGATCCCAACAGCCTTCCCTCCCTGTCCTTCCTGAACACTGGCGACATCTGGCCCTTGGCTTCCCCGAGGCCTCCTGGGTCCTTAAAGGAGGTCCTCTGTCCTGTTTATGCTGGTTCAAGTTGGTTTCTGTTACTGGCAACAAAGAATCCTCACTGAGACAAAGTCCAGCTCCCACCTCTTCCATGAAGCCTCCCCTGACCACTGCCCACAAGACTCCCTTCTCCTTGGAACCCTGGAGCTCTTACCACATATGTCACTTGTCATGTTAGTACATATGCCACCTTATTTTAAATTTTTTCTCTGAAAAAAATCCAAACATTCACAAAAGTAGAGATAGTGTAACCATGCACCCATTACCTAGCTTCAACAATTATCTACTCACTGCGAATCTGATTTCATCCATAACCCTTCAGCTTTTTCTTTGCAGGGTGGGAGGGAGCAGAATATGTTAAGGCAATGCCAGACCTTATGTCAATTCACCCATAAACCGTTTATCTGACTTTCAAGGTATAATCTTGCTTCTCCAACTAGAACTAGAAGCTTCTTAGGAGCCGAGCACTATATATTCAGTGGGCTTTTAAATGCCACCATCTTGATGCTGTTAAACAAATGGTCCAAGAGTTTCAAGTGACCCTGAGGACAGATCCAGAAGATGGAGAAGGAAGTGAGATTACCTCTCAACAAAGAAGGATGATGAGGGACTCTGACAAGATCACTCAGGAAGCCAACGGCCGAGCTACATAGAATCTTCCACAAGGTTCCATTGGCAGCCAGGATGCTAAAGGGAGAGGGAGGCAGTGACTCTGAGGCCAGTGGGTGGGCAGAAGCTTTCTGCAGCCTCAGTGCCCGCCATGACCATCCAACGACAGCACTGCGAACGTTTCACAGGGCAGTAGGCACTTACCCCCAACGATAAACTTCGAAATGTGTTGTTTCCAAATGGAAAAAGAAAATCCCACCACTTTTGTTTCTAATTAATTTGGTGCTATCGAGCCTAATGCTGGTTCCCACCCTCATGCTGAGATGTGCCACTAGACCCTATATTGTCACTCTGTGGTTTTGGGCATCGTGAGCTGGGCTACATCTTGCTTGGACAGTGGTTAATAAAATCTGCCTCTTGGCTGATCACTAGGTCACCAGACTTCCAAATCAAACCAGCTCTCCTGGGTCTGCAGTCCTCCTCAGGAAGTTATCTGTAACTGGGGAGAGTGGCAGTCTCAGGCCCAGGTTTCCCTTAGAAATGAGGCTTTGTGATATGAGAAGGAGCAGGACATAGGTCTCCTGGGATTGCCTCTCAGCCTGCAGTACCAGGCTCTTCCTAAAGGGACAAGGTGCAGTCCTGGACCTCAGGCTCCCTTCTACCACAAACCCCTTGGGAAGGGCCACAGGGCAAGTCTTCCTGCTTCCTTCCCCTCCCCATCTATCCACACCAGCACCTGGCCTTTGCTCTCCAGGGGCTTCCCAGAATAAACCCTGACCACTTCTTTCCCACCTGTTCCCTCCTCTCCCTTCTCTCGGTTACTATCCTGACTCAGACCCACACTGTCTCTTACTGGACCATAGCAACAGCCTCCTAACTGACTTCTCTCCACGCATCTTAGCCACGGAGGCCAGACTCCTCATCCTCAAAGGAGAGCTCCGCTCGCTTCCCTGTGCAGGAGCATTCCTCTGCTCCCACCTGCCTATGATAAAATCCAGTTCCAGAACACAGCAGTGGAGACTCCTCAATTGCTTCGACTACTCCTTCCTTAATTCCCACCACTCACCATCAGGAACCCTTTGTTCTAAAGAGCTCAAATGACTTGCTATTTCCTATAAGGGCAAATCTGTGTTTTCCTCCCTCTGTGCCATGACTCACGTGTTTCCCTCTACTGGAATTCCTTTTCTGACATTGCCACCTGTATAACTTCTCCCTAAGCTTCAAAGTTCAGCCCAAATACCACCTCCTCCACGATGCTTCCCTAAAGGGATCCGAGGAAGCACTCTCCCTCCTCCAATATCCCATCTGCCTCACTTGAGGAGCTAAGAGACAAACTCATCTGGAGCCATAATCCATCACAGTGGGTCTAGCAGCTGAGGTAATTCTAGAGAGAACGTGACTCACATTTCTAACCAAGAGACCAGCATACTGGATTCCAGCTACTAATTAGCCATTCTCCGTTTCTCTCCATCTGTAAGGTGCGGTAGCCTAGACAGAGTCCACAGGAATCAATTCTCCCTGTAAAGTCATGGCCAGGGCCCTTGAAGCTGCCACCACATGGCTGGAGGATGAGACTGATGGGCAAAGGAAGCAGAGGTGCAGCCAGGGCCACCTCCTGAACACACTGGGCCACCTACGGATCGAGGCGCAGACGACACTCCCCCGCCACACAGACAAGGATTGTGCTCAGGACAAAACACCGTGTGCAGACTAAGGAGCCACCCTGACTTTGCGCTCAGGGAAGGCCGGGAGGACACCAGAAGAGGCCCGGCAGGCAGGACAGTACCTCGCAAAGGTCAGAGAAGAAGCCACTCAGAAACTCATTGCATGCTACAACAGCTTGTAAAACAACAACAAAAGAAAAACAAATGAGCCATTCACATCTTGCCTACCAGTGCCAAAAGCAAGTCTGACTAAAGCAAGAGGAAGACTCAGAGGTTGAAATCCTGACTGTAGCTGAGGACCCAGCTCCTCCAGAGGCTGCTGCTAGGACACCTGCGAGGAGCTCTGGAGGCCCCCAGCCATCCCTGGGACTAGGATCCAAAAACACTCTCAAAGCCTCCACAGAAACCTTGCGTCTCCTTCTGACCTGAGAGCTCCCTGCTTTCACAAACCTCTACCCTGAGCAACAGGAACTCTTCCGGAGTGCACTCCAAGCAGGCTGGCCCCCAGGTATAAACTGCTCCAGCTCTGAAGAGAGCCATCGCAGCTGGCTCCAGTTACAGTCTGGCTTAAAACTCAGGACACGGCAGGTCCAAGCTACTAATTCAATACCGGGACTAGATCAAGCAGGTTACACACTCCTTCATCTGATAGAAGGAAAAGAAAAACAAGTTGAGGCATAAAGTAACACCCTCCTTAGCATTTACTGATCTTCATCAGCCAGCAACTCCAAGGCAGAAATAATTTACGGGCTAAGTTGTATAAACCCTGTATTGATGTAAATCATGTAATGCTTCCTCAGGGTCTTGATCAAAATAAAACCTTGTTAACTAGAGTGGGCCAAGAAGAATGGCAGACTAGAAATGCAAATCACTGCTTTAAATGGCATGAAGCAGAGCTGTATCCTAGGGCCCCCCACCTCTCACACTTTAACTCATGGCCTAACTACCTGGGTCAGCTTTGCATGAAGTGGACATGAGCTCCTGCCATAGTAAGTGAAAAGACTACATGCAAAGCTTTGTAGCTGATTGCTTCCAGAGCTCCAGGGTCAGGAAAAACCCTCTCTCCTACCTACCTATGTCATCCATCATGCTTTCATCAAGACTTAATGCTGATAAACTCAAAGCTGACTCTTGTGCTTAAATTCTAAAGTTTCCTCAGTTGGGAGATTCTTCTTCCCCTTAACTCAGTGGCCAGGAAGCTTTTTCTCAAAAGGATTAGAGAGCAAATATCTTAGGCTTTGAGGGCCACACGGTCTCTTTCACAAGCAACTATTCAATTTTGCCATCGTAGCACAAAAGCAGCCACAGACAACGCTTAAACAAATAAGCATGGCTGTGTTCCAATAAAACTTCATTTATAGACACTGAAATTTGAATTTCACACAATTATCACATGTCATAAAATTCTCAAAAACAATTCTTAGCTTGCAGGCCATATAAAAATAGGCAGTGGGCCAGACTTGGGCTACAGGCCACCAGTTTGCCCACCCCTGCCTTAAATGCTTAATTATTGTTTTGATCTGTTACTAGTTTTTTGTCCTCCTGATCCAATGCTTAATAGTATTTATAGTGGAAAAACTTTTTTTCCTAATTTGTTTGCTTTCAGCATCCACTCCTCCTCACCATCTTTTAGTAACAGAAACTCTCTTTTTCATCTGGGATATGCTCCTCCCCCAACAACAAGTGTTTCTGCTAGGGTGTCAACCAAGAGACCCCATCCATCCTTCCACAGAGGTGGGCTTATAACCCAGGATGGCCAACCAGACTACTCTAGTCCCCTGATGCACTGACTGGTCCAGGTTTGGTCAGGCACTCCAAGCAGAGGCAGTCAGTGGTTCAAGCGCTGATCTGGATGCTGGGGGCAGTGAATGGAGCTCTGTCTCTGGGATAGGGAGCATGAAGGACTAGATGTATCTAGGGTTAGTGAGGTCCATGCTGCCCCCATGAGAATCCGACTGCAAAGGAATCCCACACAAGGAAGAGCAAAGCCAAGAGGTACTAGAATCCGGAGACCGTCACTTCAACCCCACATTCATCCCTGCCTTCGGACCTCCTGGTAACCCAAGCCAAGACATTCCCTCTTTTGACTAAGTAATCTTAAGTTGGGTTTCTGACACAACCAAAGGATTCTGACTAGTTATATCGCATCAGATTTTTATCTGAAAGTGGGCAGGGTAGCGATTCATGTGTAAAACAATGACAGTGGCTCTGTTCCACCATCATTGGTCACCTACAGACATGTCTCTTTTCCCCTGTTGGACTCTAAGCTTCTGGAGGAACCAAATTCACTTATGAGCCATCTTTACACCCTCTGTAGTGATTCATCCAGCACCTGGCAGTTGGTATACAGTCTATGATATTTTACAACTATGAATTACTTTTCTTGGATGTGGGATGCTACAGTGAGGAGAAGGGCAAATAAACATGGAGGAACATCTGCATGCACCTACCCATGACTATCCACCAGAATGTCACCCAGAGATTGCAGAGAAAACCGACACTCCCAGAGGGGTCACAGATCTAACAGCCACACTGATCAATGGCCCACAAACCACGTACACCAGGCTGAGCCACATGGACTGCTTCGCCATTTGAACCCCCAGGGGAAATAGAATGCAATGTCTGCACAACACCAGGGCAGATCATAGTGGGCCAATTCACCGTGGATGAAATCCAGAAGAGCTGGCCAGAGCTTCAGACAGTGGGAAGATCAGCTGAGCTTGTCCTGCCCAAGAAGTCCTGCTCCATGACGGTAGAGGCAAGTCACTTCAGGAGTGAGGGTGAGAACCTGCTTCTCTCTAGGTTCCATCCAGTGTGGGCACATTAGAAATGCAGAAAAGTCAGCCACATGCACACCCAAGGCAGTCTACCCCACCAGGACCAAGACACCCAGTTACCACTCACCCAGTCAAGGATTATTGAAAAACTTTCAAAAGGCTACCACCCAGCAGGAAAACCAGTACCTAAATGGCACCTGAAACAGTTGGTCTCCCTTCAGACACCATTATGGCACTTCCTCCCACTTAAAAGGTAATTTCTAAGTGCAGGTAGGCCTAGTTTTGTATCACTGACATATTCTTTAAAAAAACGTTTGAATCAAATTGATGTAATTTGCTTGCCTTTTTGAAGATTCTATGAGAACTTAATGTTTGAAAGATCCTGTAGTGAATGTTTTGAAAACGTAAAGAATCGCCCCCAGAACTTGTGTTACAAGTTATTTCTGTACATGAGTTTTACTTAGAGCAGGGCACACCTAGAAATCACTTTCAACTTAATAATTTAAAATCCTAAGTGTCATCTCTGCATGCTAGACTAGGTAATGGGGAGCGAACCTGCCGCCAACACTCAGCAAGAGGGGATGGTGTCCCTTGACATCTGCGTGATTGTTGTGAGACTGTATGCTTCAGAGGCACTGACCCCAGGCCCTTCTAGAGGTGACTGAGCCTGCAGTCCAGGCCCCAGGGAGGCTAAGAAGGGCCAAGTGACCCAGCAGCAGCACCCCTGTGGTAGGTGTGGACTCGAGGCAGCTGCTTTTCTGCCTGAGTGACCCGGATTCCCAACCAGAGTAGCCCTAGTCTCTGCCCTACCAAAGACTGTGGGTTCAGCTTTTCAAAGGATTCTCTGAGCTTTCCCAGGATCCTTCTGATCAATAACTTTTAGTGGCTTGAACCAAGTCAGGCTGGTTTCTGTTGCTAGTAATCATAAAAACCTATACTAATTTATCTGCTAAGCAGCAGCTAATGTTTATTAAGTGTCTACTATGTGTCAAGCACTATTCTAAGTGCTTTGAAGGCATTATTTCAATTAATCCTCACAACCCTTTAGGTAGGCTCTATTTTCTCCATTTTCCTGAGGTTTGGAGAAGTTAAATAACTTGCCTAGGTTATACAGTAAGGAGCACAGTCAGGATTCAAACTCTGAACTATTATCACCGTGACAGAGAAGAAAAACTGGCCATAATATTTTGCAGCTCCTGCCAACAAGAGATAGTCTATCCCTCTACTTGTTGAATCTTGGTCTGACCACGTGACTTTCTTTAGCCAACAGAACATTAACAAATGTAACATAAGCAGAGGCTTAAATGGTGCTTGACTACTGGGGTTACCCACTCTTGCTACTGAAACCCTAAGAGCATCACAGGAAGAAGCAAGGGCTTTAGCCTCCCAGAGGATGAGTGAGAACATGGGGAGAGGAGATAGGCCCTGCCAACTCATAGAACTGTAGAAAGTAATAAACTCTTGCTGTTTTAAACTACTAAGTTTTGGGGTGGTTTAGTACACAGAAAAAGCTAATTGAAATAATCACTAAGGTTAGGTTATCAGCATATAAATCAATATCAACAAGTAGGAATAAATAAAAATTTGAGGCAGAAAAAAAGCCTCTTTATTCCTCCCCATTTTTCCTCAAGGAGAGAATCAGAAAAACAGTTTGAATTTCCTCAGAAAAGAATATATTTAGACCAGAGGAAGAACTTACTGGCAGCAAGGAAGCCTACAGACAGAGGCAGGGAGACTCTCTCTCTGTCATTCTCACCCTAACTAAGGTTTCCAGGAATCATCCACTCATTGTGCATCTTGCTCAGGAATCAAGTTGCGCAAGAGCCCCATTCCACAGGCCAGGCCAACAGTGATTCTTTCAGGACTTCTCGAGAATAACCACACACAGCAGGCGTCTGAAAAGCTGAGTGGCCAGGCCGGGCCAGCACACACACTGTTCACCAGGGTAGAAGTCCTTCTGGTGACTTCCCCTTCTTGGCTGGGCAAGTAAGAACTCTCCACCAAAGCCATCTGTCCAGAGACCAGTGTGGCTCACAAAGCAGCTCTTGGTGCCAAAGAACATTAACTGGTGGAGTCAGAAAAGAAATTCCCGGGAAAGTGGAGGCAGCACCAGGCTGAAGGGGAAAGCAAGCTGGTTATTCCAGAAATCAGCTGTAACCTTCCCCTCTTTAAAATGGAAATAAAGTTAGAGCTCTCCATCAAAAACAGAGCATAGTACACAGAAGGCACAGAGTAGAGAAAACACAGGACTAGATTAATGACGGTGTTAAGAGTAGGAGACACGGGTTCTTGGCCCCATTTCACTGCTGCTTCTTGTGTGTTCTCGCAGAAGTTAATCACACATCCACCCATTTAACAAACCTTTAAGGAGGAGCTACTTTCTGCTATTATGTTAGGGACTGGGGATATTAAGACAAATTAGACATGCTCCCTGATTTGAAGAAACTCACATACTAGTGAGAGAAACACACAAACTCTCTGAGCTTTGGTTTCCACATCTATAAAATAGGAAAAACATACCTATTTCACAAGGTTGTTGTGAACAAGAAATAAGTAGTAGCAAGAAGCACACAATACAGTACTTGGTACACAAGAGATCCTCAAAAAATAAGGATCATTATTTATTACAATAAGAAAGGGATGGACACTGCATCAAGGGAATACAGAGACAGAGCTCTTAATCTATTTGGGAAGGGGCTGGTTCATGGGCAAGCTTCTCAGAAGAAGAGATGTCTGAGCTAAATAGGAGTATCATTACTTTTAGCAAACATTTATTAATGACTTATGAGGAAGACATTCTCAAAACCATGTAAAATAAGTATGTAATTTGCAATTATTGCTCTTTGGCATGAAGCATCCTCATCTTACAGATGAATAAATAACTCATGAGAGTTTATACGCCCTGTACATAAGAGTTAGGATGTCAACTTTGGCTGATTCCCAAGCCTCAGTGCTATACTGAAAGGGATGAGCAGACTTAGTCTAGCAAAGGCATGAATGTGAGGGGTTGGGGTGGGGACTGGGAAGTAAGCATTCCCAGGAAAGGCAGTAATAGGAGCAAAGCTGAGGAGCACACAAAGGTACAGTTCGCAAAAGGAACTTAATCTCACCAGGTCAGTTTCCTCACAAATTACATAAAGGAACAAGGAAGGCAATTTGCTTTTGTTACACCCTTCTCTATGCAAAACATTTTGCCAGTTGGTTTCCATATGTCATTTCATTAATCCTCATAGCAACCTAGGAGTAGAGAAGAGGATTCCATTTTACATTTTACATTTACTCCACTAGACCCTTCTACAGCTCTGAACTCACGGCTCCAAGTGAAACTACGTATGTCAATCACCACCCTAGAACACAGAGCCATACTCAAGAAATGTGAACTCTCCTCTCCTTTCAGCTACTCCTATTTCCTAGAAATTAATACACCAAAATATTCTAACACGGAACTCAGAGGTCTTAAAGAACCACAGAGTAAGGTCCATAAACTGCTGGAAAACTGCTCCCCCTTCAAGCCATACCATACCTCCTTAATGATACTTTCTTAACTGTCAGTAGCAAGAGGACAAAATGATAGCTAGTGCAGTTAGAAAGCAGAAAGCTTTCTATAGTTTTGTATTTTAAGTATACAGGTTTGATGTGTTTTGAAAAATGTATACGCCTGTGAACCAACCACCAAAACCAAGATTTAATATTTTGATTACTTCAGAAGTTCCCTCATGCCCCTTTGAAGTTAATTCCCACTCCAGCCCTCAGATCCTCAGGCAACCACTGACCTACTCAGTTACCGTGGATTAATTCTGTCTGTCCTAGAATTTCATATAAATGGAATCACACAGTATGTACTCTTTTGAGTAGGGCTTCTTTCACTCAGCACATTTTTGAGATTCATCCAGGTTGTGTGTATCAACAGTTTGTTCATTTTTATTGTTGAGCTGTATTCCACTGCTTGAACATATCAAAATTTGTTTAGTCACTCATCTGGTGATAAATATTTTGGTTGTTTGTAGTTTGGGCTGTTATGAATAAAGATGCTACGAATGTTTGTACAAACAAATGTTTTCCTTTCTTTTTGGTCAATATTGAGAAGTGGGGTTGATGGGCTGTATGGTTTAATTTTAAAAGAAACTACCAAACTGTTTTCCAAAGTGGTTGTCCCTTTCCCTGGCTGCTTTTAAGAATCCCTCTCTCTCACTGGTTTTTAGCAACTTGACTATTTTTTTGCTTTTTAGTTTTTTACAGCTTTACTGTTGTGTAATTTTTATACAATAAACTCCACATACTTAAAGTATATCATTGATGAATACATATGACCATCACCACAATCAAGATCATAAACATATCTATCACCCCCAAAAGTTTCCTCATGCTCCTTTGTAATTCTTCTCTCCTTCTTCTTCCCTCATTCCCCAGGTAACCACTGATTTGCATTTTGTCACTACAGATTAGTTTGCAATTTCTAGATTTATATAAATGAAATCACATAATGTGTGCTCTTTTTCGTCTGACTCTTTCACTCAGTATCACTCTTTTAAGATTCATCTATATTGTTGCATGCATCAATGGTTTGTTCTTTAAATGGTTAAGTAGTATCCTATTGTATGGATATACCACAGTTTATCCATTCAACTGCTGGTGGACATTGGGTTGTTTCTAGTTTCTGGCTACTACAAATAAAACTACTATGAACATTCATGTACAAGAGCCTGAATGGACATATGCTTTCATTTCTTCCGGGAAAATCCTAGGAGTGAAATGGCTGAACGTATAATAGGTACATGCTTAATGCTTTATGAAACTGACAAGCTGCTTTGCACATAGCTGTGCCATTCTACGTTCCTATCAGCAGCATCTGAGAGGTCCAGGTGCTCCACATTCTCTATAAAGTGTGGTCAGTCCCTTTAGACATTCTAGTGGGTGCATAATGATATCTCATTGTGATTTTAATTTACATTTCCCTAATGACTAACGATGATGAATATCTTTTCATGTGTTTATTTGATATTTGCATATCTTCTTTAGTAAAGTGTCTGTTCAAATCTTTTACCCATTTTTTTAAATTGAATTATCTTTTTACTATTAAGTTGTAAGAGGTCTTTATATACTCTAGGTAGTCTTTTGACAGATATATGTTTTGCCAATATTTTCTCTCAGTCTGTGGTTTGCCTTTTTATTTTTGTCAGTGTGTTTTAAAAAGCAAATGTTTTTAATTTAGAAAAAGTACAATTTATTGATTTCTTTCCTTTATAGTTTATGCCTTTTGTGTCCCATTTTAAAAACTCTTTGCCAAAACACAGGTCACTAAGATGGTCTCCTGTGCTTTCTTTTAGAAGTTTTACAGTTTTAACTCTTACAGTTCGACCTACGATCCACTGAGAGTAAATCTTTGAACCTGTGTGAGGCAGCGGCAGAGGTTCATTTTTGTGTATATGGGTATTCAATTGCTCCAGCATCATTTGTTGAAAAGATTCTTCTTCTCCTACTGAACTACCCCGGAATCTTTGTCAAAAGTCAATTTACCATATATGTATGTGTCTATATCTCAACTCTTCATTCTGTTCTATTTGGTCTATTATGTTTAGCTTTATACCAATACAACACTCTACTGATTACTGTAGCTTTATAATAAATCATGAAATCAGGTAGTCTAAGTCCCTCAACTTTGTTTTTCTTTTCAAGGTTGTTTTAGTTATTCTAGGTCCTTTGCATTTCCACATAAATTTTAGACACAATTAGTCAATTCTACAATAAAGGCTTCTGAGATTTTCAATGGGATGGCCTTGAATCTATAGACCAATTAATGCAAAACTGACACCTTCACACTGCGGTGGTTATGGTTACAATGTAAATATACGTAATGCCACTTAAAGTGTACAATTAAAAATGGTTAAAATGGTAAATTTTATGTTATGTATATTTTATCACAGTTCTTAAAAAGTTTTAATTAAACAAAAGTGCCTACTTTAAAATTTTCAGACTCCTGGGCCCCAGCCCAGACCTACTGAAGCAGAACCACTGTTTACCATTTGCAAACACTGTCCCAATTAGGTGAGGTCTAAATGAAGACCTGAATGACCAGTGCTTGGAAGCAGCAGTACTAAGAAAAAGAAACACAGAGAGGGAGGATGCTGGAAATGAACCTATGAGTCAGCCTTGTCAAAGCTGGCTCACCACAGTGCTCAGGCAGCTAACAGGTAGAATTTATCATTCTGGATTGTAAGCTGGCCAGTCAATTCCATCAGTCCAGTCTGGTGCAGTCAACTCCTCCTCAGCCCTCCCCCCCTTATACCTGTCACTGTTGGCACACTGCAGCTGAGGTGACAGAGTCAACAGCACTGTTTTTTTCTCTTTCCTCTGTCTTCATCTTTTTTTTAAAAATAAGATTTATTGAGCTATAATTTATATATTATAACATGCAGCCACTTTAGTGGAAAGTTCCACTTTAATTTTTATTTTATTTTTTTGGTGAGGAAGATTAGCCCTGAGCTAACATCCACCGTCAATCCTCCTCTTTTTGCTAAGGAAGATTGCCCCTGAGGTAACATCTGTGCCCATCTTCCTCTATTTTATATGTGGGACACTTGCCACAGCATGGCTTGATAAGCGGTGTAGGTCCATGCCCAGGATCCAAACCAGTGAACCCTGGGCCGCTGAAGCGGAGTGCACGAACTTAACCAGTACACCACCGGGCCAGCCCCAATAGAAAGCTTGAATTTTGATAAATGCACATACCCATGTATCTACCACCACAATCAAGATATAACACTTCCATCACCCCAAAAAGTTCCCTCATGTTCCTTTGAAGTTAATCTCTCCCTAGACCCTCGGGCAACCACTGATCTACTTTCTGTCACTATAGGTCCACTGTTGTTTTCTCTATAATTTTACATAAACAGAAATAGTTTGTACTGTTTTGTGTTGGGCTTCTTTCATCCAGCATAAACGTTTTTGAGATCCATCGAAGCCACATGTATCAGTAGCCTGTTTTTATTGCTAATTAGTATTCTATTGTATGGACATGCTACAACTTGTTTCTCTCTTTGCCTGTTGAAGAGCATTTTGCTTGTTTCTACTACAAATATAACTGCTTTAAACATTTGCATATAAGTCTGTATAGATAGAAGTTTTCATTTACCTTGGATAAATATCTAAGAGTGGGATGGTCACATGGTAAGTGTATGTGTAGTTTTATTAAAAGAAACCAGAGTTCATTTCATAGTCAAACTCATATCCAGTTGGCTAGTCATGGCTTTGGGCCTATGCAAAATCCAGTCCAGGAGACAGACAGTGACACTGGGGCTTGGGTAACTCAGTTCTAGCTGAGGCTCTGGCCTGGGCTTGCTGGGTGACAATGCCTGTCACAGCCTCAGGTAACAGGTATACCACAGACCAAAAGGTGGGCAGGACTTGCTGCTCCAGCCATCAAACTAAACAGTCAAAGACTTTTAATAAAAATTTAAAATACTATGAAATAGCTTTTATAGCAAAATAAAACACAAAAGAGGATACACCAACTTCTAGATTTCAGCTAAAATTCAAAAAGTAACAGCTAGCAAGTAATTTCTTACCTCTGTGCATAATCTTGTGCTTCTCCCTCAGATACGTCAGGCCTTTTATTACCTAGAGGAAAGGGAATGCAAAAAGACGAGCAACTGAAATTGTTGTGTTTAGAAAATACTCAATCTCTCTGTCTTAAAATGATCTAGAAAATATTTCATCTAACATAAATTTGCCTTCTTCTCTTACTTTTTATTCATTCTTTTGTTTGATTTTTTAAACCCGCCTTATCAAGAAACCATCATTTTACATGTTATTAAGTAAAATTGATTATTGCAAATTTAAAACTTTGCTTGAATTCATTTTTTTCTAAATCTGCAATCTAAAAAGAGGCTTTCTAATGCCCAAATGGGAATTCTTTTGGATACTTTGTCCTATTTTCCAAGATACAGATTTTAATATAAAGTCACTTTTCTAGTTCTGAGAGAAAATATTGTATCTAGATCAGAAAAATTCTAGTGAGAAAAACCCACTTTTCTTACAAACTTACCCTTCCTTGACTTGCTACCTTCCTCCTTTGTCTATTTCCTACCAACTCATTAACTTACTAATGAGGAAACTTGGGAGAAAAATTTCACAATATACTCACAGCAATGCTAACTTTTCCTAAAATTTGCTCAGGAATTCTTCCAGCTTTCTTTAGGACTTGATCCAAGGAACCCCCATCCTAAGAAGAAGAATACCAGGCCTTTTAGTGACGGTGCTTCTAACTATTCTTCCAAGTGTGAAACTTCAGTAGGAAAGTGAATCCCACACAAGGCAAGTCCTCCTGGAGGTACCCTTTGATTTGTTCCAGACATCAAATAAGATATGAATGCAAAACATTATGGGAGGGATCTAATAACTAGTAACTCAAATGCTATGAACGATCATTAAACAAATTACTAATTCAGTGGTCAAAAAAGGGGCTTGATTTGCACTGAACTGACCTGGTGGTTAGGAATACAGGCTCTAGATTATTATAAGGCTATTATAATAATCATACAGCTATTGTAAGTTTAAGCTAACACATATAAAGCATTTAGAACAATGCACAGCCCACAGTAAGTGCTCAATAAATGTTAGCCATTTTATCACGATAATACATCACAACTTGCATTTGGTATTATCCTAACAAATCATATTTAATAAAACCCAAAGAAAAATGTCATAAGAAGCAATAACTCATTCCACAAATCCTACAAAGCGCTGTGGACTGTATTAGGTTCTATGGGGGAAGAGATATGAAAAAGACCTAGCTTCTGCACTCAATAAATTTACAGACTAGTAGGGAAATACACAACTCTTAATCAAACAAAACAGAATAAATGTATAAGAAAAGTACTGTAGACACGCCGGGAGAAGAAATTCTGATTTCACTGAGAAGATGGCATTTGAGCTGAAATCTTACTCAGAGGATGAGTACAATTTCTGTACCTGGACAGGGAGAGGAGCAGGGGAGAAAAGAACAGGGTATCTCAATAAGATCAAAAGCAGAGAACCGTTAAACTGCTTAGTACTCCTGGGATGACAGGTGGTTCATTTCACTGTGGCTGCATGAAGAAGTGCCGTGGCAGATCAAGCTGGAAATGGCCAGCTCTGGGGAGATCGCGGCACCTCACCAAGAAAACAAGACTTGACTTTACGGGGGCAGAAGGAAAGGAAACCGACCTGAGTGTTTTAAGATGAAAACCATAGCAGAGAAAGAGGCAGAGGGATCAGCGAGGAGCTAAGCAGTGGGAGATGACATGAGGGACCCCAGGCAGAGATGGTGGAGGGTGCAAGAGAGGATACAAGTGGGGTATGAAGCAGCCCCTGTAGGACTCACACACCAGGGCCTTTCCATTTACAGATTCTATATTTTAACCTGAAATCTTGAAGAAATGTTTCACCCAGGGAACCCAGATGCATCGAGGCAGAAAGAGGTTCCCGCCACCATGGCTTTAAGTGTAGCTAATTATCAGCCACAAATTAAAACTACCTTCAGAAGCAGAGACAATTCCTGCAAACTCAGACTCATTGCCTAAAGTATCTTACCTACACTGAGCAGTTACTGTCATCATCTATCATTTATTAACCACCACTGTGTAAGGCACAGGGATAGGAAAGGAACTGGGATGGAAACAACTATAAATACAGGAAAAAACACAGCCTGCTTGGGGAGACAGAACTTATTCATAAAGAGGCCAAAGCATCTTAAATCTTCCTCTGAAACAAAGCAGGGAACAAACAGTTGAATGAAGAGAACAGATACTGCTACAGGTGCTCTGAGGAGGAAGTGATTCCTGGACAAACTGGCTAAGGGAAGAGTTCGCAACAGGAATGACACAAAAACTCAGCCTTGGAGGTAGGTAAGACCTGGGTAAGCAGAAAGACTTCCCACAGACATCCTGCTCCAATATCACCCAGACTCTAGGATGCAACCACAGAATGTGAGGTCACAGAACAATGCATAACGTGATAAACAAAAGAAGGACAGAATATAATCCCACTTTTATAAAAGTAAAAAATTGTGTGGGGGCCAGCCCCATGGCCAAGTGGTTAAGTTTGTGCACTCTGCTTCGGCGGCACAGGGTTTCACGAGTTCGAATCCTGGGCGTGGACATGGCACCGCTCATCAAGCCATGCTGAGGCGGCGTCCCACATGCCACAACTAGAAGGACCCACAACTACAAAAAAATACCCAACTATGTACCGAGGGATTTTGGGAGAAAAAGGAAAAAAAAAAGTGTGTGTATACTCAAACAAATTAGAACTCAAAAATGTTATCAATGATTAATTCTAGTCTAGGTAGTAAGTTTATCAGGGATTTTTGTTGCATGATAGTTTTTTCTTTGTGCTTTTTATTGTTTATAAATTTTCTACAATGAATAAGTCTTTCACCTTTTTAAATTACTGAACTCATTTATGAAAGTGGAGAACTAAATCCATAAATCAATTAACAGATACTTACTGAGCATGTATTTTGTGCAAAGGCACTGTTAGGTAAATACAATACTGCTCTCCTTCTAAAGGGAGAAAATAAGTAAGACATTTAGAGACACAGACCTCTCAGGAAATGTTACCTAAAATATGCTAAAGAATAGATTATCAATTTAAATATTCTACGATTATAAAAAGGATAGTTTGGACCAATCACTTTCTATCACAGTCAACTCTGGATCACAGATGCTGATGGAAAAAGAAAGTAGTATAGGTGTGGATTCTCAAAGGCACACTAACACCTCTGAAGGTGTTCGACTTCTAATCATAACTCCCTAGCCCAACTGTCTACTGGTGGGTCACTCAATGAAGGAGCACAGTGCAGGATTCTGAAACTCAACCTATAATTTCACATCTCCACTCAGATAGGAGACTGGAATGACGAATCCAGAACCAAACAGATCTCCCCTGTAAACACACTTATTTTCCAAGAGCCCTACCCAAGCTGGGACCCAGGCTGAGGTCTGAGTCATCCTATGAGCCTGGCTGCCTTCACAATGCCACAGCTCCCTGGTGGCCAAATCAGGACAGCACCACAGCCCAGGTAACCACACCTAAGTCAGCAGGCTCGCAGAAACGTCATAGCATCTCTCAATTTCCCTTATCAATGAGAAGAGGGACTCCAGCGCAGAAAGTTTCTGAGCCATGTCTATTTTGCTTCCAGTTGAATGTGGTTTCAAGCTCCTTTGTTTGAAAGGCTTTGCCTAATTCTCAGGGAGGACTATGCACTTGAAAGAAGGTAACAAAGCAGCTCTATCAAAATCTGCCTCAAATGAGGTAGAAAAGCTAGCCCTGTGGTTCTCAGGTTCCACAGCCTAGGACAGAAGGCAGCCCAGCTAACTGTCTTGGTTTACACTTTCCCTGGAGGTTGCGGTAAATATTTCTATTAGAAAGGAAGAAAACTTGCCTCTCTTCCTTTTAACCTCCTTCTGAGCTATAAGCAGAGCGAGAATGTGAACAATGGAATTAGCAAGATTTAAGAAGCATGAACCACAGCCAGGATTACCCAGAGTTGCCTGCAACTCACCTTACAACTTTTTAATTCTACCTCACTGTTACCAAGGACTTGCCTTCACTGACTAAAGCTGCTAAAATTGTACTTATTTTTAGAAACCAATTATTAACTAAGTCAATGGTGCTTCTGTGAATGTTTTCTATAAAAGAGACAAATGCTTTATGGAAAAAAAGAAAAAAGAGCTCAAAAGCTTTCACTCCTGCATGAGAACCATCAACCCTGAGTCCCCAGTTCTCTGGTTGCTCAGCTATCATCTGAACAGTCACCCACTTCCCCAAAGATGGCAGCGTTCCTTTTCTGATCAGGGAGCACTCATCTGGGTCTCAAAATTCAGGCTGGCAGTGCAAACACAGCTTCTTTCTAGGAAAGGTGAGGCCTTGGCTGAGTGCTTTAAAGAGTGGGGTTCGATGAATGCTGATGACACATTTACTTTAAAATGCATCCAAAAAATGATTAGTGCAATGGATAGATGGACAATATGTGGTAAAGCAAATATGGCAAAACAGTAATCGTACATTCCAGTTGGTGGGTTTAGACTGTGCGTTATATAATTCCTTCACCTTTCTATATGTTTGACAATTTTAATAAAGTGTTGGGGAAAAATGTTAATAACAAATAACATCATGTGAAGACAAAGACACAGAGAGGAACCAAAGAACCTCAACAGTTGGGACGTGGCTAATGGCCAGACCTCTACGTGACAATGCCTTTGAAATATGAAATGTGAGGCAAAGTAGAAATCCCAAAGGAGAAGTAGCAGCCAGCAGTAACAGAGTTTTCTCATCCGGGGCAGGTGGTGCAGGAGCTCTCTTGCAGGAGGGGCTGCTCAGGGACCAAGGAAAGAGTGACAGTGTCCAGAGCTAAAGCTGAAAGCTACTCTGGCATTCACGGCTGCTTGGCCTTCTGGCCACACCTGCCTCCCTCCAGGATCCCAACTCTGGCAGCTCTGAGCCTCTCCACTAGTATTAACAGACTATTCCAGCTGCCCTCTGAGCCTATCTATAGCCAGGAACAGAAGGCCCTACTGCAGACTCCAAGGCCTGACTCTCTCCCACTGAGCCCCAAGCCTGACCTCCCTCATTCAGTCATTCAACATATATCACCTAATAGGTGTGACACTGTGCTTGCCCCTCAAAAGGTTTTGACCCCCAACCCCCACAGCCTCTGACAGCCAGTTTTCCAGGCTTAGGCTCCCCAGGGTAATTCCAGACATGGCTTCTGCTTCAGGGACTTGTGTGGAAGTACTCCACTATTCCCACAGAACCAAATAAATCCATGGGGGAAAAAACTGACCTACAGATACCAGAAATGGGCGAAGAGAATAGGAAACCAACCCGTCATGTTCTGTGTCATCTTCTCCTCCTGGAAGGGAATGCTGGTGGGGAGGGGAGGAACAGGGCAAGGAGCACAAAAGTTGTGATCAATATCTATGAGTCCAGAGTGAATAAGGGATTCCAGAATAACGAAGCCCCAAAACAGGTTAATTTAAGACAAATAAAAAGACTGTCTTCCACATGACAAGAGGATACATAAGGCTAATAAAAGACAATCCAGCAAGGTCTGAATAAATAAATAGGCCACTGTCTATCAATGTTTGGGGCCTAATTACAACCTCTGAAGCAAGCACCCTGGAGTTCAACATGCTCACCCTACAAACAGCCTCCTGGTTCCCCTATTGAAGGGAGAATTCTGGGTGGCACAGAACTTGGAGGTAACTCAGGGAAGAATTTCTAATGGTTCAGAAGACAGCAGGCATGAGATGACACATACTGGTGCTCAGAAGCCCTTATGTCCACACTGACACTCCTCACTTGAGACCGCCCTAGAACACAGCCATCCAGCCTGTGAACAGCTTTAGGGGGCAGAGATGCTATTCTCAATGTCTCCATGCCTCAGTAGCTCATGTGGTGCCCTGCACATAATAGGCACTAAAAATAAGTGTTTATGAGGCTGAACCCATGTTGATTAACTAATGTAAACCCTGATGGCCTACAAGGGCCAAAAACCACAGAAATACAGGATGTTGGCATGGGGAGGAGTCCCTAGAGAGGATCTGGTCCAAACATTTCTCTGCAGACATGAGAAAATCATGAGCGAGTATAAGGCTTGCATAGGCTAATGGAGAGAGTATGAAATCTAAAGCAAGCAGATCTGGTTAGAGTTCAGCTCTGACTCTTATTGGTTATGTGACTAAGACTAATTACTAAATCTCCCAAGGCCTTCCTCTCTCCATCTAGCAGCTGGGGAGGTCAACAATCCGTCTGACATGACAGGGCTGATGTGATTAATAACTTAAGTAATATGAAGAGGACTTGGCAAGTTGTGGCAGATGCAAAAGCTAGTTACTATATGTCTATGTCTAGTCATGTCACCACCCACCTTTCACTAATTTGGCAATACCTCAGAGGAAAGAAGGCTATTCTGGCCTTTCCTGTCACTGGTTTATCACCATCACCTCCACTCTCTTCCCCTTCTAGTTTTCCAGGACCTCCATTGCCACTGACACATCGTCATACAGAACTCTTGGGCTAGAGCTAGAAAACCGACCACCATCAGCAAAAGGAGCACAAGAAACCCAAAGGATAAGGAACAGCTCCTTCTCTCCTGCTGTCTCCGCCCCCAAGGGGGGGTACCAAAAGATGTGAAAAATAATCAGCACCTAGGCCTGGGTTAGGACCAAGCCAGAAATGTTCACACGCTTCCCACAGAGACTGCTTGGCTCTCACTGAAGTAAGAGGGAAGGAGAGCTTTCTCAGTAACCTTTAGACATGCAGAAGATGTTTTCAGGATCTACATTCCATAGGCACCCACAAGAGTTGGCAGATGCCTGCAACAGTATGACACTTTCTGATCATTAAAATGAAGAGACATTCAAAATAATGGGGGTACCAGCAAGGGACAAACCTCCCAGGGAGGGTTCTCCTGGAGTTCATTAAGACGAAGCACTGGGGCTCTCATTCCAGAGGTCAGGGCAGCTCTAGAGAGCCAGGAAAAATGTGGAAAAGTTGCTGAGGGACGCTGTGCTGCACTGAAAGCACAGCAGCCACGAATTACGCAGGCTCAATCACGTCAGCCCCGGTGAGAATAAGGCAAAAGACAATGTTTACAGAAGACATGCCGAGTCAGACAGTGTGCTGGAAGACTCATGTCTGTTATTTTAATTGATCCCCACCACAGGAAGACAGGTATAATAATAGCCATTCTACAGATGAGGGAACTGAGAATCAGAAAGATAAAGAAACTTGCCAAAGGTCAATGATGAGAAGACGACAATCAGTAAACAAACAATTATTGAGCACCTGCTGTGTGCCAGGATTAGGGGCTTTAGAGACAGTGGCAAACAAGACAGAGTGCCTCCTTGGATTTCTGAGGAGAAGGGAGACATGAATAAACATTCAGATCCCCAAGTCCCCGGTGCCACACCTCCTAATGGGGAGAGAAAAAAACAGCAACCATGAAGCCAGTCTCCCTCTTTGAAGTTCTAGGCATTGAGGATGGAAACAGGATCCCAGTCACTACTAGTGGATTCAACGAAGTACAAGCAGTGGGGTCAGACTGCCTGCGTTTAATTCTACCAGTACCACTTACTAGCTGCATGACCTCCTTGGGTAAGATATTCCATTTCTCTGAGCCTCAGTTTCCTCATGTGTAAAATAGGGATAATGTACCCACTCAATAAGATTGTTGTGAAAAGGCAATAAAATCTTAATTTTCTTAGGATAGTGCTTGATATAAAATACACCCAATAAATATTAGTTTATCTTATAAGTATTGCTAACATTATTATTGTTACTGTTATTGTAATTACTGTTCATCACTGGGAAGAGAAAGAAGGGACTCCAGGTAGCTAATGGTAAAAAGACTGGCCATTCACATACACAGAATGCCCTCTCTAATGTGCGTTAGGTGGGACTGCTTCTCTGCACGCCTAAAGAACCCTGCGGGTTGCCCTTAAAGCAGATCATAAACTCTCTGAGGGACTGTCTCACTCATCTTCATAACTCCACAACTGTGTAGCTAGCACACAGCACTGCATATAATAAATGGATTTAAACTATGTTAACCAGACTTTACCCACGTCAAAATCTTGGGGTCAAGAAAACTAGCAGATGTGCTCTAGGCACACTCACCAGGGACACCCGGTTGCTGCCACCTGCCTTTGAAGAGAGGCAGGGACCTAGGAAGGAGGCCTGTCATCCTCTGGCTATTCCAGGTCCTACAGCCGGGCTTCCCAGATGCCCAAGACAGTGATGTGGAACAGGGAGGCAGCTGGTCACCTCCTAGACCAAAGATTAGACGAGAGCCGCCCAACTCCAGAGGCCAACAGGTCGCCACATACCATGTGCTCCATGCAGATGCTGATCTCACCATCGCTGTAGAATGCGCCATAGAAGCCCACAATATATGGGGAGTTGCACTCATGTAGAACCTGCAGCTCCCTTATGATCTGGTTCCGGATCGCAGGCTTGATCTCCAGGTGAATTAGCTGGGAAAAGAAAGGTGGGAGGAGCAGAAGGTTTAAAACTACATGGATGGGGGCCAGCCCCAGTAGCCTAGTGGTTAAGTTCAGTGTGTTCTGCTTCAGTGGCCTGGGGTTTGGTTCCTGGGCACGGACCTATACCACTCTGTTAGTAGCCATGCCGTGCTGGTGGCCCACATATGAAAAAATAGAGGAAGACTGGCACTGATGTTAGCTCAGGGTAAATCTTCGTCAGCAAAAAAAACGAAACAAAACAAAACAAAAAACCATGCATGGAAGCTTTCTTAAATGCTTAAGCTCTTAAAGGTAAGAAGAGAAGAAATAACCAAGTTTTCTCATTTTTTTTGTGTGTGAGCATGACTGGCCCTAAGCTAACATCTGTTGCCAGTCTTTCTCTATTCTTATGTGGGATGCTGCCACAGCATGACTTGACAAGTGGTGCTAGATCAGTGCCTGGGATCCAAACCTGTGAACCCCAGGCCACCAAAGCAGAGCACACCAACTTAACCACTTACATGACCAGGCCAGCCCAACAAGCAAGTTTTAACAGATAAGTTTTGCCCAACCAAATCCCTGAGTCCCAACGTACCACAGCAGGTGCTGACACTGGAGGAGCTGTAACCAGGGGAGGGCCAGCTCTGACTCTGCTCCTGAGAGCCAAGACTGAGAAAGAGGGAACTCACTCCTCCCAAGAATAGAACTGAATGGAGAGTTTCCTCAAAAAGGACCCATGAAGCTGAGAGATGAGGGTAAAGTGGGCTTGAGGACTTGGTTGATACTTAAGGGCTGTGGGAGGAGAAGGGTAGAAGGACCTGGGTATGCTAACCTAAGCTGCCCAAGAGATTTCTCTTTGACCTCAGGAACCCAATGTGGTTGAGATGTAACCAAGGTCTCTGGTGCCTCCTTGTGTCCCCCTAATGTTGTCCCCTGTTTCAGCTGGAGAGACAGGTGACAGGCACATGAAATGGTTACTGAGTAAGGCTGAGCTTCTAAAAAGCACCATAGACAATGAGTCAGAGGACATGGAAGCAGTGGTTACCAGTGTGGGCTAGAGCAGCTACTGAAAGCTAGATAAGAGATGGGTCTTGAAGATGGGCACTGTTTGCAAAGATGGAAGGAACAGTACGAGCAAAAAATATGTGGACAAAAATGAATATGGTGTGGGGAAAAGCACAGAGGAGTCCAACTTCACTGGAGCCGGGGAGCTGTGTTCAGAAAGAGGAGGACCAAGGTTATATGGGAAGGGAATTCCAGCTCAAAGACTACAGGCCATGGTGGGAAGCTGAGATGTTACACTGCAGGGAGATGAAGGGGAGCCACTGGCAGGTCTGGAGCATGGGGAAACCACTTGAAATGCGGGTTCTGTGCACCCCTGGGACTGGGTAAATGAAAGCAGCTTCTCCTGTACTGGATAAATGATGAACAGGCACCCTAGCATTCTTTCCAGAGCACACAGAAAGCTAGAGAAGGGTCACCTGAAGTTATTTTCCAGTCTGGGGATGGGATAAATGGACTAACACATCATTAATGTGTTTATCTATAATCTGACAACAAGTTCGAAGTTCAAACAGCACAAAAAGGTACTAAATGAAAAGTCAGTCTTCCTTTCACCTTTGTCTGTAGGCCCCCAGGTCTTCCAAGAGATAACCCAGTTACCTGCCTCCAAACCAACTTGAGTCAGCCTTTTTTTTTTAAGTGACCTCACCTTTCTGGCCATGACCAAACCAGACGGTTTGTGGGCAACCTTGAATACCACACCACCATTGCCAGCACCCAGCTCACTGATCTTCTCAAAGTCATCATCCTTCAGTTCCCCAACCTTCTGCTTCTGAGTAAGAAAGGCCTCAAGGCGCTTTCGCTGCTGTTCATCGAGCTCCAGCTCCTCCAGCTTCTTCTGCAAGGCCTCCAGGTTGGTCCTGTCCCAAAGTGGGGAGCACACGTCAATATCATCACTAGAGAAGTTCACCCAGAGGAGGAGGCTGGGGGGAGGGTGCCATCTGCTGTGGCTCTGCCCCTCCCCTTCAGCAGCCCCACACACTTCACCAATGACACACTTCTCCCCTCAAGGTCTTGGTTTCCTCATTTGTAAAATGAGGGAATTAGATCTCTCTCAGTATGCTGCGAGTCTATAAGAGGAACCAAAGAATCTACTAAAATCCAAAATAAGCCACCTTAATTTGATTTAAAACCCCAGTTTCAAAAGCCCACCTAGAGTTGGTTTTATTAAGTTAACATCACATACCAAACAAAATTTATTTCCTAAAACCACTTAACTGAAACCAAACCAAATCGTCAAAACAGGCTCTAAAGCAAAATACAACAGTAGAAACCCTCCTGTCCAACGTAATCAGGTCAGGAACCAAGTTAATAAAAATAAAGCAAGGAATCATAAAAAGATCCATGTAAAATTTTTATTTTTGCATAATACATACAAATGTGCATTCATTTACCCATCTTCTCACACAGGGCAAGGCCCTCTTTGAGTCAGGCGTCCACTGGGAAGAGCCCCACATCATCTTTCTTACACGAACCAGAATACAAGACACTGTCTATCATTTCTAATTCCTGATTCTGTAAAGTGGAATAAGAATAAAGACACTTACAGAGTAACGCCAGAATAAAATTCTAAGAGTTTTATGATTTCCCCCAATCTTAATGCTCATCTAATTTGACAGTAATGTTTTTAGTGACTTGGACATTATTTAGTCTTTCCACGGCTTTTAACTGGTGTTCATAGGTGGAAAAAAAGGAAAGAAAATGACTTCATTGCAGTCATATTTCTTGAGTTTATCTGATATTTAAATATATTACTTAATTAGAATACGAGCTACAACTGCACACACAGCTTTGGGAACAAACTGGCTCTTGGTAAGCACATAATTCAACCAGTGGGTGCCGAAGAGAGCAGGACAGGCCGAGAGCAGCCTGCTAGTCATGAGTTCAGCATACTGTGGGCATTACTAAGCGTTTTACAGAGAGAACTGAAAAGTGCTCATTACTCCCAGGAGTTAGTTACAAGGAGGATGGTAAAGAGCTTCCAGTGTGTTTCATTTGATTTCAGTCCCTAGTCTAAACAAACAACACAGGTGACAAGACAGGCCATCATTACACATCAGAATGCTGGTGGCCCCCACAAACACACACCATTTCTGAGCTCGAAGGTTAGGAGCAAGCATACTCTCCCACTCTTCATTCGCACTTTACTCCAAACCTCAAGAAGGCAGGGAGATGGTGACCTAATGCCTGCCCAGTGCATGGGAAGATCCAACACTGCCTGACAAATAACACGGTACATGGGGCCAAAGTGGACACAAGGCTGATTTTACCCATCTCCTCACTGGGTAACTGGGGGAGGAAAGCTGGTGCTATGAACCGAATGTGCCCCCTTCCCCAAGTTCATATGTAGAAGCCCGAACCCCCGGTGTAACTATGCTTAGAGATAGGACTTTTAGGAGGTAATTAAGGTTAAATAAGGTCATATGGGTGGAGTCCTAGTCGATAGGATCGGTGGCCTTATAAGAAGAGAGGTGGCCTCCCCCAAAACCCCCCGCACACACTGACACTCTCACCTCGGACTTCAAGCCTCCAGAACTGTGAGAAAATAAGCGTCTGCTGTTTAAGCCGCCCAGGCTACGGTATTTTATCACGCAGCCCAAGCACACTAAGTCAGCTGGCCCATATTCTCATCCTGCTGAAAGGCTCAACTAGGTCTCACAGCTGCCCCTGTCCCTCAGGCGTGGGGACCCAGACACGTGTGGCTGGAGCTCATGATGCGGACCCTCTGGCTCCTCTCCCTCAGGTCTCTCTACAAAGGAGCCCATGGATGATAACATTTAGAAACACATGTCAAATGCAGACAGACCCACAGCTAAAACTTGGATGAGGTTACAGTTGCCTGGAGGGCTCAGCAGTCCAGCTGCAAATGAGGACTCCAAAAGCTACTGTCAAAATACACACACACACTGAGTGGGTAAGAGGGAGAGAGGGAAGGAGGGCTGGATGGAAGGAAAATCACTCTCCTCACAACACTGTATATTCTTCTAAATGTTTTATACTTATTAACGCATTTAATCCACAACAATCCTACATTTACAACAGATAGCAAACTCAAGCACAGACAGGTGAATTAACTTGTCCAAAGCCACACAGCTAGCAAGCAGCAGAGCCAGGATTCAAACCTGGGAAGAGAGAATTTCTAACCTTAACCACGAGGCTGTATTTTCTCTTCAGAAAGTTCAATACTTTCAAGGGAGGCAACTTGTAAACATGGGTAAGATCCTAGTGAGGGGCATTTAACATGCCAGGGCTCAATCAGACAGGAAGATGGTGTACCCGCACGAAGAGCCCTTTGCCCCAGATGCAATCCTGGCTCCCTGCACGTCAACCTGAACATGGCCTTGCCGGTAACACTGATATAAGAAACTCCACCCATTCAGCAAAAAAAGGGAATGTCAACTATGCTCGTTTTCCTGTCTCTCTGTAGAAATAAGTAATTCTCCCAAGTTCAGGAAGAAAAACTAAATCTGGGCTTTGTGCCACCTGCCTCCCTCCTCTAGCTCCTAAGCTCTGCTGGCTAACCACCTATCCCACCAGCTAAGGAACCGGCTTCTGATCTGTGCTTTCAGAAGGTGCAGCCAGGGAGACATGGCCAAGACTGTCAGCTGTGGTGGCAAGACTTTTGCTGCCAAATTAACAAGTCATTACTAATCAGAAATCCTGGATTCATAGAATATCTCGAATTTGTCACGGACTAGCTGTGTGACCATGGACAAGTCATTTAACCCTGACTCATCTCAGTTTCCTTTTCTGTAAAACGGAGCGACAACTCCATGCTCACTTCACCAGGGGAGGATAGAAATAGAAAAATAATGGAAGAAACACTAGAATTCTGACACATTTTCACGCTAACGCTACTGCAGGTGGGGCTAGGTTGGAGGATGAGGAGGAGCCAACGGAGCAACTGCAGGATCCAGAAATTACTGCCTTTCCTTTAATTTAATAATTCTTAAGACCTTCTAAAAGTTTTTTAAAAGCTGTTTCAGAGAATGAAAGACAAAAGATTTTATCAGAAGGTCAAAGGAAAATCCTGGCATCAAAATGCCTTTCAGTACTCATTAAAAAGAAATCAATCAATAATGTAACAGGATTGCTTCCTCTTGCACAGGGAGTGGATGATGTTCAACAAGGCTCATTTCTGCTTCCCAGGGTGAAATGCCTCAAGCAAAGGAAACAGGAAGAAGGGCCCTCACCCCTCAACCACACCACAAGTCTCCAAAATTCAGAGGACAGGAACCTGCCTCCTTTACAATCTTCGGTTTTAACTGAAATCAGCAAAATCAGGACTAGAAATTGAGAAAAGAAACTGGAGCCCAGCACAATAAATCTCTGACACACACACAGCCCTCTCCTGGGACCAGCTGTGATGAGCTCTGACCCCTATCACGTTCACCACAGCAGAGAGAAAGTCACACATTGTAACGTGAGTTCTGCACCATGGCTGTCTTAAAGTAAATGCAAATTCATCAATACAAGAAGATTACATGTTTGAAATGGGAAAAAACAGAAAAAAACAAGGAACGCAGAAAGAAAACAAGTGTTGTCATTTGTGTTCTGAAAACACCAGGGAGGCACAATGAAGTGGGTGGGGAAAGGATGATCCTATGGGCAAGAACATCTCCTTCCCTCTCATCTCACCCATCTGCTAAGCCTAATTGCACTACCACAACCAGAATCTTTCATTTGTGGCTCAGTAGTTTAAATCAAGAAGCAGTATAAAATGCAGCACAGGGAGGGACCTTAAAGACCACCTGATCCAACCCACTTTACAGGTGAGAAAACTGAGGTCCAGAGAGGACAAGGTCACAGTTTATTGGTGGCAGGTCTCCCAACTCCTAAAAGAGAGCTCCTTTCAAGGCCCCACGCTGCCACCTCCAACCCTGATGGTCACTGAAATGGGAAGCTGACCTAAAAGGATGACTGAAGGGAGAGGCAGATGATGTCCAGACAAAGGAACGGAGTCTTCAAACTGCTGCACACCAAACATAAATGGGCCACAACTGAATGTCAAACCCCAGCCAGCTGTCTGTCACCAACCTGAGCCTTGCTCTACCATGGCAGAGCAAGGCTGCTCTAGGTGGCCGACTCTGCCTCTGACAGGAGGGAGTACACAGGGAAGAGCAGAGGATGACAACCAATCACTGCGTGGGAAGGAGAGAAAGTCCCAGTGCAGGTGGGTGTCCTCACCAGAGAGCCCAGGGAGCTGTGAAGTTCTCTCTCCCCTGTGGCATTTGGCAAGTAGGGAATACTACTGGGCAGGGAAAGCAAGGCAGAAAGACCCAAGCTAAGAGGGAAGAGAACTCAGAGACTAAGGCTGAAACCCCTGGATCCACACCCTATACCACTCCCATCTGTGAGATCCTGGGCAAGGTACCTTTCTTTCTGGTCCTCAGTTTCCATACTCATGAAAAAAATACATGGGGAGGAAAGAGGGAAGAGCCATCTAGATATCTCTGAGGTCCAAGCCTGTCAATGTGACAGTCAGCTAAGGAGGTACAAAGAAGACTGAGGTGTGCTCAGGTTGAGGGGCTGAGGAGCCTCACCGGCGGGGGTGGGGGGAAATGTGAGGAGAAAAGAGAAGAACTGGCTTCATGAAGGGCTGGCTGCAGAGTCAAACCACAAACAGAGGGGATGCAGGGGTTACAAAGAGTAGTCAGGAGGAAAGGAGAATGGGCCTCAAGGAGGAAGCCAGAGGGAGCCAAAGGTGCAGTTTACCAAATTCCAGACTCCACCCCAGGCTAGACCATCTAGCCTGTGTGTTAGTGCAGACATGCCAACCAGGGCCAGCCCCAGACAAAGTGCTGGAGAAGGGGCTCTATACCCTCCCACACTCAATCCTGCAGGTCACTGGAGAGAACTGCTCAACTAACTAAGCAACAAAATTCTAGGATTATGTATAGAGGCTCTGTGAAAGAAGCCAGATGCAAAAGAATACATACTATGTCATTCTACATATATAAAATTCAAAAAAAAGGCTAAATTAATCTATGCAATTATAAAGCAGGAAAGTGATCACCCTTTGAGCAGGGAGGGTAGTAATTAGCAGGGAGCATGTGATGGTTAATTGTATGTGTCAACTTGAACGGGCCATGGTGCAGAGATATCTGGCCAAACATTATTCTAGATGTTTCTATGAAAGTATTTTGGGTGGTTGGAGGTGAGATTAACATTTAAGTTGATAGACTTTGAGTAAAGCAGCAGATTACCCTCCATAATGTGAGTGGGCCTCATCCAATCAGTTGTAGGCCTTAAGAGAACAAAGATTCACCTCCCCAAAGAAGGAATTCTGCCAGCAGAATGCCTTTGGACTCAAACAGCAACTCTCTCATGGGTCTCCAGCCTGCCCAGCCTACCCTGGAGATTTTGGACATACCAGGCTTCCACAATCGCATAAACCAATTTCTTAAAAAGTCCCAGTCAGTATCTGTCTCCTGTCTCTCTCAATCTCAATCTCTCTTGATAGACAGACAGGCAGATAGATGACTGAGAGACTGATAGATCTTGGATGTAGGGTTCTGATTTCCTTTTACTGTTTTTTCCTCTTTGTATTTCAGTTTGGATAATTTCTATGGACCTATCTTCAGGGTCACTGATTCTTTCCTCAGTTCTGTCTAGTCTGCTGATGAGCCTGTTGACCTTTGATGTCATATTTTCAAAAATTTCTAGCATTTCCACTTGAATCTATTTTCAGTTTCCACCTCTTCTGAAATTCCTCATTTGTTCATGCATATTATCTACCTTTAACATATCAATTATGGTTATTTTAAAAGCCCTGCCTGATAATTCGAACATCCAGGTCACCTCTGAGTGTGGTTCTGTTGATTGCCTTATCTCTTGATAACAGATTGGGTTTTTTTCTCTTTTGATTTTTGTGCCTTATAATTTCTGACTGAATGCTGGACATTATGACAGAAGAACAGAGATCATGATAAATTGTCTTTATGCTTGCTAATGGGCAGCTCTTCTGTCATGCTGTTAGTCAAGAGTTGAGCTGGGTTGGGTTTTCTTGTTAATGTCGTTACCACCACAGTCTGCAAATTTCTCCAGCAATGTGTTTTATCTGGTGCTTAGAGTGGAACCCGAGCTGCAGTCTTCCTGTTCCCCTCTCAGTTTTGAACTATCCCTTAATGCCTGGCCACAGAGAGAGGTCTTTCTCCATGCTCTTGCCCCTCCTCCAGGGGTAGACAGCAATTACTCTTATTTGGTGGTAGGCCTGTGGCAGAGACAGGGAGGCTCTCTCTTGTCCTGATCCAGCCTGTCTTAAGCAGGCCCTAGGAGCATGGATTTCCCCTCCTCTCCATGGCAGCCAAACTCTACTCTGTATTTGTGGCAGTTCTTGGGCAGGAGAAAGGTTCCTATACCACCTCCAGCAAGAGCAGACCTTTGTAGACTTCTATTTCTTGGTGTTGAGCCCAAGTCTGGGCTTAGATTCTTAAGCAGCTATGAGAAGCCATGCTTCAGTGCAGCCATTCTCCTGCATGGTTCACAGTGTGCTTCACTGGGGTTATCAGAGGTACTTTTTTTCCTTTTCCTTGATGCTGGCTGCTCATACCTTTGCCGCCTACTCTTCTCTGCTTGCTGACAAATGTGTAGGTGAGAAAAGTATCACAGTCATTGTTCTTGAAAGCAGCCCAAAGACCCACTTCCAGGGCCAGAAACATATACAGGAAATCAGCTGCTTCTGGGTCAGCATAGAGCTGGTCTTTCACAATGGCACATGAAACTACTAGAAAGAAGAAAACCACACACATGGCTGCCAGATACTCTGTGCTTAGGAAACAGGTATGCAGGCTTGGGAAGTCAGAAAACCTGGGTTAAACTCTGGCAGTTACATGGTCTGTGAACTTGTGTAAGTCACATCTCAATTTTTCTCACAGGTAAAAAAGGAGAGTTTTAGAAACTAAGTGGTCTTTAAAGTCCTTTTCAGTGCTAAAATTCTCTAATCCTAATATCAGACTATTTCCATAGTATTCCAAGGACAGAACTCTGCAGCTAAGTACCACGGCCATATATCCCTGCAAGCACAGTAGTTGGCTTCCCATGTTGTATGGTTTGAGGCCCTGGTCATTACTTCTTGGCCACATATAAACCTCCCTGACAGTTATCCCAGCCTCACTGCTTTTTCCTTTGAGACTAAATCGATTGTTTCATCTTCCCAGGTGTTCTCTGAGAGTGCATGATTTCAACACTAGAAGGCCCTTAGTGAAATGAAATAGCAAAGGAATACAGAGAGCTAAGGGCAGTTTAAGACAACAATGTGATGATAAATAAAAGGTTGTTGTAGAGATTAAATGAGACTGTAATGTAAAAAAAGTTGGAATCATCTAAAGGGATAAACAAATATTTAATACTGTTTTGCTATTGTCACCTAATTATTGGTTAATAAGAATATTTGATTTGATAGTATCTACTATTGATTTATTGCATACGTACTGTGTGTGAGGTACTCTGCTAACTGTGGATGAGCTCCTTCAATGTCCTAACACCACCATGATGTGACTACCACTGATGAAATTTCACTGACGAAAGTCCTGCACTTGCATGTTGTCATGCAACAAATAAGTAATCTGGAAAAAATGCAAGATGTAGTTAAATACTTCCTTTATCGCCTTTAAGTGGTTTCGCCATCACCCCCAAAAAGGACTTTGAAGCAAAGAATATCCCACAGTTCCCTTAATTCTCACAAGTGGCTGGGGATACAGATGCCTCTAGAGTTCAAGATATGCTGGAGTAATGAGAATAAGTTTTGTAGGGATTTGAGACCTGAATTGGTCTAGAATGATACATAAAATTTAGATAGCAAAAAAGGAGAAAGGGCCTTTTGGTAGGGTCCACTCTGTAGACAATAGTATAGAACTGAGATTAAGAATATTATAAACAAAGGTAAGTGCTGGGGGAATAAAATTTAAAACTAAAAAAATAAGAAAGTGAAAGGACAGTTGTTTACCTTTAATTTCACTTTAAATTAAGTAGCTTCCAAGCCAGTAAACAAATATTTTTAAAAGTCGAGAAAACAAGTTTAATTAAAAAGAGAGAAATAATGGGCCAGCACTGTGGCCCAGTGGTTAAGTTTGTGCACTCTGCTTCGGCAGCCCAAGGTTTCGCCAGTTTGGATCCTGGGTGTGGACATGGCACCAGTCATCAAGCCATGCTGAGGCGGCGTCCTATGTGCCACAACTAGAAGGACCCACAACTAAAAATACACAACTATGTACAGGGGGGCTTTGAGGAGAAAAAGGAAAATAAAATCTTAAAAATAAATAAAGAAAGAGAGAAATAAGAATCATGTATTCCTAGCCTTTAAAAAAAACAAAAACACCAACTTACTCCTTGGAATCAAACAGGCTTCTGAAATCATATAAATTACCTTCCGACGGCATGTTTCTGCAGACAGATACGCTGAAAAACACACACATATACATACATACGTACACACACACACACACACACACACAGAGGAACCACTGGAGTGACAGGACCACCCACTCATATAGACTCTTCTTAAATATTGAACAACATTCTGAATCAGAGGGGGGGGGTGTCAAATTATTGCTTGCAAGAACTGACAGCCTATATGGTTCCTTCTGCCTCACTGGACAAAATCTGTTTCATATTGGCCACATGAATTAATCCCTGAAGGATCAGTCTTCCATAGAACTACAAAAAGGAAAAGTGATAGGGTTTGGAGGGAGAGGAAAAAAAATCAGAAGACAGAGGACAAAAAGGAATATCACCTTCACTGGATAGAGAGAAAAGAGACATAAGTCTGATAAAGAATGAAATTTAGATGCAGTTAAGAGATCAGCTTCCAGGGGCTGGCCCTGTGGCCGAGTGGTTAAGTTCGCGCGCTCCGCTGCAGGCGGCCCAGTGTTTCGTTAGTTCGAATCCTGGGCGCGGACATGGCACTGCTCATCAGACCACGATGAGGCAGCGTCCCACATGCCACAACTAGAAGAACCCACAACGAAGAATACACAACTATGTACCGGGGGGCTTTCGGGAGAAAAAGGAAAAAATAAAATCTTTAAAAAAAAAAAAAAAAAAAGAGATCAGCTTCCAAAATGCTGGCCATCGTACACCCATTAACTCATTTAATCCTCATAACAACACTAAAAAATAGGTATGTTGTTCCCATTTTATACATACAGAATGGAGGCCAGGAGAAGTTAAATAACCTACCCAAGGCTAGAACTGAAACTCCAAAGCTTATCTTTTCCCCATACCATGATGAAGAGTTCGTGTCCTTCAAACAAATCCCCCACCAGCTCATCCCTAACACCAGGTATCTACCCATTAGTGACTAATTCCTTGGAGGTAAAGAATTGCATTCTGCTAAATGGCAGAAGTTCCTCGAAAGACAACAAATTAAATCTACCCAAAGAGGAACTCCTTCCAGAGGAGCATCCAAGGCTGATACATTTTGACTGGGGTGGGAAGGGAAGAGATAGGACACTACCCAGGTAAAGCACACTGGAGAAAAGCAGTAAAAATTCTGGTGGCCACAAGAGAGCCAGGGCACTACTGAGGGAGGGAAGGGTGGAGAGGAGGGGGCAGGGACTGTTGAAAGGAAGAAGCACCAAGGACAACCCAGGTGGAAAATCCAATACATGTGTGGTCACCATCAGAAAAACAAAGGTAGCCCTGGGGTGGGTAGTGGCCACAGAATGGGTGTGGGTGGCTGTTCCTGGAAAGATAAGCTGGTTGACTGTGTTCTTAGAAGGATGATGTATTTGACCCCACCCATTCCCTGTTCTTGAGAACCTGACATAGAGAAAGACCTTTCAGAAACTCCCTGTGTAGTAATGGCCCATGTTGCCCCAGGAATCAGAAATGCAGGTTGCTCAATGAGAGAGGACGTACAGAACCAATGTGACCATAATCTTAGACCTCATAACCCAGAACCATGAGGACAGTTGAGTCCCCAAGGCAAAAAGATCAACAGCCAGTGTCCAGAAGCACTGCTGAGGGGAGGAAGACATAGTCAGAAGAAACACAGCACTCAAAACGTGTCTCCAATTCTAGTCCGTGTTGAGAAATCTTCATTTCTTCAGACCTGTCTCCTCCCTTAAATATACGAACACGTTTTTTACAGCTGGCCCCTTCTCCTTGCCCAAAATACACGGAAGAGGAGTCAGCAAACCTCACCTCTGAGCACACACCACCTCTGGGAAAAATCCCACTCCCCAAATCACCCTCTAGCAACGCTCAGGGAATCCTGATTTGGGGGTCATGGCTAGAAGTCCATACAAGTGCTCACCTAGGTGCTCAACTTTTTAAACTAGGGCACGGAAAACTACTAGTCAGGCCCTCAAATTAATAGCAGTTGGCCTTGTAGGGTCAAAACCTACCTCGTAGAAGTAACATTATGGACTAGAGAGACCGAAATTTAACTAAAACAAAAACTGATAGTGTTTGCTTCTGTCTTCTGAAAGAAGGTGAAGGGTGGGGAAATAAGTGTTTGTAATAACAAACCTCCTCATAGCAGAGGCTACCAGAGGACCAGAAGGCTTGCCCACAGTTTAGGAGGGCCTGCTCCTGAGCCCTGGCACAGGCAGAAGCAGGCATGAAGAGCACATAGGGTTGGAGCTGGAGAGCTGAAATATGTTTCAGAATACAATGGGAGAAGCTTGTTTTGGGAGTAGTTGTGAAGTACTAAGAGAAGAAGGAAAGGCTATGCCATGGCAGAATAGCAAAGTCATTTAAGACCAAAGATACCTAATACCGCTAGATTTTAAGTTGTCTTTATGGCTGTAATACATCCTCCCCACCCCAGACCTTCAGGCCAATCTGCCATGCACACAAACAGCTTTGTGTATATTCTGTTCTTATTATCGTTTGGTAGAAACTAGAGAAAGGGGGCCAAATTCTAAGCTGGCTCAACACAGAGCAAAAAGAAGAGAAAAACCACAGAAAGGGAAATGTGAGTCCCACAGAAGCAGAAATGACCATGGGAATGTAAACTTTCAGGACCGCTCCAATCTAGAAGAGCAGGGGATAGGGAACTTGAGTAGACAGCCAGCTTGCACCCATTTACGCCGACAGCTGTGAAGATGCAGTGCAGATTTATTATGGTGCACCCACTGTGTGACAGGCACTATCTGTGCTAGAGGTTAGGAAGGTGCAGATGAAGAAGACAAGGTCCCTGCCCTCATCGGGCAATCTCAGTGTGTGTGTGTGTGTGTATGTAAGAGACAGGGAGACAGATACAGAGATGAGAGAGAGAGAGATATCACAGTGCAAGCTAAACACAAGGAAGGATACTAACAAGTACAGCAACAACTAACAGTAAGGTAGATCATAATGCTGCAAGTGAGGTGGGCACAGGGGCCTATGGGAACAGAAAAAAAGACCCCCAATTCCACCTAAGATGAGGAAGGGAAAGTGAAGGTCAGAAAATGTAATGCCCAAGTTCAGCCCTGAAGGGTATCAGTTTCTGCAGCAGAGATAAAAGCACTCCAGGCTTGGGCATCAGCATGAACGGGAAGGCACTGAAAGTGACAAGCTGTTCTAAGTGGTCAGAGAGCAGATGCATCCAGGAGAGAGTCCAGATGAGGCTGGAGGGTAAGCTGGGGCTAGAGCACGAAGGGCACAGTACACCATGATACGGAATTAGATTTGGGGAGGAGGAGAGGGAATTGGGGAGATGTTGGTCAAAGGGCACAAACTTGCTGTTAGAAGATGAATAGGTTCTGGAGGCCTAACGCACAGCACGGTGATTATAGCCAATGATACTCTTTTATATGCTTCAAAGTTGCTAACAGACTAGATCTTAAATGTTCTCACCACAAAAAAGAAATGATAATTATGCGACATGACAGAGGTGTCAGCCAATGCTATTGTGGTAATCATACCACAATACATAAATGTATCAAGTCAACACTTTGTGCACGTTAAACTTACACGTTTTATGTCAATTATATCTCAATAAAAAATAAACAAAAACCTTAAGTTAAAAAAAAAGATGGCCCTAGCATACCAGCGTAGACTGCCTCAGGATGTCTGGGGTTCAGCAAAAAGCAGCCTGACATCTTAGCTTCTAAAAAATGCCATAAGTATACTTGTTTTAATACTTAAACATCTAAAATACATGCAAGATATCACAATTTGACCAGGATGCAATTTAAGTATGCATCTTGGGGTCAAATCACCCATAACGTGCTCGTGCAAAGTAGACATCTGGATAAACGTAAAAATTCTAGTTTGGAACCTTCAGAGAAACGGAGTCAAGACCTGCACAGTTCAGGAAATACTGACTTCCTTGAGAAAGAGTGTGTAGAAATCTCGTCTAAAAACTGCTCAGCTCAGCTTTCCAGGTCCTTGGAAGCCCAATAAGGACTTCTCTTCTAAATAATTAACCTCTCATTACCTGGTCCAAGGACAGGCCCAAAGAAGCCTTTGACAGTACAGCCAAATCCAGCCCATTACACATACCAGTTCATAGTAAAGGCAGAGGCGTTTCTCATATATCAAACCATAGTCCCAGAGCCGATTCCTAAACCCAACACTGATTTACATTATTGCTATCCATACATTTATAAATGATCACTGCTTTTCCAGTGATGATTGAAGCTCACCAAATTCAGTTCACCTATTCCATTTCATATATGTATTACTGAATCCCTAAGGGCTATTTTTATTTGCAAAATTGCACCCTCTGTCAACAACTTGCCTCCAACATATAAACCATACTCTTAACAAAAGGTATCAAGATTGTGGAAATATCCCTGAACTTGAAGACAGGAGGTCTGGAGCCCTCCATCAACTCTGCTGGTAACTTGTCTTCTAACCTTGAATAAGATCTCTCATCTGCATTAAATGGAAGCACATGCTTGTCCTATAGCACAAGGGACTGTTATGAGCACCTGGACAGAGAATGGGTGAGAATGTGTTCTCAAACAGATCAACAGGTAAACACACTGAAGAGACATTTTCCTTAAAAAAGAAAGAAAAAAGTACCTTTCTTCTAACTTATTCTCAGTTAGAAAAGAGTGTGATTGTGGATAACACCTCACATTAACTGGGAATCCTTAAAGAACATTAAAGAATACACCAATGATTAAGATTAGAAAACAAAATCTACTAAGACAACACTCCACTGCATATTAAACTTGAGTTATTAGCTGTGGAGAAAAATAAGACAAGTGCAAAATCAGCATTATTTAGCACTCTTTGGACCTTGTTCACTTTGGGCCAAAATTCTGCAGGCTTTGCCTGGCATTCAAAAGAGAAGCATGTTCTTACAGCCCCTGATAAAAAGAGTTGACCACCAAGCTCTTCTTCACTTCTCTCCACCCACTTCCTTTTCTTCCAAAGGAGGCTCTCATTTACTCGCTGGTTGGCCACATCCTGCCTCGGAAGCTACTTCCTAGGAGCTGCTTGGGCTATTCTGAGAGGAACTTTAACTCCTTCAGGCTCCCAGACCACTAGTATATTTATGACATCCCTACCCACCACAATCATTTACAGTCTAGCAAAAGACTAGACTCTACCTAATCATATAACATTCCCACCTTTCTTCGTGCCAGGACTGAATTAAGCACTTTAACCCACAACAGGGTCAGGCAGGAGCCATATCTCTTGGTCCTATTAGGGGACTCCAACTAGCCCAACTTAGCTTAATCAGTCAAAAGGAAGAAATGATTCAAGACTAGCTACGAAGAAACTCAGTGCACATAACACATTGTGCACAGTGCACACTGTTTATTTGCTATCAAGGAAACCCAACGGAGTAAATCGCCTGTCGGACATGAGCTCTGCAAGCTAACACCAACATTCACTCATTTCACATGTACAGACCACCTACTATACTCCTGGGCTAGAGATGGGGCATCAAGACTAAACTCGTGATCTCTAGAAGCTCAGAGTGTAGGTGGTGAAACAAAACAGATATGTATGAAGATCACCACATACACACCCTCCCAAGCGGTTCATCTCCTGAGTAGTTCATGGACAGTCCCACTGGAGCTTTTCCAAGGGAGGCCAGGCAAGGTTTCATGGTCAAGATAATATCGGACTTCAACCTTAAAGGACAGAGAGGCTCTCAAACATCGGCAACAAGCTTGAAGGAGAAAGCCCAAATGAAATGTAAGTAGTCATGGGTAACATAATTTATTGAGTGCCTACTATGATTTAGGTGCTATGCTAATGAACTTACATCTAAACCTCAAAACAATGTTACAAGTTAGGTATTATTATCACCCCTGTATTTACTAATGAGCAAGCTAGGGATGAGAGAGGTGAGGTAATGAGCCCAGTCAACACAACTGTTTAGGGGTGGAGCCAGGACTCCAACCTCAGCTGTCTGCCTCCACGGATCACTCCTACCACACAAAGCAGGAGAGCCCACTAAGATGTCAGAACAGAGTTTGCATCTGTGCAGCAGCTAGTCATGGTATTAGGAGAAGAGCAGGGCAAAACAGCTCCTCTTTTCCCCTTAATTAAAGAGACGAGATCTTTGTAGTCAAGAAAGAAGAGGAAGATTTTTTTAATCAAGCAATCAATAAACACTGACCACCTACTACATCTGAGATTCCACGCAGAGAATTATCTTCTGCTGTGTTACGACTACTATGTGTATGTATTCCTGCTACATACATCACCCTGGCGCAGGTCGACTGGGCCCCTCTAGCTGGCCAGGCATGTATGCCCCTCCCAAAAGCTCCCACTTAGACAAGGAGTACGCCCACCCCCAACAGGGTTAGGACCAGGAGACCAGTCAATGGCATACCAGTTGCTGAGCTCCCAAGCCTCCCCAAGTCCATCAGCAGGAGACCATAGAACACTAAAGCTTCTATGACAGATGAGATGTGTTATTTTTTCAAGCTCCAGACTTGGACCTATTGTTACATTTTAATAATCTTCAACAGTCTGGACCACCTGCCTTTGGATTATACATCTCTCTGCCATATTTGAAACGTCAAAATTTGATGATTTTTAGAGCCAAAGAGCCAAGAGGTATACTGTTAAGAGAAAAATCAACAATTTTTTCTCTCCCTCCACATACACTTACCATCCCTCTTTTTCTTTTTTTCCCTAAAAGTTAAATCCTATCAGTCAAACTCATGCAGGGTTACCCCTAGGCTGCAGCTGACTGTACAGACATCTGTCAAAACTTTAACAGCCCTTACCAAAGATAAGTCAAGAGAGGCTGTGAGGGTTAACAGGAAATGAATTCACGATGTGCTGGGGGCCTTTAACAACGAACAGCTGGTCACCTTTATTCATTTTTAAATTGAACATACAGACTCTCCCCTACTTGCAAGACAGATGAAAGGGTGGGCAGCGGGGCAGGGCAGAAAACAGGAGCCCTGCTCTAGAGAGAAGTCAGGGGCCCTGGATCTCAACTCCAGTCTTCACTAGCTGTATAACACTGAATAAGCTGCCCAGCCTCTCTGGACCTCCACCTCTTCATGATACATACTGGAGACTGAACTATCAAGATCTTTTCCACCTCTAATATTTAAGGACAGACCTGTGGCTATACTCAGGGGAGAAGGAATGAAAGGTGTTGGTGGTGAAAAGGATGATTAATATAATGTAATGCTATCCTGAGTCCAGAAATAGCCTGGCTTAGTGCTGCATTCACCTTATCAGCCAAGATTTATTAGGAGGTGGAGGGCTGGTGGGTGGGAGTCACAGCCACCTACAGTAAAATTAAACTCTGTTCCCAAATGAGTTCTGCTGAAGTGTGATTTATCCAGGGTGTTAACTTATAAAACCATGTTACCAAAATTGTGCTATTGCACAAACTTAACTTTTCCCCAAATGTAATTTGCTGGGAGGATGCAGAGCTGAAAATCCTGTGTCTGTGGCCATCTGTCCTATCCCAGTCCCTGGAGAGGCGTGGGGGGAGAGTGTGAAAAGCCACAGGTGCCATGTATATTCAGCCACCCATGTCACATATCCATCAAGGAGCCCAGCACTTGCTGGGGATAAGTGTTCAGCTCAGCATGTAAAAGAGGCTCACTGATCCATCCAGCCCCAAACATTCCCTGAACCTTCCTCTGTGCCAGGCCTGGGGCTGAGAGAACACCAGAGAATGTCACCACCAGTTTCCTCTCAGGGCTAGGAAAGGACTGTTGGCTGAAAAGGTAGTACAGAGGACGACAGGCACGCAGCTGCCTGTGTGACATGCACAAGGCCCTTAACCGGGATCAGTTTCCTTATCTATCAAGTAGAGATTACATACATCCACCTGCCTCATGAGGAAATAAATGGATGTAAAAACAATGAAGAATATACAGAGTCTCACAGAACAAATGCTATGATTACCACCAACACTGTGACACTCGTGTGCCAAGATGATATAAACTGAAAATAACCAACCACAAACTAAGTCAAAGTCAGACTTTGCAGGGATTAGCAGAGCCCTGACCTTGGGAGAGAAGCATCTTCTGCCCTCTGCCTTTACTGCCATCTGAAGGTTTGTTTAGTCATTCAACAAAATTTTTCCAAACCAGATGCCAGGGAACATGTTACGCACTGGAGATAATGATGAATAAGATTCAGTCCCAGGCTTCCTCAAGTCCAGTCCAACTGGACAGAGTTACACCAACACCTCAAGAAGAAAAGGATATATACAGAGCGTTCTGGAAGGTGGAGCAGATGACCATCTCCTGGAGTAGGGTGGAGGACAGGTCTGTGACTGATTTACAGAACAGGTAAACTACAAATTGACTTGGAAGCAATATTAGGATTTCAGCATTTCCACATGTACTGAAGCTGGAGAAGGGAATCCCCAGTAGAAGACACAGTCTGAGCAGAGGCCAGGGATCACTGGGGAAGACGTTAGGATGAACCATGAAGAAGCTGAACACAAGATCCACCTGGAGCTTATCTCCAATATCTGGCTTGAGCCACAGGAAGGAAGTGTTACTTTCCTTTTATGTCAGTGATTACCCTTCCCTATTCCTATACACACACACACACACACACACACACACACACAAAGCCCAGGAAATCTTTAAACTCTTGGAGAAGAAGGCTGCACTTCCTGGGTGGTGCTTGTCAGGCAGATGGTGGTCCTAGAGAAGCAGGGGGGAGTCTATATTAGTATGTACTGTGTAGCAGTTGTTTCCTAGGCACCTTTTGCAGCCTCCTGTTTCACTGAAAATAATTCTTTTCCTTCCTGCACATCCCCAAAAATTGCAAGTATGCCCGGTGTTGTCTCTATTCTAAGTCTGTGTGGATAAAGAACAGCTGAAGAGCCTCGTGACTGGAAGTTCTTTGGGAGGTGAGAATTTTCTCTCCTTCTCACCTGATAGAGAATAAGGCACCCTGGGCTGGCAATCCAGTCCTGGCCCTTAGCATTAATCCTGTTAATCATAAAAAGCTGTTTACACACATAGCACGTCTATGAATCCTTTCTGCCAGATAGGAGTTATTATACCCATTTTACAGACGTGGAAATAGACTTGAGGATGTGAAAGAAGTTCCACAAGATCACCCAGATAGTAAGAGGCAGGGTCAGGATTAAAACCCAAGTCTGCTGGCTCCAAAGCCTTGCCACTGTGCCTCACTGTCTCCAGGTTATGCTTACTCAAAAGTCACACTCACAATTCACACTAGAACCTGTTGTGTAACAAGGCCAACTTCTCTTAACCCTTCTCTGTAGTCCTAGATTCTTTATCTGCCAAAAGACAGCATTGCAACAAAGATCTCCAAGATTCCTTTCAAGAATAAAACTTAATCTACTTAATATCCACTTGGAACTTGACAGTGTACTCAGCGGTGACCTACATGGTCACATGGAGCTCATTATATAAACCCTGAAAGGTAGCATTCCCATCACTCCCATCTTGCAGAGAAGCAGCAGGAATGGAATGGTCATGTGGCGAGTGGCAGCTGTACCAGGGAAAGAGCACAGACCTCACACTTCTCTCTACGAGGCACTGCTATTCCAAAGCACTGCCACCTCAAGATTTCGAAGCCTGCAGACTTTCAGACCTCTTTAGAAGAGGGGCTGTCTCTAGACGCAAATGAAACGCTTGGGGAGGAGAAACATTTATTCAAAATCTGATTGGGAAGCTGGGCTCTAGCTGCTAGAGCCCAAAACTCTAGCTAGCTAGAGCTGCTTGCACCCAAAACAAGTACCACTCTGAGAGGTGAACAGTAAGTCCTCCTCAGACCATCCTGCACTGGGGCCTGTTGACTCTCAAACTTTCATAATCCCAACTTTGTAGAAATCAGACCCTACTCTACAAAACAACACAGAGAGTCATCTGCCCCCCACACCACATGATCTCAGGCAGTTCAAAAGACCAGATGTCAGAGCTCCCTGGGACCCCTTCCAGCTGTCCCCACCATCTTTTTTTTTTTTTTGAAGGAAGATTCAATATCAGAAAATGTTTTTTTTTGAAAGATTGGCCCTGAGCTAACATCTGTTGCCAATCCTCCTCTTTTTTTTCTTCTCCCCCAAAGCCCCCCAGTACATAGTTGTAAATTCTAGTTGTAGGTCCTTCTAGTTGAGCTATGTGGGACACCGCCTCAGCATGGCTTATGAGCAGTGCCATGCCAGTGAGCCAAGAGGCTCAGAATCCTCACCGGCAAAACCCTGGGCCGCTGAAGCAGCACTCGAAGTTAACCCCTGGGCCACAGGCCCGGCCCCTCCACCATCTTTAAAGTCCTCTCCATCCCTCCTCTGCACATGAAAGGAAGATGGGCACTTTTCTGGATACCATGCCATCATTCCAATTTCTCTGTTTTTAATCTCTCTGAGCATACTTATGCACGTGACTTTAACATTTCTTTAGGAAAAGCCCCAAAACTTCAATTTCTCAGTTTCTGAAAGACAATCTTCTAAACCATAAGTCTGTTATACTGAAATCAAACATCACATTTAGGCTTCCTAAAAATATTACCCCAGTACAATGCCTCCTTTTAGTTCCCACATGCCCATCCCCTAAACGCACACACATACATTTCAGACTGTCATTTAGACACTGGAGTGTATAATTTAAATGTCTTTAATAGCATCCACTAAAAGGACATTTGCACATGATTCTTCACTTTATCTCAAAGTATGATCCAAACTGAAGCTTTTACTGAATTTCAGGACTAAACAGGTAGATATGTGGATGGCAAATACTGACAACAAAATTCAGAAAGAATTTAAAATGCATTCAACTCCTCCATAATATCAGTATCTTTTTCAATTTTCAGTAAAAGTACTTTCTGTCCATCACTCAACCCAGTGCCTGGTATATATTAGGTATGTCCTAAATATCAATTAAATGAATGTTAATACATCTTAATATTCTTAATCCCTAAATTAGAAATCTATTACTGTAATTTTGGTCATAATCTAAATCTATATGACCCTAACACAAATGCCATCCAAATCAACAGCAAACAACAGGCAGCTGTTTGCATTCAAAGTCTACATACCTTTGTCATTTGAACTATTTTGAAGTTGGCCTTGTTTGAAAGACAAATGGTTAGCAGCTGCAAGTTCAATTACAAAGTGCTTGGTAAGAAGGGCAGAGAAAGGAGCAGAGGGAATCAAAGTACTATTTCATACATTAAGTATGGAATTCCTTTCCAACAAACATCTTTCATTTCCCAGATGGGGGTGGGGGAACTAATCTGGGCATGCCCTTTGAACTTGGGAAAACACAGGGTTGTGTACTTTGGAAGAAAGAACTTAGTTTGAAGGCCAGGCAAAGCTGGGAGAATGGAAGAGTCACTCCTTTTGCAAATCTCCATTCTGTTAATTTTTTTTTTAAGGAAGAGTGTGGAACATGGGAAAAGCCACTAGGCAACCAATCCAAAGGCTTGGATTAATTAGATGCATCACACTGAACAAGTTACTTCCTTCCTTTGTCCCTAATTTTCCCCTTTGCAAAATGAGGGGAAAATAAATAAATAAATAAAAGAGTAAAACTGGATGAGCTCTAGACAATAATAGAATTTTCTGCAATGATGGAAATGTTCTAATCTGTGCTGTCCAACACAGTAGCCACTAGCCACATGTGGTCACTGCGCCCTTGAAGTGTGGCTAGTGCAACTTAGGAACTGATTTTTAAACTTTAATTTTGATTAATTAAAATTTAAATAGCTACATATGGATAGTGGCTACAATTTTCAAGAGTGTAGCTCTAAAAAGACCTCTAGCATTTTATGCAATCTTTGGAGGGCTGTGTGGGAAAGGCAGGGGTGTTAGAGTAGGACAGATCTGACTTCTAAACTTAGTTCCAACACTTACTAGTTGTGCAACCTTGTGCAAATTACTTAACTTCCCTGAACTTCATTTTCCTTATTGTACAATAGAATATTATGATCTTTCTTGCAGAATTTTAGTGCAAATTCAAGATAATAGATATAAATAGACCAGACAGGAGCTCAATAAATGGTAGTTATTTTTCCAGTTATGATGTCCTTCAGGGATAAAGTTTCATATCTTCTGACTTCATCCTACAGTTCCTTCCTCATCTAGGAGCCATTCTTAATTACCCCACAGATTAACAGCTGTGGTCCTATAGATGCAGTCCCTGTCTTTTAAGAAAGCAACCTGTTCAGGAATTGTTCCAGATCCTCAGCTGTGGGTGAGCCTCCAGTAACCCAAGTCCTCTGTGCCTCCGGAACTGATGATTTCCGCTTACCCTGTGTCCCCTCCACCTCACACCAGCATTCAAGAATTCAAAAACCCTTCCCTGTGATTGCATATCAAGCTGAAACTTTATTCAATGCAAACAAAACACCTATTGGTTTCCGGTACTTTCCTCACTAACTCTCCCCTTGACTTGCCCTAATAAATATTTTACAGCTTTTTTATTTGGAAATGCTTTAAGACTATTATTTTTTTGCAATTAGTGATTTAGAATACTCAGAAATAGAAGCAGCAAGCTGCATTTATGGCTAACCCAGCACTAGTTTAGTTACCAAAATAAAACAAAGCAAAAGAGACTTAGAAGGAGGCTTCTTCAAAAGAGTTTTAGGAGTGTTCCAGTAAAACAATAAAAGTGTTGCAATCTTTATCTAAATTAATATAAATGTTCTGCTGGTCCTTCCTTTGGTGAATGGAACCTTTCCATGGCTCCAACGTCAAAGTTACATCAGTGGACACAAATGAAAAGCTAAGATAAGCAGGATAAATTTTCTATTATTAAAAATTATTGGAATGTTAAGCTACTTTTTTTGTTTCCCCACCATTTCACAGACTGAGAGAAAGGGAGAGAGGGAGAGAGAGAAGCTGAAATACAGGCTGGCATTTTGGTACGATTTCAATTTGGATTTGAGTAAGCCATTAGACAAAAGGTTTACAGTTAGCTTGGAATTCTTGCTAATGTCTGAGGTCTCCCCCAACAAGGACATTCTTGAAGGATTATTTACTGAAGGATGGTATGAAATCAAATAGGGCAAATAATTTTGACTCTGGACTCTCAAATGTGGTGATGGTCTGACCTAATTTTTTAAAACTAACCTGGATATGTAAGTTATAACTTAATAAAGAAGGAAACATAATTAACCTGGATCCAGACAAACCTGTAAGTACAACATTATGATTGGCTAATTAGTCATGACTTCTCCTTACAACACCCCAAATTTCAAGATTTAAGCGAATCAGGAATCCACATGGATCATTCACTCAATTGTTCTACTTTGTCTGAAAAGTAAATGCACTTAAGAGCATTCGAGATTCTGAACCTTTCTGGGTAACAGCTAAACTCAAAATAGGTCAATGCCAGAAAGGCATTCATTTCAAGGGAACGTTTGTCTGTGGTTATTTTGAAAACCACTGCTTTTAAAATTGACATTACGAAGCTCAAAAATAGGTCCTCCTACGAAGGATCCTGAACTAAAATACCCTTTCCCTCTCCCATTTGCTTATTCCCGTTTCCCTCACACACCTAAGGAGTGGTGATTTGGAGAAGTACCTTTTCCAGAGCTTCAGATTATTACTTGAAAAGAGATTTTTTTAAAAATTTCTTTAGGAGATTGGGTAAAGTTACCAAAATTCAGTGCTGGGTAAACTTGGAAAATTTCCAAACCAAGTAAGTGTCCCAAATGAAAACAGGTAACATACACACCATAAGAAAAATGTGAGTTGGGATGAAAGCCCAACCATCTCCTTCCACTCCACCTGTGTGAACTCTCAGCAAGTTCCTTCCCCTCTCAGGGTCTGGTTTCCTCATCTCATAAATGAAGGCACAGACGCAGGGCTAAAGGATCTGTAAGGTCCCAGCCAGCATGCTATAAAGCTGGGCAGCTGCTTCCTATTTTCCTGACTCCTTGGAAAGAGCAGAAAAGTCCCTGGCCCAGAAAGTCCTTAGGAAGCCTCATTATACTTAACAGTGTTCCCCTGAGACACAAGAACTGCTATTGAGAGCAACACAAGATGAGATGGCTGTAAAATATTAAAGTTGTTGAGAGGAAAAAAGTACATTTTGCAGATGACACTAGTAAATGTAGAAATTCATATATTCAATCAAAAAACTACTAGATATGTGAATTTAACAAAACTTCAGAATAAAAACAATTCATACAAATCAAACCACAGTCAAGGTGGAAAATGCAAATTAAAAAATGTTCAATCACAACAGCATCAAAAAGTGAAGTATTTGAAATATTAACTCAGGACACAAGAGAATTATTCAGAAGAAACTATAACACCATAACAGGAGAAAGAGAAGAAGGCATTAATAAATAGAAAGGTACACCATGAAAATCTTTAAAGTTTTCTTTAATCCTACCAAACTTTTTTTTTTAAAAAGATTATCAAAACTACATAAGACTGAGTTAAAAAGAAATTTTAGAAACAGACAAAAATGCCATAAAGACCAAATAAAGGCAAACCTGAAAATACAACAAATGGATAAATAAATCATATTTAAGAAACTCTAGATACTAGTACTCACTGTGGAGAAAAATTAACTAGACCCATACCTCACACCAACTACATTAATTAATTCCAGATGGGACAAAGAGTTAACCACATAAGGGAGAGAAAAGGCTAGAAGAAAATGAAGCCACATACTCCTACTAGTTGTGAAGAGATGATAAACGTCTAAATACTAAAGAAAAGTAGGCTATCCCATACAAAAGATATGCTTTTGAAAATAAAAAATGAGTAATTTTCTTAAGTAATATAACATAAAAGGAAAACATCACAATGAGACAATGTAGTAACCACATAACTTATAAAACTTTAAAATACAAAGCACACTGACCTAGTGCTTTAACAAACCAGAAGACAAGTAATTATGTATGGTTAATAACAGACATGAACAAAAAATAAACAAAAATACAAAGTACATAAAACAATTTGGACATATCTATTAAAAAACGGTCAGAGGGGAACAAAAGTTTGCATGTGACTTTTCAAAATGTTCTCCTGGTAGCACAAAACCATCCCACCTACCTCTCCGGCTTCATCTCCTGCGACCTGCACCGATGCACCCAGCACACTAAACTAGCAGCTGGCTCCTGCACGCATCCCAAGCTTTCCCACTTGTGAGAAGTTGCTCATCCTGAGCTCTCTTCCTGCCATGCTCCACCTCCAATCCCATGGAAATCCTAGCCATCCTTCAAGACCCAGCTCAAATGTCATCTCCTCCGTGAAGGCTCTGCCAACCTCCCCCCACTGAATGTGTGTTCTTCCTCCTCTCGACGAGCTCCAACAGTACTGCCTTTGTACCTCTTCTCTTGGGGCACTTTTCTTACCCTGCAGTCATCTCTTTCCTTCTTCTTGTGGCCCTGCAACCCCTCCCTCCCCTCCTAGATGAGATTTTAAGATCCTGGGAGGCAAAGACAATCTCATTCACCTACCTACAGCTTCCAGCCTGTGAATTACATTCTGGAGGTCTTCACTAAATATTAGTTCAAACTGAACTGATGAAATGCAGAAAATAATCCCAATTCAAAAACACAGCCTGGTTAGCAACTGAGCTAAACAGATTGACCTTTAAAGAGTCCTTGTATCACCTATTAAACTATCAAAAATCACTGAACTTAAAAAAAAAAAAAAAACTTCCTGAAACTTGAGGAAACAGTTGAAACATACATCGTAAATTGGCTCTATCTTTTTTTGAAACATATTCTGTTAATATGTAACAAGAGCGGTAACATGGTTCACTGCCTCTGATTCCATGTATGAATTAATCTAAAAGCAGAACAAAAATCTGGTTCAAAAACATTTACAAGAGTATCAACAAATAATAAAAATCTGGAAGTCACCTAAATAATCAACAAAGTGTCATTTGTGAAGCCAGACCCTATCAAATTCTACTCTTCGGCCAAAAATAAATGACAAGCATGAGGATTAGGTTTGTGTGTAAAACTGGGAGGAAAAAAGACTCAACTGATCACAACTATCTAAATATGTATAATATGGAATAACCAAAAGTTAAACTGGAAAAGATAATGTCTGTAGGTTCTTTCTTTAAAAGGTGTTTATACATTCAAATTTCTAATAAGTTATGCCTATACAGGTAAATATTCAAAGAAGAGGTGGGGAGAAAAGAGGTCACTCTACTCTTGTCCACTTTTTCTTCAATCCTCGTATAACGTCTTATGAATCTGACTCCCTAGCTGACATCAAAGGAGGATGCCCCTGGGAGCAACACCGCCAAGAAATCAGAGGCAGGATCAACATTTTTAGCAGTCAGCCCTGCACCAGGATTCACAGAACACCTGCTATTTTAAAACAAAACGCCATTCATCCCGGGAGGTATGAACTTAGCAAACAGGTATGTGGGCCTCCAAACAGCTCTCATGGGCTTTCAGGCAACAGAACATGACACAGGACATGAAGTAAAAACACAATCAAGTGGCAGTAGGAGACCAGGATGATTTTTCAAAGTTGGCAGCTTCTGGAAGGGAATCACAGAAACAAAATTGGGAGCCTAAGCTTTCTTCTCAAGCTCACCTCATCTTCACAGCCTGTGGGTTCTCGGGGTTTGTTTCCTCAACATGTAGGAAAGATTCACCATTGCTTGACCTGTGCTTCCTGTGGATGTGGTGGAAATAACTACCAATTCATATAAAGGAAAGCTAGCAAGTTTTTTTGTTGGTTTATTTAAACATTATTTTGGTTTTGCCCAATCTACCAAAAATGATTTACTGTATCAACAGTGTTGTAGACCCAGAGGTCCAAAAAGGTGTGGTCGCTAACAATCAAGATAAGGAAAAAAAGACACAAAAGGAACATTTAGTGAATAAGAAAGCATTATAATTAAAAAACGATATTGCATTTAATGTGATGTTTATTATACAATATAGACCAGAAGTATAAAAAGGAAGAGAGAAAATGGTGAGTTAACATTAAAAAGGGCATAAGATTTAGGATGAATTTTGTTCTTTGAGTACTTTTAAAAATTTTACTGTGAATTTTTCCAAACATACAGAAAAATGGAAAGAATAAAACAGCAAAACTCATAAACTAACCAACTAAACAACTGTGAACATTTTGCCCCATTTGCTTTATCCACTGTGTATGCGGATTTTTTCCTGAACCATTTCAAAGTTTCATGCATCACTTATGATAATACCACCATTATTACATCTAAAAAATTAATAATTCCCTATTCAAATGTCCCTAATTGTCCCAAGAGTACATTTTATAGCTACTTCACTTTTTGGTTCAGCACCTCATCGAGGCTCATGCGTTATATCTGGTTGGCATGTCTCCTTAATCTCTTATTCTAGAAGAGCACCACTCGCCCCCTTTTCCCCCTTGCCAATGACTTTCTAAAGAGACTGAGTCAGTTGTCTTAGAGAATGTTTCACATCCTGGATTTGCCTGTTTCCTCCTGGTGTCATTTAACTTGTTCCTCTGTCCCTGTACTTGCTGTAAACAGGAAGTTAGGCTTGATTAGATCCAGGTCTGTGTCAGATTTTAAAAGATGGGCAGCATATAAAATGTCCAAATCAACATGACTCATCAACATTGGCAATTTGGCATTAAGAACAAAAGATAACAGTCAGCCTTCTAATAAGGAAGAAATCAAAGCTGGCATCATTAACAATACTTCGCATTTGGACAGCATTCCAATAATCATACAGTGCTTTCCTAAACACTATTTCAAATGATGCTCACCTGCCCTCCTTCCCTCATAGGTTCATTATATTATTGTCCTTACTTTACTAATAAGGAAAACCGAGGGTGAGTGAAGTTAAATGACATGCCCAAGGTGAACAATTATGAAGCGGTCTAGGGGCCAGCCCTGTGGCCAAGTGGTTAAGTTCGTGCACTCAGCTTCAGCAGCCCGGGGTTTTGCCGATTCAGATCCTGGGCGCAGACAAGGCACTGCTGGTCAGGCCATGCTGAGGCAGTGTCCCACATGCCACAACTGGAAGGACCCACAACTAAAAATACACAACTGCATACTGGGGGGCTTTGGGAAGAAAAAGGAAAAGTAAAATCTTTAAAAAGAAGTGGTAGAACTAAGTCTCAAACCCAGGTACTAGAATAGCATAGAGTTATCAGAAAAGGCTACATGGGAGATGAACAACATGCTAGGTCTTGAAAGATGGGTAGCATTCATTCATTCCAGGCACTGTGCTAGATGCTGAGGAAGTATCAGTACAAGACAGTCATGGTCCCTGCCCCCAGAGAAGCTAAAGTGTGGTGGCAAATATAAAACAAAAATAAAAGTGGAGGAGGGCATTCCAGACAAAGGAAACCAAATAAGCAAGACCAGACAGAGGTAAGCAGCAGTATGCTGGGGCAAGGGAGGAGAGGAAAGGGGTCAGTCACCACAGCAGGTGAACTGGAAGAGAGAAAAAGCAACCTAGATGGGTAAGGCAGGGCTGGCAGCTACTCTACCAAAGAATCCTCTCCCTTTCTTTCAAAGACGCATAAGTAAGTGAAAGTAGAACTTTGTGTTTATGTTCAAACAAGAGCCCCACACATCTCCTCACCGGAGGCTAAGTGATCTTTATGAAACTTTTTGCAATTTCTCTATCTGCTGCAACAACAGCAGAGATGTTCTTCCCAAGGACACAAGCTTCAGCTGGCCTTACTTCTCACCTGCAGCTGTTCTCAAAAGACAGCACCAGTATTAGTCAGTGCAGCAACAAATCAGTAGAAGCACCCAAATTCAAAACTACCAAATCAGTTAAAACCACTTGAAAAGCTCCTAGTTATCATGGTGTACATTCCAGAAAAGGCCATAAGAGACCCCAAAAAGCACATCAACCTGTCTCAACCTCTCTGACCCCTTCCTTTAGGGCCCTCACACTCTAATAGATGTGTGTCCCTTACAAACCTGGCAGAACTGCTGATGCTATTCACTACGCTCTGAAGGCTAAACTAAGGAAGTCTGAGTGTTTCAGGGTCACAGTGAAACAGTTCAAAATCAAAAATCTGTGGATGCCACCAAGGCCAAGCAACACACCCTCCTGTCTGTTCAGCACCTTATGGCCTTCAAAGCACTTTTATATGTGTTATCTTGTTTAACCTTGACAATACTCCTCCAAGGTAGGAAGGATTCATTCATTTAATCAACAGATATCTATTGAGGCCCTACTACGGGCCAGATACTGTTCTACGCTCTGAGCAAGAAACAAAGCCAAGTTCCCACCTTCAAGAAGTTTACATTTTAGTGGGGGTAGGGGGAAGGGCAGGTAAATACTTACACACAATGCAACGTTAGTTAGTGGTAAGAGCTATGAAGAAAAACGGCAAAATAAAGCGGTAGAGAACGACAGGGGGTGCTGAATTAGAGTGATCAAGGATGGCCTCTGTGAGGAGACATTTGAGCAGGGGTCTGAAGGAAGTCAGGAAGCAGTCACATGGGTATTTGGGAGAAGAGCATTCCAGGCAGAGGGAATGGCAATGCAAAAGCTCTGAGATGGGAATGTGCCCAACCTATTGAGGAAGAGCACAGAGAGGAGTGTGGCTGGAGTGAAGGGGACAGTGCAAGAAAACAAAGGATCTAATCAGGCAGGGCCTTGGAGGCCATTAAGGTAAAGATTTTGTAAACCATTATCAGCTTCATTTTACAGATAGGAAACCAAAAGAAAGTACAAAGGACTTGCCTAAGGTCAAAGAAAAAGTGAGGTCTTGGGAAGTACCCTTTGTTGCTACTGTGATTTCTACTCAGGGCTCAGGCTTCTCCTCAGAGATTACAAGTATTCTTTAAAAAAAAAAAACAGAAAGAGGGGCTGGCCTGTTGGCATAGTGGTTAAGTTCACAGGCTCCACTTCAGCAGCCCAGGGTTCGCAGGTTCGCATCCCAGATGCAGACCTACACACTGTTCATCAAGCCATGAGGTAGTAGCATCCCACATACAAAGTAGAAGAAGACTGGCACAGATGTTAGCTCAGGGCCAGTCGTCTTCATCAAAAAACAAACAAAGAGATTATGTGCCTCATCTAGGAAGGAGGCAAGGTACCTAAGATCCAGCAATCCCACTTCTGAGCACATTCCACAGGGAACTCTCAACAAGGGTCCCAAATGAGCCGTGTACAAGGATGGTCACAGCTGCACTGCTTGGAGCAGCAAGGGGTTGGAAACAAGAGGTGCCTAATTCTAAGGGAATAATAAGTAAAATGTGGTACATGCACATGACTGACTGCTCTGCAACCAAGAGAAGTAATGCACTAGATACACGCATAGCATACGAATAGAGCTCAGAAACATAGCATTTGGTTAAAAAAATAAGAAACTGAAATAACTTTGGAGTGCTCATTGCTTCTGTTCAAACAGTCCTAGCTCTCCTCCTTCCAAGAAGGCCCCTACCCTCTTTGAAGGCCAGCATGGCCACGTGATTTGCTTTGGCCAATGAAATGAAAGCACAAGTGACATGTGTCACTTCCAGGCAGAAACTTTAAGAGCCAGAATGTGCTTCACAAGATTTCCTTCTCACATAAACTTATTTCAGAGATGGTGCCTCCATCAGCCTGGATTTCTGGTGGAATCCAATCAACAGAGCCTCCCTCCGCCCTGCAAGTGTGTTAAAACTACTGGGATTTGGTGGTTGTTACCTCAACATCACCTAGTCTATCCCGACTGATACAGATTTATAGCACAACAGAATTTTAATAAAAACTGAATACATTTAAAGTGTACAACATGATGACCTGACACACATACACACAGCAAAGTGATTACTACAGTCAAGCTAATCAAATTAACATACACATCTCCTCACGGTCACCATTTTGTGTGTGTGTGATGAGAGCACCTGAAATCTACCATCTTAGCAAAATTCCAGTATTCAGTACAGTATTAACTATCGCCATCACGCTGTACATTAGACCTCTAGACTTACTCATCTTACATAACTGCAGCTCTCTACCTTTGACCAACATCTCCCCATTTACCCCACCTCCCCAAACCTGGTAACCACCTATCTACTCTCCGCGTCTATGTATTCCACTTTTTTAGATTCCACATGTAAGTGAGATCATGCAGTACTTTTCTGTCTCTATCTGGCTTATTTCACTTAGCATTACATCCTCCAGGTCCATCCATGTTGTTGCAAATGGCAGATCTCCTTCTTTTTTAAGGCTGAATAACAGCACAGTAACATCGAGCACTCTAAGCACAGAAACACAGGAAACAAGGCTATTTACCTCCCAAAGGTACACATGTACCCAACAAATGGGTGGAATTACAAAACCATATCTTAAATACTCTAGAGTGGGTGCCTGTGAAAGAAAAGGAAATGAGGAGAAGGGAATGAGAGTAAAGGGGAAAATTAAAGGAAAAATGAAAAGGTATAAAAAGGTTTGTTAAACACATGGTGCAAATATTAGAAATAGTATTCACCCAAAAAACATTTGTGCGCTTATGTGCCAGGTACTATATTCTAGGTACTACTTACAGAGCAGTGAATCAAAAAAAGGTAGCCCTAGGCTTATAGTTCATGGTATACAGAAGAGACAGATATTTAAAACACCCTAGTAAAAATTAGACACAGTAAACAAGTATCATTAAAAAATCACATGACATGAAAAAGAGGGACTTACTTTAGATTAGGTGGTCTGTGAGTATCTCCAAGGAAATGAGATTTAAGAGAAGTGAAGATTGCTTCCTTCCTAGCTTGGGAAGAGGAAGAGATGAGTCATTCCAGGCCAAGGGAAGAGCATGTGCAAGACCCTGGAGGGAGTATGGACCATCCCATGGAGGAAGTGAAAGAGGACCAGCAGAGTGGAAGAAAGGAGCAGCAGGAAACGTGGTTAAAGAGATGGGGGTGGGGGCCACAGCAGGCAGATCACTCAGTCTCACAGCCTAATACAGTGAGTTTGGATTTTATTATAACTGCAATGCAACCATGAAAACATTTTAAACAGGGGAATGATATGATCTTATTTCCAATCTATTTCTTTCTAACACTTAGCACCCTTGCAATACGCTCATAAATTTCTGCAAAACTTTCAAAAGAAGTATTTTTGCATTCTTTGTCTTCAAGGACCCCCAGAACTTGCATAAACTTCAGGTCCCATATAACCCAGCTCGATCTGAAAGAGGTAAGTACAATGTGAGAGGTAAATCCCAAGATGCCAGCAAGCTACAGAGGAGAAGCAACCTTACCAATTTAGTACCGGGTTCTTTACCGGCAACGGATTGTCTTCTTTAGTTTACATTGCATGATAATGATCAGAACTGTGCCCTGGCCTAATCACAGAAATTATGAGAACAGCAGCTTTGCTTAAGAAACACTCACGGAGGTGAAAGATGAAGATGTGCACAGCTTTCCCCTCATTAGTGCCAGAAAATGTAGGGGAACAGTCCTTGTTTGTCTCAGGCAGCCTACACAAAGATGCCTCCTATTGTAACACAGCAATGAGTCATGGAGGTAGATGCAAATGGCACAGAAAACTAAGAGAGGGAGAGTCGTTTATCCAGAAGCAAAGGCACCCTAACACACATATGCACCACCACGAATGGAAATTACCTTCCACCTTCCTTCATCCTTCTCAACATTTACCCAGCTAACATTCATGGAAGGTTTACTACGTATTCACTCATTTAATCTTCACAGCTGCCCTAAGTAGGTTCTATCACTAGCCCCATTTTCACAGATTAAAAAAACTAAACCTAAGCCTTAGAGAGACTGAGAGACTTGTCCCAGGTCACAAAACCAAAAGTAACAGAGCCAGGCTTCAAACTTAGCCTGACTCCAGAGTCCAACCTCTTAACACTGTTTAGAATCTCCCAGTCTCACCCAAATTTTTCTGCCAACTCCAGGGTAGTTTCTTCTTTTCCTCCCAACATTGTTTTCTTTTAATGAAATTCCCCCCTTTTGCAAGAACATAGCTGTGGTGTCACAACTAACAAGAGAATGACAACAGGTACTTCTACTCAGTACCTTCCTCCAAATCAAACAGGAGCAGGATGATGAGGCCACAACATTCAGCTGGAATCCACAGTGGTCAAAACTTGGCCTGTCCTGCCCCACCCTGGGAGGCTTTCCGGCTTTTTTAAGGGAATAAAATTCTGTACACTAAAACTGAATGTTTGCAAAGCAATCCACTGACCTGTATAAGTCAATATCATGGAAAACAGACACTAAAGTATTGAAAGGGGTTTTTGGGGAGCAGGTCTGAGGAACCCGGTTGAGCTCACACCACAGGCTCACCTAAGGCCTTGCGATCATTACAGGGATGGACAGAGTCACCAAGTCAAAGGTCCCTGGGCTATTAAAATCTAGAGAGAGAAAGGAAGGTTACGGAAATCACTAAGGGCAGAAGGTGCAGGGCTACTGGATTCATTTCACCAGCTAGCTTCCTAAAGTCTCCAGCGTGCAGACAAAAGGTTAAGAATCAAATCTTTTCTAGTTACTTCTCCAGCTAGCCGGGTCCCTCACCCAGGACACAAAAGAGCTGTGGGAGCTCAGAAACATCCATGAAACAGCCTCATCGTTATTTAATGAAATAAAGCGCTGGACTGTGAGCCACGCTGGAAGCTGCTGAGATGGAGCAACTTGTGCGTGGTTTCCACGGCCTCATGTTCACGTCCCAGGTCAGGAGGTTTTAGGGCGCATGGTCAAGAAAGCCAGGGGCGTCACGGGTGGGGAGTGATTTGTGGAACGAATGAATGAAGAGTCAGATGAAGAAGAGGAAAGCCGCTCCCTCCGAGTCAAGACAGTTTCCAGGAAGACGACCAAGGACCGGGAGCACCCTAGGTCGGCCAGGGAAAAGCCGCGGGGAGGCCGGTGCGCACACGCCCCCGCGGGCCGGGCGGCGGCGGCGGCCGCGAGGCACTCTCGGCCCACAGGTGTCGGGCACCAAGGTGAGGATGCTGCGCGCCGGTCCCAACTCCACACTCCACACCCTGCGCAGAAGACGCAACGCGATCTTAATCCTTTCCAAAGCCCGTGTTCCCCTCTCCCCGTTACAGGCCAGAGTCCCCGGGAGACCGCCGGGGAGGGGCGGGGGATGAACCAGTCTATTTCTGGGGGAGAACGGGAACGGCCAGCGGCCAGGGATGCCTGAAAAGGTCGGGAAAGGGGAGGAAACACCGAGAGTCGCCGGGTCCCCTGGCCGGTCTGAGTCAGGAGCATAATCAGTGCTTAGTCACCGATACCTCGGCGGCCGGCAGTTCCTCGCCCGCCAGCCCGAGACCTACGTGACCAACCCGAGCGGAGCCCCGCGCCGCGCACCCGGCCCGGCTCCCGCGCCCCGCCGGGCCTCCCCGGCCCGACCCCGGACTTACTCGGCCGAGCTGGTCCCGTTAACCGCCGAGCCGTCGGGGGCCGGGTTCAGCTGGATGGGCGTCGGCTTCTTCTTAGGCATTTTGGACCCGGGGAAGGCGCTTCCAACTCCGACGAGAGGGCGGCCCCTCCTGCTTCCTCCCTCTGAGCTGCCCCGCGCCCGCCGCGCGGGCCGAGTCGGCGCTGCGGGCCCGGGGCTGCCTTTGGGGGGCGCGCCCCGCGCGGTGCGCCGGCGCCGAGGGGCCGGGAGCAGCCCGGGATTCCCTCTCTCCCCGCCTCAGCCCCCGGCGCCCCGGCTCGAGCGGACCCGCCGCGCGCACACAAGGACCCCGCTGCAGCTACCAGGGGGGAAAGCGCCGCCGCCGCCGCTTCCCGGCCGCTCCGCGCAGCCGTCCCAGGGAGGGACTGGGGGGCGGGGGAGGGCGCGCGAGCAGAGGGCGGGCCCGGGGAAGCCACGCCCCACCGGGCTGCGGCGTTTACCACACCCACTCGGCTCCGCCCCTACTGCCTCGCCGACAGCCAATGGGGGCACGCCTCGGCGGCGGCTAACGCGGAAATACGTCACGGGGGCGCGGCGCGCGGGCCTGGGGGCGGGGTCGGGCGTTGGCTCCACAGCGCCCTCTGCTGACGTGAGCCGCCCGGGGGGACCCACTGGGAAAGGAGGTCGTGCTTGCTGGTTCCCGGGCGAATAAAGTTGACGGAGCAGAAGTAATAAAATGAATAAGGAAAAGGACCCTTTCTCATTTCCAGAGGAGAGGCAGCGTGGGGGAGTAGAAAACTTGTCAAGAGACTCCTTGCGCCTAACAAACTGGCAAATATATATAAAGTGGTTATACACACTACTAATCTACTAACTAGGGCACAGGGAGATGGGTACTCAGTGCTGATGAGATTGCAAATTGGGGCAAGCTTTTTTGAGAGAAGACTGGTAATATTTTTTTAAAGCCTTAAAAAAAACTTTTCAATCAATAATTTCAGTTCTATAAAACTTGAAGAAATAAGAATAACCAAAGAGATGAATAAAGGAGGCAGAATACCTATTCAAAAATGCACATTCAGTCCGTTTGCCCTCCGTAAAGCATTCAGTCTTAAAGGCATTAGGAGTGCAGAACAAAGTAAGCATCTGCACCTGGTGGTCCAGAGCAGGACGTCAGCTGCCCAGCTGTTTGCAATATATAGAGGAAGTAAGGTTTCCTTATTTTGTAGCTCTTGGTATTGTTTGACATTCTTATTATATATATAACTAATTCAATTAAAAACATTTTTAAAAAATTTTTAAACATTAACATGGGAATGTAAAATAGTGCAGACACTTTGGAAGACAGTCTGGCAGTTCCTCAAACAGTTAAATATAATTACCATATGATACAACAATTCCACTCCTAACTATATACTCGAGAAATGAAAAACGTATATCCATACAAAAACTTGTACACAAATGTTTATGGCAGCATTATTCATAATAGCCAAAAAGTGGAAACAACCGAAATGTCCATAAACTGATTAATGAATAAACAAAATGTGGCACATCCATATGTTGAAATATTACTCAGCCATGAAAAGGAATGAAATGCTGATCCATGCTACAGCATGAATGAATCTTGAAAACATGATGCTAAGGGAAAGAAGCCATTCACAAAAGACCATGTATTATATGATAGCATTTACATGAAATGTCCAGAATAGGCAAATCTTTAGAGATAGAAAGTAGATTAATCCGATTGCTCAGGGCTTGGTGGGGCAGGTCAATGAGGAATAGTAGAATGATAGCTAAAAGGTAGGGGTTTCTTAATGAGGTGATGAAAATGTCCTAAAATTGACAGTGATGATAGTTGCACATTTCTGTGAGTTTATTAAAACTATTGAATTGTACACTTTAAATGAGTGAATTGTATGGTATGTGAACCGTTTCTTCATAAAGCTGTTATTAGCCATCCCTGATGGTCTAATGGTTAAGATTCCACACTCTCACCACTGCCTGGGTTCGTTTCCAGGTCAGGGACACCACATCACCCGCTATGCCATCAGTATTTCAAACACCGGCAGAGTCACCCATGATGGACAGGTTTCAGTGGAGCTTCCAGACTAGACAGACTAGCAAGAAGGCTGTGGCCACCCACTTCCAAAAAATTGGCCATGAAAATCCTATGAATAGCAACAGAACATTGTCTGATATAGCGCCAGAAGGTGAGAGGATTGTGCAAAAAGACGGGGCAGGGTTCTGCTGTGTAGTACATGGGGTGGCTAAGACCCAGAATCCACTTGAGGGCACTAACAACAAAAAAGCTGTTGTTAAAACAACAACATCAACAAAGAAATTAAGGGGGGAAATGGAATAACCAAGACAGTCTTAAAGAACAGAGCCAGAGGATTTACACTACCAGATATCAAGATCTATGTAAGATTGTGTTTAAGACAGTATGTCACTGGCACAAAGATAGACAAATAGACCAATGGAGTAGAATAAAGAGTCTGGGAACAAACCCATATGTATTTGATCACCTGATTTATGACAAAGTTGTCAAAACAGTGCAGTGGGGGAAAGAATAGTCTTTAATTACTTTTTTCTTTTCTTTTCTTTTCTTTTTTTTTTTTTGGTGAGGAAGATTGGCCCTGAGTCAATATCTGTGCCAATCTTCCTCTATTTTGTATGTGGGACACCACCATAGCATGGCTTGATGAGTGGTGTGTAGGTCTTTGCCCAGGATCCAAACCTGTAAACCCCAGGCTGCCAAAGCAGAGCATGTGAACTTAACCACTATGCCACTAGGCCACCGGGAGGACAGTCTTTTAAATAAATGTTGCTGGGTCGGTTGAATATCCATATGGAAAAAAATGTCTTGACCTGTCATCACACCATACATAGCAAATCAACTCCAGATGGATTATAGAACTAAATAAAACTTTTCAAAGAAAATATTGGCGAATATTTTCATAACATTAGGATAAGCAAATATTGGTTAAACAAGACACACAAAAAAATCATAAAGGAAAAATATGATAAATTGTACTACATTAATGTTAGTTACTTCTGACCTTCAAAAAATGTAGAAAGAGAGAAGAAATTTGCAATGGACATAATGGAAAGAGAACTCATATCCATAATATATAAAGAACTTCTACACATTAACAAGAAAAACACAGACAATCCAATAGAAAAACGGGCAGACGATTTGAATAGGCACTTAAAAAAAAAAAGATATCCAAGTGGTCAATAATCGGGAAAAGACCCTGAACTTTTTTGGTTATCAGGAAAATGCAAATTAAAATTACAGTGTGAGTACTCGATCCCACTAAATTCTACACTTAAAAATGGTCAAAATGGTAAATTTTTATGTATGCTTTACCACAATTAAAAAAACCCCACTATGATACTACACCCACTGTTCTGGCTAAATTGAAAAGGATAAATAATATCAAATGTTGATAAGATGTGGAGGAACTAGGATGGGACTCTCTTACACTGATGGTGGGAGTATAAATCTGTGCAAGCAGTTTGAAAAACTGTTTGGCAGTATCTACTAAGGTTAACGTACATCTACCCTGCGACCAGAGATTCTCCCCCTAGGCGTACACCTACAGAAATCAATAAATGTTCACCAAAAAACATGTACAAGAATGTTCATAGCAACCCTATTTGTGACAGTTATTAGGGAAGCAATTCAAATGTCCACCAACAGTAAAGGATAATGCTGAGTAGAAGAAGCTAAGCACAAGAAAGTAATACTACTTTATATAAATTTGAAAACTGGTAAACCTCATCTATGGCGGTAGAAGTTGGGATAGTGGTTATCCTTGAGGAGAAGAATAATAGGAAGGTGAGTTGAAGGGGGCTTTCAGGGTGCTGATAGTGCTTGCTTTCTTGATCTGGGTGGAAGTTACACAAGCGCATTCCATTTATGATTTATGTACTTTTCTGGATGTATGTTACCTTTCAATAAAACAATTACTAGAGAAAAGAAAAAGAAATTCCCTTGACATCACTAATCATCAGAGAAATGCAAATGAAAACCACAATGAGATATCACCTCACACCTGTTCGAATGACTCTCATCAAAACAACAAGAGGTAATGGGGCCAGCCTGGTGGTGCAGCAGTTAAGTTTGCATGTTCCGCTTTGGCAGCCCAGGGTTCGTCAGTTCAGTTCCCAGGTGTGGACCTATGCACTGCTTATCAAGCCACGCTGTGGCAGGCGTCCCACATATAAAGTAGAGGAAGATGGGCATGGATGTTAGCTCAGGGCCAGACTTCCTCAGCAAAAAAAAAGAGGAAGATTGGTGCTCAGGGCTAATCTTCCAAAAAAAAAGAGAGAGATAAATGTTGGCAGAGTAGGGAGAAAAGAGAACCCTTGTGCACTATGGGTGGGAATGCAAATTGATACAGCCACTGTGGAAAATAGTATGAAGTTTCCTCAAAAAGAAAAAAAGGAAATTAAAAATAGGACTACCATATGATCCGGAAATCTCACTTCTGGGTATATATCCAAAGGAATTGAGGTTAGGGTCTCATAGAGATATCTGTACTCCCATGTTCATTGCAGCATTATTCGCAATAGCCAAGATGTGGGAAACAACCTAAGTGTCCATCAACAGGTGAATGGATAAAGAAGATGTGGTATATCTATACAATGGAATATTATTCAGCCATGAGAAAGAAGGAAATCCTGCTATTCGTGACAACATGGATGGACCTTGAGGGCATTATGCTAAGTTAGATAAATCAAAGAGAGAAAGATAAATACTGTGTGATATTACTTATATGTGGAATCTGAAAAGCCAAACTCAGAGAAACAGAGAGTAGAGCGGTGGTTACTAGGGGTTGGTGGGAGGGGGGAGGAAATGCGGAGATATTGGTCAAAGGGTACAAACCTGTAGTTCTAAGATTAACAAGTTGTGAGAATACAATGTACAGCGTGGTGATTATAGCTAATAGTATTGTATTATATACTTGCATGTTGTTACTAGAGTAGATCTTAAATGTTCTCACCACAAAAAAAGAATGGTAATTGTGTGACAGGATGGATGTGTTAGCTAATGCTATGTTGATAATCATTTTGCAGCATATAAATGTATCAAATCAACACATTGTACACCTTAAACTTACACAATGTTATGTGTCAATTATATCCCAATAAAACTGGGGAAAAAATAGAGAAATCACAACAAAACTTTTTTTCTCAGGAAACAGATCAGACTGAGCAAAACATATTTTAATTTGTTCTGTTTTGCTTTTTAGAGTGAAAGAATAATATAGGCTTTCCCTACATTAAAACATTTACTTCTGAGCATTTTGTTTTTTGTTTCAAATTTTGTGTGTTTTTAAAAAGTTATATAACCAATACCAGCTTATTATGTGGGGGAAAAAACTAGGAAAGTATAAAAAAGATAATAAAAACCATTCATGATACACTATTCAATGATAACTTCTGCTTACATTATGGAATCCTGTGCTTATCTTAACATACTAACATGCATTGATAGTATAGGATCAGTGAATTTTATGATATTATCAATTTATGAGTTTTATTTTAGTGGTAAGTCTACATTTGCTTCTTATAAATTAAGATCTTTTTTTTTCTTTGAGGAAGATCAGCCCTGAGCTAACATCTGCTGCCAATCCTCCTCTTTTTGCTGAGGAAGACTGGCCCTGAGCTAACATCTGTGCCCATCTTCCTCCATTTGATATCTGGGACGCCTACTACAGTATGGCTTGCCAAGCAGTGCCATGTCAGCATCCGGGCTCCAAACCGACAAACCCCGAGCTGCCAAAGCAGAGTGTGCGCGCTTAACCGCTGCCCCACCAGGCCGGCCTCTATAAATTAAGATCTTTTATTCTCTTATTATGAAAAATTCAGTTGGGAAATTAAAAAAAAAAAGTCAAGTTATTGCAAACGGAAATTATTCCATATGAAGAAATTCCACGTTACATTTTTTTCTCATTTTAATACCACATTTTCCTACTCTCTAGTCATGAGAGAACCCTGACTCTTTATTAAATGCTTTTACTATCATTAACTCCTTTTGCCTATAATTCATTCTGTTCAGGGTGGGGCTAATTTTTAAAATTTTAAAATAAATAGATAAGGAATATAATCCATTGTCTAGATGTTTAAGCTCCTATGAATTTGGCAGCTGTTGCTATTGAGTATCGGAGTGAAGGGTCACGGTGTGAGGGGTAACACTACCCTCCCCTCTCCCTGCAGAGAAGATACATCCGCTTCCTCAGTTCTGGATGTCAGACATTCCAAACGCAATGAAACCACCGGGTTATTTTGGGAGCCACTTTTTATGGTCACTGCCCTCCATTTGAGGGAAAGGATGCCTCAACAAGGTGAAGGATGATGCAATTTCAATTGCTGTCTAAGGATGTGGCTTCGCCCAGACAGGATGTCAGATCTGGCACCTTTTTTTGGAGAGGAGTGTGGGTAGGCACCTCGCCCTGGCTTGGCATCAAGGAGGGGAGACATGCTACTTGGCTTTTCACTCAGGTCACGCAGTGAAAGAAGATATGCTTGGGACGCTTCAGCTTCCTAGAGGGCAGCTGTGGAAAAGGAAGTCTTGACTTCCTTTGGAATCACAGTCCAGGATTCCAGATACTCTTATTCTCAAATTTGGTCTGAGATTAAACAAGTCTCTTCAGACATTCATTTGAATGGTTGTCATCGTTGGTCTTTTTTTTCACGCTTTCTTCCACTCAGTGGAAAACCCCTGCATCATCCTTTTCCTGCCAAGTGCTTAGCAAAGATTACAGGCAGGAAATTTAAAATAAGAGTAACCATTTGACCTCCGGTGACCTGGGAGCTGTGATAAGAGCATATGGGGCCTACACAGGCAGGGTCATCTTAAGTCTATCAATCTTTTTTTATAATTCACGCTCTTGTTCAGAGGCCAGGTCAGCTTACAGAGAGCTGAGAATTTGCCTGAAAGAGTTTTGTCTCCAACAATGACACATACTCCTGGGTTTATGTGTACATTAAGATATTGTAAACTACAGTTATGATATATAGATGTGTTTTGTAGTTTTATATATTCCTAGGGAGCAAGGGATCTCTTCTCTGCAATGTGCCAGATTGTTTTAATTGTACAGTTTCATAAAATACAAAGTATAGTATTGTTATTTTAATGACAGCATTGTCATGTCATCTTAATTACTACTGAAGCATATGGCTGTGCATCCTTGCCCCTGTGTGTGCTTTCTCTGAATAGACAGACCTTTATAACAAGATCCTACACTGGCATCTGATATGGGGCTTCGGCATATGGAGAATGGGAGACTGAGTTCATTTTAGAATTTTAGAGCTGCAACATAGAGGTCAGGGTGTTTAATGGCGTCATTTTATAAAGGGGGAAAACTGAGCCTCAGAGGGTTCAGTGGTGTCCTTCGAGGTCACACAGCTGGTTAAGGGTAGAACAGGGACACATCTCCTGATTTCAAGGTCAATGATCTTTTAAAAAGTCTCGGTACCTTGCTCATAGCAGACAGGTGAACTTCGTTTTGTTGACAGTCCTCAGGCCACTTTGTTTGACCATGATATTTTCAGTTATCTCCAATTATAAAAACACTACAGATCTTGGTAATGCCATAAACAACAATAATATGATTTTTTTTCTTTATCTACCATCCCTTTCTCTAATTTTGATTACTTACCTTCAATTTAAGTGATATCAAAACTGTTTTTGGCATAAGTTCAATAGATTTGGGTAGATCATAATCCACACTACTTTTGAGTTCTGCGAATTTGGGGCCAAACTTAGAAGCTGACAAATCTAGGTGCCGTTCAAACTTAGTTTATAAACTGTTAAAAAAAAAAAAAAAACCACAATTTCATATAATGTCCATAATGCATACAGTTCAAATTTAGGAATTTATTTTAGGGAAATAATCAGAGATGCGCACAAAGGTTTATGTGCAGCAGGGCTGTTTATTTCAGCATTACTCGTATTAACAAGATGTAGGCACAAATTAAATTTTCTTTTATACCCAACTTGTTTGGTCTCTTTTATTGAATACAATGTTTATTTTTTTCTTGGAAGAAACTATAAGAATTTGTTAACAGTAATTATCTTTAGAAAGAAAAACTTGGGGCCGGCCCCGTGGACGAGTGGTTGAGTTTCTGCGCTCCCCTTCAGCTACCCGGGGTTTCACCGGTTCAGACCCCAGGCACAGACCTAGCACCACTCATCAAGCCATGCCGAGGCAGCATCTCACAGAGCAGAGCCAGAAGGACCTACAACTAGAATATACAACTATATACTGGGAGGCTTTGGGGAGAAGAAGAAAACAAAAAGAAAGAAAGAAGATTGGCAACAGATGTTAGCTCGGGTGCCAATCTTGAAAAAAAAAAAAAAAAGAAAGACTTGTTGAGTGGAAAGAAAAGCTTTCACTTTTCATTTTGTACCTTTTTGTATTGTTTGATTTTTCTGTCCATGTAGATGTACTACTTTATTTTATTTTCCTCAGAAACATCAAAAGATCTTTCCTAGGTGGGAAGATTATGAACAATTTTTGCCTTCCTTCTTTGGATTTCTCTGTGTTAAAAAGTAATAAATTGGAGGCAGCCCTGTGGCATAATGGTTAAGTTCCTGTGCTCTGCTTTGGTGGCCCAGTGTTCTCTGGTTCGGATTCCAGGTGTGGACATAGCACTCCTCTTCAAACCATGCTGTGGTGGCATCCTACCTAAAATAGAGGAAGATTGGCGTAGACATTAGCTCAGCGACAATCTTCCTCAAGCAAAAAGAGGAAGATTGAGCTAACAGATGTTAGCTCAGGGCCAATCTTTCACACACACACAAAAGTAATAAATTACATTATCTTAAAACATTTAATGTCTAAAAATATAGGATTTTATGATGTATCTACACGAAAGAATTCAATGTATCAGTTTAAAAATCTCTCTTTAAAAGAGTAATGGCAATGGCCTGGGAAAACGTTCCAAAAATAGTAAGTGAAAAAAGCACTTATAAAAAGTACATACATATGAACACTATTTTATACTGAAATACAGTATGAACATGTATGGCAGAGAGAGAGATGGAAGAGAGAAGATAAGGGAAGTATCTCAAAATGTTAACAGTGTTTATTTCTAGGAGGTGCAAGTACGGGTAAGACTATCTTTTTTTTAATTTTGTGCTTTTCAGTATTTTCCGGATTTTGTTGGTTGAGCATTTATTGGTTGATGGTGCCTCAGACCTGGTCCCTTTTTTGCTGACACTCTCTTCTTAGGTGACCTCTGCCATCTGTACACTGATGAGCTCCCGATTTTATTCCTGCTGGTCTAGACCTCTCCTCCTGAGTTTCGGCTCCTGCCTCCTTGGAATTTCTACTTGGATGCATCAGTGGGCATCTCAGACTCAAAACAGCTAAACTGGAGCACTTTATTCCACTCCGTCACCCACAGCAGCCACCTTGATGCTTCTCTTGCCGGCACAACTCACACTGAACCTGTCACAAAGCTCTGAGCAGTCCTCCTCTGAGCCCTGGGCTTCTGAGGCTCCACTCTGGCCCTCATCTGGCTACACTCCTCTCCATGTTGTGAGGAGTCCACAGGGCCAACGAGCCATGCTTGAACGGAGCCTGTGCTCCCCCTTCTAGACCAATCTCTGGTCACCCAAGACTCCAGAGTTCCCTGTCCGAACAATACAGGGAATCTAAGGCTTGCTCCCAGCGCCTGTAGGGCCCTCTCCCCCTGGTCCACCCTCCTGAAAGCAGAGTGGCAGACTGCACCCAGGCACAGACTCCCCTAGGTTCGAGGGGTGGCCGAGGGCCTATATGAGGAAGATGTGGACAGAGCTTGGCCGGTGGGCTGGATGTCCATGCACCGGCGGGTGAAGGTCTTTGCAGTGTGGGATAGGGTTGAAGGTGGGAAGAGAAGGAGAAGCAGACAGAGGAAGGAAAGCTAGGGGCCACCTCTCCCCATGTTCCATTATGGCATTCCAAGGAATCTGAGAAATCTAAATTCTAATCTGGACTTCCACATTGTTATAAAAGTGTATTTTTCAAGATAGGAGGATAGGACATATTTTATTTAGTGATCTGCAGGTTAATTTACAGCTTTACATATGTAAGCATTTGGTATTGGGCCTCCATTTGTTCTCTAGCTCTGTGTCCTGCAAACATTAGGGGTGGGCCTGCCTTTAAGTTCTATCTCCAAAACATGTGAAGAATCCTACCTGGCCCTCTGCTTTCCCTCTGGCCTCGTGATAGTCCATTCTCCACACAGCAGCTAGAAGATCTTAAAAAACAAACACACATTAACCTACTGCTTAGGGCCCACCAATAGATCCATCTCCAAAACCCTCATCAGAACTTCCCAGCTCTGCCTCCTCTTCCCTCACCTCATCCCACTTTCCCCTTGGTCACCAAATTCTGGGACGGTGACCTTCTTTCCTCCTTCTGAACACACCTGCTTGTTCCCAACTCAGGGTCTACGGGCTTCCTGTTTACTCAGCATAGGGCAGTCTTCCCTCAGGCCTTTGCTTGCCTGCCTACTTTTTGCCGTAAGGACTCTGCACAAATGTCACTTCCTCACTCTTTCTACATTGTCCCTCTAGTCACTCTCTGTCACATTACCACCTTATTTTCTCCTTTTATTTTTCTTTGTTTATTTATTTACTTATTGTCTGGGTCCTTGTTGTAAGAGCAGAACCTCATCTGTCTTGTTCACCATTTCATCACTGGCTCCAAGAACCATACTTGGCATATAGACAATCAGTAAATACTTGTTGAGTGAATAAATCTCTCCCTACTCTTTCTGACCAGATCCTGTAAACAATATCTTGAAGCACATAAATTAAGTAGTATGACCTCTGTTGTATAGAAGATATTGGTACCCAGAAAAGTTTGGGTTACACTATAAATCAGGAGCAGATATTGGACAGGACCCAGGCCTAGCATCTCGCCGGCCCCAGGCCCTTTCCACAGCAATGAGCCACTTACCTGAGAGCTCACTGAAACCAAAGAAGCCACCCTGTTCATGTGCTTTCCTGTGCTCTTTGTATAAATATCTGTAGAATCATACTATTTAAGAGAAGGAAAAATCCTTAGCGAGTTTCTGAAAAATTCTGTTATATGCTGCAATGTTACATATTATATTATATATTATATTACATATAATATATAATTATGTATATATTATATTACATATAATATATAATTATGTATATATTATATATAATTATGTATATATACAAATATATATGTATATATTATATATAATTATGTATATATACAAATATATATGTATAATTTATATATAATTATGTATATATACAAATATATATGTATAATTTATATATAATTATGTATATATACAAATATATATGTATATATTATATATATAATTATGTATATAATATAAAAAAGAAATATTCCCTGGCTTTTACTCAAAACTTTTTGTCACAACTTTTCAGCCCTCAGCAGCAATAAAAAAATATGGTTTCTTTTCATGTGACATTTTGTTTTATTTCAAGCCATTTAGCTAGTTTGCAATGTAAAAATAAAAGGAAACGTTCTCACCTTGAAGTGTTAAGACTGCTGGAGAGAATAATTCTAAAATGAAATAACCAGCTAATTCACAAGGCCCTTTTTCTTCCTCTCCTAATAATTGTAGTACTTGTTTTTTTTGTTTGTCTGCTTTTTAATACAAAAAAATTAAAAATAACAATAAGAAGATAAAAAGTGATTACTCATTCGATTCCTGTAAGGTAACAGATCCAAAATTCAGCGCTATATACCCTTAATAACTGGAAACTTTAAATATAAGCAAGTTAATTTAAATACTATTGAGGGAATTTTCTTCCATATTTTAAAAACTTATCCTTTCAATCTTTCTTTTTACATATTTACTGAGGCATAATCACATAAGATAGATGGCATACGTTTGAAAGTATAAAATTTGAACAGTTCTGACTTACGAGGAGAAACCACGAGCACAATCAAGGTAATGAACACACACATCACCCTCCAACAGTTTTCTCTGGCCCCTTTAGAATCTCTCCCTCATCTGTCCCTTGCCCCCACTATAGTTTGCACTCTCTAGAATTTTATATAAACAGAATTGGACAATGTATACACTTTAATGTGCCCCTTTTTGTCTGGCTTCTTTCATTCAGCATAATTACTGAGGTTCACCCATGTTGTTGTATATATCGATAGTCTATTGATTGCTGAGTAGTACGCCATTTTATGGAAATACCACAATTTATCGCTCCACCTTTTGATGGACATTTGCATCATTTCCGGTTTTTTGGCTATTCCAAATAATGCTGCTATGAAGATGTGTGTACAAGTCTTTATAAGGATATGTTTTCATTTCTCTTGGGTAGATATCTAAGAATAATATGGGCATATGTTTAACTTTTTAAGACACTTACGAACTATTTTCCAGAGCGTTTAAACTATTTTACATTCCCATCAGCAGTGTAGGAGAGTTCCATTTGTTCCACATCTTTGCCAGTATCTGGTATGATCAGTCTTTTTAAATTTTAGCCATTCTAGTGGATGCATAGTGGTTTCTCATTGTGGTTTTAATTTGCATTTCCCTATTGCCTTCTGATATTGAGCATTTTTTTGGTGAGGTCAATGTTTAAATCTTTTGCCCATTTTGAATTGAGTTGTTTGTCTTATATTGAATTGTAAGAGTTCTTTATATACCCTGGATACAACTCCTTTGTCTGATAATGACTTGCAACTATTTTCTTCCTAGTGGTGATTTGTCTTTTCATGTTCTTTGAAGAGCAAAAGTTTTTAATTTTTTTTTTAAGATTTTATTTTTCCTTTTTCTCCCCAAAGCCCCCTGGTACATAGTTGTATATTTTTAGCTGTGGGTCCTTCTAGTTGTGGCATGTGGGATGCCACCTCAGCATGGCTTGATGAGCAGTGCCATGTCTGCACGCAGGATCCGAACCAGCGAAACCCTGGGCCGCAGAAGCAGAGCGTGGGAACTTAACCACTTGGCCATGAGGCTGTCCCCTTTTTTCTTTTTCTTTTCTTTTTAAAGTTTTTTTTTTGATGAAGTCCAATTTATTGATCTTTTCCTTTTGTAGTTCATGTGTTTTGTATTCTAGCTAAGAAATGTGCCATTTGAATGCTATCAGGGAAAATTTCTCCCATATTTTGAATAATATCTCTTAAAATTTACACTTTAAAATATGCTCTTTAGTCGCGAAAACGCTTAAGAAATGCTCCCCAGCTCCCTCACCTGGTGAGAGTGCTTTTATAAAACATTTGAACACAAATATTTAAAATTGTGAGAGTCAAAATAACCTGAAGTGTTTTTATTTTTTTAAATATTTTTCAGAATTGCAAAATATCTTACTACTGGGAACACAGAAGAAGTAATTAGAAAATGTGAGACATGAAAATCAGATAGTGCTGGCCTCAATCTGTCAGTTGGCTGAGTGCTTGCTTCTCCTCCACCCCACCTTGGGAATACTTTCTTATCACCCTTAGTTTCCATTAAATTCTATTTGGATGGAGATGAAGAACATTTCACTACCTTAATGGATAGCACTAAAGTCCTCTTAGGGAAAGAAATGTTCTTGTTGGAAAGAATACTACATTTTAATTAGTGCTTAAAGTTGGTGAGCACCCACATGCACTGCCTTCTACTCCTATCCTGAGGCTATGAGTTCGCTCCAAGCTCAAGAAGATGGAAAAAATGGTCTGTATAACAGAGGAGATAGGAAGGAGAGAGAAAAGTAGGGAAGGTGGCATGGAGATGAAGGCTTTGCCAGACATGAGTGACCCTCTCTCCAAGGACCCCACAAAGTGTCTACATCTACTGAATGAGTGACTTTTATTGAAACTAGAGAAGGGGCCTGAGCGGAAATGTCCCAGGACAGAAAGAACATGTGAGATTCAGGAGCTCAGAGGCCCAGGTGACCCTGAGAAACTAGGTCTCCCTGGGTGTTGACTAAAATCTTGGGAGGGCCCTCGAATTCCACAGGCAGTGGAAGTGATGGGGATTTGAGTCAACTGTACTTAACCTTTGACAAATAGAAATGGCAAGCAATAGGACATTGGAGTATATGAGGAAGCTATCTGGTGTAAACCTAATTCGGCCTGACATTGTTCTTCCAAAAGGGCCTAACCGAGGCCTTAGAGCATTGTATATCTGCTTTAGACATTCCCTATGGCAAGAACAAAGGCCCTTGAGATAAAGGTGCAACTTCCCTCCCCCTCCCAACGTTGGCATTTCCTTAAAGATTAAGCATCTTTCCTTAGGCTAGGAACTGATTGCTGCGCTCACCTGTGACCACCCAGCTGGAGACAATAGACTTGCTTCCTGCTACGCCCTCTGAGACAGCAGACCCACTACCTGCTGTGTCCATCAAATGCTGTGCCGACAGGGCAATCATGTGACTATTGTGGGAGGGACATTTCAATCATATGTGAAACGTCCTCTTTGAGGGTCTATAACCACCCCGCATACCCTCGCTTCTTTGGAGCGCTCCGTTCCTTTGTGGAGGGACTCTACCGGGCCATGGTCCTCACACTCTAGCTCAGAATAAACTCTCCCAAGTTTTCATTTATAGATTGGTTATGGATTATTTTCGTCGACACCTTTAAGGAGTAGGGAGACCGCAGTTGATATCCTGGGGCTTTGCGTGATTCTGAAATGGTACAACCTCCAATATCACAAATGTAAACACTCTACCCTTTGACCACAATGGACTCACTTGCTGAAGTGCTCTCCTGGAAACAAATCTTAGGTCCCATCCAGGGCTCAAATTCATTTAAGCCTCTGCCTTCACACAGTCTCCTCCTGTCTTTACTTTTTCCAGTTCAGATTCCAAGGTCCATCACTTCCTGTAAATACTTCATGCCCCAGTCCCTTGTCACTTTTTCTTTCCATTGTATTTTCCTGGGAAAACTTCAACAGTGAAGTGACTCAGTCATTTTCTCTGATCCTTAACTTCCTGTCACAAATGTAACAACACGCCTACATCTAAACTCTTCATCTTTCATAGGACAATGGAGAGAAGTGCCGCACATCCTCCCAGTAAAAGCTATCCCTTTCACCTGTGATCTGGATCTCATTCCCTCCTATCTTCTCAAGGTCTTTGTTCCTTTGATTTATATATATATATATAGATATGTATCAATACATATATAACAATCAATACATATTTAACAACACCTCTCTAAGAATGCATATATAAAATACATATATATGAGAACACTCAGTTACAGTCACGGGGCAACTGCCCCCAGTGCCAGGGGCTCTGCGCCTGAAGTGGCGAAGCCGTTCTGCAGTACAGCCTTCTTCCACAATACCTGGTGGGTGACAAGCGTCAACCCCAGCTCCTGGAGCCTAGTAGCCTGGGCGAGATCCTAACTCTGACCGAGAGTGAGGAGCAGAAGATGATTGAGAAGATGATGGAGAGCTGTGCCTTCAAGGCAGCACTGGCCTGCGTGGGAGTACGGGGGAAAATCAGATTGGAAGAACCGTGTCATTAACGTCTGCATCACTGGAGGAGCCGTCGCTTTCACAGCTGGCTTAAAGGCTGGGGTCATTGGTTGTGGAGGTTTTGCTTCTTTCTCCGCAGGATCGCTTATTACCTACAGTGAGAGCAATTGCTTCTGGGGAAGGACTATGCCAGCCCAGGATCAGAGCTGAATTGTGGAGGGCAGTTTCTGCACCACTCCAGGGCACTTGCTTCAGAGACTGAAGATATTTGCTTTCCCTTGTATAGTTGGTATCAGGAGGGAGCTGCCTGACTGCTGTCTGCCTCCATCCTCTGGGCAGCTACACTTTCTGCTCCTGGACTCCAGCCAGGCTGTGCAGGGGATGTGCCATGCCAGCCTCTCTCATTCGGGCAGATGAGGAGACAGTGCGTTGACTGACTTGTAGGAATTGAGCTCCACAAACGTTCAGCCCTGACCACAACTGGCCCTCTGGTTGTTTGGTGCTGTGGGAACAGAGGTGACTTTACATATACCCAGGAAGCTGTTCTGCCTTGGAACTCCATGCTGTCATCCATCGCATGTATCAGTGCAGGGCAAAGTAAACGTATGCCCTCCAACCAATTATGTCATCTGGCTTAGCGTCCTGATGTCCTCGTTAAAAATACGTAAACAAACAAAGAATGCTCAATAGCAGCACTGTTCACAGTTGCAAAAAACTTCAAACCATCCCAAATGTTTATTGACAAGAGAATGATTAAATAAATTGTGCTAAATTCAATAACAGAATAGTATATAGCAATGAAAAATTTCCAAACCACAGCTGTATGAAACAATGGAAGAATCATGAAGCAAAATATGGAATGACGGGCTGCCTGGTGGCCGAGTAGTTAAATTCTCAAGCTCTGCTTCTATGGCCCTGGGGTTCACCAGTTCAGATCCTGGGCAAGGACATGGCATCACTTGTCAGGCCATGCTGAGGGGGCATCCCACATAACTCAACTAGAAGGACGTACAACTAGAATATACAACTACGTACTTGGGGGCTTTGGGGAGAAAAAGAAGAAAAAAAAGAAGATTGGCAACAGATGTTAGCTCAGGTGCCAATCTTTTTATTTTTTTGAGGAATATTAGCCCTGAGCTGACTGCTCCCAATCCTCCTCTTTTTGCTGAGGAAGACTGACCCTGAGCTAACATCCATGCCCATTTTCCTTTACTTTATATGTGGGACGTCTACCACAGCATGGCTTGCCAAGTGGTGCCATGTCCGCACCCAGGATCCAAACAAGTGAATTCCAGGCTGTGAAGCGGAAGGTGCACACTTAACCCTTGCACAACCAGGCCGGCCCCTGAGGTACCAATCTTTAAAAAAAAAAAAAAGAATGAAAAAAACAAGCCCAAGCAGATTGTATACAGTTTGATACGATTTTTAAAGATTTTATTTTTCCTTTTTTCTCCCCAAAGTCCCCCAGTACATAGTTGTGTATTTTTAGTTGTGAGTTGTACTAGTTGTGGCATGTGAGACGCTGCCTCAGCATGGCTTGATGAGCGGTGCCTTGTCTGCACCCAGGATCCAAACCAGTGAAACCTTGGGCCACTGAAGCAGAGCACGAGAACTTAACCACTCAGCCACGGCCCGGCCCCGATACCATTTTTATAAAACTCAAAAACAAGTACTCTTAAACAACATATTGCTTATATTGTTTAGGGCTATACAAATATACTAAATTTATCTATTTATTTATTTTTGAGGAAGATTAGCCCTGAGCTAACATCTACCACCAATCCTCCTCTTTTTGCTGAGGGAGACTGGCCCGGAGCTAACATCGTGCCCATCTTCCTCTACTTTACATGTGGGACGCCTACCTCAGCATGGCTCGCCAAGCAGTGCCATGTCTGCAACTGGGATCTGAACCAGTGAACCCTGGGCCACCAAAGCAGACTTAACTTAACGTGCGAATTTAACCGAACTTAACTGCTACGCCACCAGACTGGCCCCTAAATTTATTTTTAAAAGGAATGGAAAATACAAAATTCAAGGTAGTGGTGATCTCAGCAGGGTGGGAAATAGAGCAGAATGGGAGAAGGATAAACACACAGCTAGATGTAAGATGTTGGCTAGTTCTTAGGTTGGACGGTATGTTCACACGTGTGTATATTCTATTGTGCTTTATAACGTAGATAAATATTACATATGTTACTCTATAGGTATAAAATATATAAAAATAATATTTAAAACCTTTTAGGAGCTATAAAAAAAAGAATTTATGATGAGCCTTCTCTGTTCAAAATAACTATCTTAACCTTTTCATTTTTTCCAACAATACAATCTGAGTTAAGTCAGTCTCCTTATTGAAGCTTAATCTTTTTTTTATGCTTTTGTTATTTCTCTTATTTTAGGGCACCTTCACATACATCTATCCAAAACCTACCTAATTCCAAGATTCTGCTCAAGTTCCGGATCTTTCCAGTCTTCCCTGAATATTCAAGCTCTTGTTTGTCTTTCTTTCCTCTAGCACTTGTCAACTTTTGAGTTTCAAGCAAATCAGCGTTTAATTATATATTGCCTTACATAATTTACAATCAGTCAATGTGTATCGCTCAAGGTTCTTCATCGCAAATAACAGAATGCAGTCTCATTACTAGTTTAAACAGAAAAGAAATTTATCAGAGGATACAGATGGCTCCTAGAATCTCTGGGTGGGCAGAAAATGAGGCTTGGCTGCTACACAGGACTAGCGCCAAAAGTGTGCTCTCGTGCTGCTCTGGTGGAGACCCTACTGGTACCACCACTGGGCAAAAGTGGACCTCCACTCTCACCACTGACAATGGCCGCTGAACATGACCACAAGCATGTCTAGCCCTGCTGCCTTTGGAAACTGGTTGGGTTTTTTTTTTGCCAGAATGGATTGCAACCAGTGCCTCCATCTTCACTTTACTCTCTTCTGACCTGAAATAGCATTCAGCTGTGGAACTGGGGTACCCTGTATCTGCCTAGCCATATGGAACCTGGGAAGGTGACTTTTTCACTTCCATTTTAGGGATGAATTCATAAGATGGTGGGAGTTCCCAAACATAGAAATGATGTTCAAAGGTTATCTTATCTTACCAATTTGGTTTGTTACCTAAAACACAGAACACTCAATAAATACCTATTGATTTATTACTCTTCAATCTCCTCCATTAAAATGGTACCTTTGGGATGATCTAATCCACACCTTTTGTATCACAAAAGAGCAAACAGACTCAGAGCAATAAACTGGTGTGCTCATGGTCAGACTTTTAGTTCTTCGTAGAGCTGATATTGTGGTTTGAGGATGTATTCCAGGAAAGATTCCCAAAAGCATAATACAACGTACAGTGATGTATTAGTCTTCTTGTGCTGAGAATTGCTTGTGGTGTTATTGTGAAAGTTCTGGCTATTCACATTCTTAATATTTATTTTTGGAAACACCCCCAAATTGTAGATTTGCAAAATTAATATATTAGTTTAGTTTTTTCTATTTTGTCATTTGTGGCAGTCTGCTAGTTGTCCCCCCAAATCTTTTCACTCCTTCTTCCACAATAATAGAAACCCTGAACTAGTACTGGGCCGTGACCATCAAGAATAAAGACTATATTCCCAGCCTCTTCTGCAGCTGTGTATGGCCATGGGATTACATTCCAGATGTAATCAGCATTGTTGTGTGCACCTTCTGGGAAATGTTCTTTAAATGTGGGGCCATCTCCTTTTCTCTTTCCTCCTTCCTGCTGACTGGCATGCAATTGGAGCTCTAGAAGCCATCTTGGACAATGAGGTGATCTTGAGAATGGAATGTTCACATGGTAAAGCAAGAAAACAGGAGACTGGATTCCTAACACCATGGAGCACCATTCCAACTGTGGACTTACTACCTCCAGACTTCTTGTATATGAGAGAAAAATTTTCTATCTTGTTTATTATTTTAGTTTAGTTTAGTTTTTTTCTGTTATTTGTGGCTTAATCAGATCCTCTTTCATAATCCCTGGCCTGGCCACTCAATTGCTAATGCTAATGCAGACTTGACTGCATGATATGCTTCCAACTGTCATGTACAAGGCAGGAGCAAGTAGATGTCATAATCTTGAGATGCGGTCCTCAAGTACCCAGCAGACCACTACCACCAGCCAGCCCAGTGGTTAGCTAGGTGATAAGCCCGAATAACACCAGCCAATCAACGAGACTCAGAGACTCTTTTTTAATGTGGGATATAGTTCATGGTCTTTTGGCTTTCAAAGATTTACCCCATTTCTCTTCTTTCAAACCTCTTTTCTGGGGCCAGCCCCATGGCTGAGTGGTTAAGTTCGCACGCTCCGCTTTGGAGGCCCAGGGTTTCACTGGTTCGAATCCTGGGCGCCAACATGGCACCGCTCATCAGGCCATGCTGAGGCGGCGTCCCACATGCCACAACTGGAAGGACCCACAACTAAAAATACACAACTATGTCCCAGGGGGCTTTGGGGAGAAAAAGGAAAAATAAAATCTTTAAAAAAAAAATCACCTCATTTCTATACTGGGTTCCCTGCTTGCCAGGAAAATTTTCATACTCCACACTCCATCTTTGGTTGTTAATAGACTATTTTTTTCTTTAACACTATTCACTTTCAAAAATATTAAACTGGGTCCGGCCCGGTGGTGCAGCAGTTAAGTGTGCACGTTCTGCTTCGGCGGCCTGGGGTCCGCCAGTTTGGATCTCGGGTGCAGACATGGCACCGCTTGGCAAGCCATGCTGTGGTAGGCATCCCACATATAAAGTAGCGGAAGATGGGCACAGATGTTAGCTCAGGGCTAATCCTCCTCAAAAAATAAAAAACCATTAAAGCGTTTTAAGAGCTTTAATGACATGGTCTACAGGAAAGCTATCTTATATATCTTTGGTGAAATTGCTAAGGAAAATATATTTCTAGTATTTCTCACATATGAAAAAAAGAGACAGTCAAACAATAATATGTCAATGGCTTACAAGTGTGGTTATATTCACATGGGCCCATAAACAATCACTTACCAAAATCTTTACATTTTCTAAAAGGATGAAAAATTTCTAAAAATTTTGTCGATAATAATAGTTAACATTTATTAAGTACTATCATTTAATCCTCTTCCTAATCCTATGAAGTAGGTACTGTTATTAATAATGAGGAAATCAAAGCAGAAAAGTCACTAAGTAGTAAACGATGGAATTGAGATTCAAACCCCAGAGCTTTGCTCTGGGCGTGTGCGTGTGTGTGTGTGTTTATGTTGGGAGGAGGGTTATATAACTTCTTAATTTCTCAAAGTGCTTTTATATTTACTTTATTAGACATTAAGTGGAGAATATAGATTGTTATCTGGATAATTAGAATGCCTCTTGCTTCAGTTATTCAGACTATTGAAGTTGACATATTTCCTGTTCGAATTAATTACATTTTGCCAATTGCTTAATATTAATGTTATCTTGCATGTATAGAAACAAAGCCATAAAATTAAGAAAAATGTGATACGTATACATATTTGCATACATAATTTTAGATAGAGCTTGCAATTTACCCCCTTTATCATATTCTTTTCACACATTAGATGTATTCTCTTATAATTTTAATTAAATATTTGAAGCTACAGAAAAGTACTCATCTTCTTGGTTTGTCAAATCTTGGTGCTATATTTGCTGCAGATAACTTTTTTTTTTGAAGTTTTTTAAATAGTTAACGCATTTATATGTTCAAAAAGGTATGGAGTTAAGTCCCTATCCCGCCCTGTCCCATACGCCCAAGTCCCGTCCCCACAGGTGTTAGTTATATATTTATTTTCCCTGTTGCGTGTGCGCGTGTGTGTACCCGTGTGTATACAAGCACATACGAATATATGGACTCATCTTAAAAAAAACATTAAAGGTAACAAATTTTTGACATTCTTCTTCGTGGCTACATTTTCTAACACTAACTTTTTACCACTTCTTTTCTCAGCTCATTATTCAATAAACAATAAAACTACGTTCAAGGAATTCTTTTATTTACTCCGAGTAGGTAGTCTCTTATCAAATTCTGTTTTATCAAATTCTACCCTTTCTACTCCATCTGCAATCTAGCCTTCTAGAAAACCGAGACCTCTTTCCAAAGTCTAAAATGCCCAGAACGTACAAGACCTTTAAGCAAATAAGGAAGTTTAACTCCCCTGGGGCACTCAGGTGGGCGGAGTCGGGTGGGGGGGCGTGGCGGGAGGGGCGCGGTGGGTTGGGAACCCCCGGGAAGGCGGGGCCGGGCTGGGTGGGCGGTACCAGGGAGAGGCGAGGCCGGCTGACACCGCCCAGGTCCCGCGCAGTTTTGGCGCGAAACACAGAGGGCTCTTCTCGCGGCGGGAACCTCCTGAGTCTCGCGAGAAGCGCGGTTCGCCCGCGCGTCCAGCCCCGCGCCGTGGTGGCTGCAGTCTGCGTGAGGTGAGAGTGGGCAGGCGTGCTCGCGAAGTTCCTGGGGGGGACAGGCGGCCGAGGGAGGCCAGCGGAGAAGCTGAGCAGCCGGGGAGCCGCAGGGAAGAACTGAGGAGGCTGGAGGACAGGCCCGAGGCGGAGCGGGGCTGGAGAGGAGGAGGGCTGGAGAGGAGGAGGCCTGCCCGCCGCCGTCCGCGGGGGAGGAGGCGGGGGACCAGTGGATGGGCACGTTGACTTCTCGGGCGGGTTTCCGGTCAGCGTCTCACGAGGGGGAGCGTTTTAGCGGGAGGGAGCGTGTGTCAAAGGCACGTTTCCATTGCCGTCTTCTGTCCAGGGCTCCTGAACGGACGCTGTCCCGTGAACGTGGAATGAATGAATGAAAGCGAAGCGGGACAGCGAGGACGAGGAGAAGGCGGGCGGAGCGGCATGGGCGGGACGTCGGGTGTCTTCAGGGTGGCCAGCAAGGGGGGACGTCGAGGCGGTCTGGTGGGACGCTCCTTGCCGCAAGGGCTTCTGTTGGATGACTCGGGAACCGTTAGACGTTGGACACCCAAGGGTCTGGGCGCCACTGTGGTTGCGATGTTAAATTCCTCGGGGAGTCTGAGGACTGGAGGAGGACGGAAGAGAATGTCATCGATGTCCAGGAAGAGACAGTGTGCGACCGCGGTCAGGAGAGAGAGACGGCTGTCTTCTGCGCTGCCGGTTATGGACAGCCCGCCTCATGCTCGGCCGCTTCCTCCCACTGCATCTTGCTACACTTAGTGTGGTTCGTGCCCTGTCGTCGGCCTCAACCGTGAACCCCATTTCCTCCCAGGGTCTTAACTGGAAGGGGCCACACGCACTTAGTGTAGACACGAAGCTACGTTAGATTGTGTCACCTCTACCTGCCTTTGCAGTTTTGAAAATCTGTGGTTCTGCAACCTGACTCGAAGATACAGTGGGTCATCAGGAGTTGATACTTTGCTTTGTTTTCATGTACTTATGGTCATGGGAATTTAGAATTGGAGAGGGTTTAGAGATTATCTGGCTCCCGCACTTTTATAGTTTTGGGGAAGCTTTGGAATTCTTTTCTTCATTCCTTCATTCAACAAATATTTATTGAGCACCTGCTGTGTACCGGCCGGGGCATACAGTGGTGGAGCACAGGGATCCCGCTGGCCTGCCCTTTTAGAGCTGCCATCTAGTAAGGGAGACAAACACTAATCGGATAATCACAAATAGAACCTGAGATTGAAACTGCCTAAGTGCTGTGAAAGTCATACTTGGCACTTTGGATGTGTATTGTAGGAGGATTTAATTTAGAGAAATTGAGGCAGACGTTTCTGAGGAGGTGGTAGTTGAGGTCTGAAAGAGATTAGTAGCTGGGAAGAGCCTTCAAGATAGGAAACAGCCTTTGCAAAGGTCTAGTGGCCTGAGGGATTTGGCTGTTTCAAAGAACTGAAAGCAAAGGGCTCAGAGAGTGGTGTGGAGTGAGGCTGGAGAACTAGGAAGGTGACAACCCATGCAGGGCCTTGGAGTTTAATCATTAACAGCAGTAGGGAGCCTTTGAGATATTTGAGCCAAGTGATAATGTGATCAACTTTGTATTTGCAAAGGTTCAATCTAGCTATAAGATGGAGGATGGATTGAAAAAGGCGAAAGTGGATGGGAGTAATGGAGTAAATCCAAGCAAGAAATGTTAGGAAGTGGTTGTGGAGATCGGGAGAAATGGACGGACTCATGTTTAGGAAGTAAAAACGACTGGATATGGAGGGTGGGGGAAGGAAGTGTTAAGGATGACTTGTGGTTTCTGACTTGCATAGCTGGATAGATGTCTTTCAGTGAACTGGGAAAATTTAGAAGTTCAATTTTGTACATGATGAGTTATAGGTACCTTTGACAAATTTTAGAGAAGTAGAGATCTAGAGCTCAGATTTGATGCCTAGGGTGGGGGAAAAATTACTGAGTCATCTGTAAATGATTATTAAAGCCAAGGGCATAAATGAGTGAAGAGGGCCTAGGATGGAGTCTTGGGTACTAACTGACTAGGTTAGAGGAAGACGAGTCTGCAGAGAAGATGTAGGAGTGTCCAGAAAGGGAGGAAAGTCAGGTGAGTACTGTGTTTGAGAAGTCAAGGAAGATAACTTTTCGAGAAAAAGGAGCTCATGAAAAGTGTCAGATGTTGCTGAGAGGTCAGGTAAGATGGTATTGAAAAGCATTCTTTCAGGTGATCAACCTGAGGGTTATTTCCCTTTCTTCAAAGGAAACCTTACCTAGAAGACCAATATATAGACAGGTTTTTTTAGAAAGCTGCTCTGGTTGAAGTGGGGGTGAGGTACCTGTGTTCTGCCTATTTGACATCCATTTGGACCACAGTTTGAAACCTTCTGAAAAGTCAGAATCACCATGGGGGAACTCAACAGTTGAGGTAAAATGGTTTGCTCAAAATCGTATAGTTCTTTAGTGGTAGAGTGTACATGAGAACTCACCACTTCTCATTTATATATAGCCCAGTTCTTTTTTTCATAACTGTTATCGTCTCTACTTCTTTTCGTGATATGTGAGTTTGAAATATGGTTTAACTGACTGAAACATGCATTTTGCTGCAGGTAGAACTTGACTGTAATAAGAAGACTACTTGGATGAATAAACATGTTTCCTTTTTTTTCCTGTAGAGGAGAAGATGCTGGAACCACAGGACCGTGGCTTGATTGACCTGCCAGATTATGAGCATGTAGAAGATGAAACTTTTCCTCCTTTTCCACCTCCAGCTTCTCCAGGGAGGGAAGATGGTGAAGGAGCCGAACCTGATGAAGGTCTGTATAGAGTTCCAAAAAAAGTGTCCACGTTCAGTTATCCATCTGTCAGCTTAGAAATGATGCATTTTATAAATGGGGCTTCGATTATTTGTGTATTATTAACTCTTGGTATATTTCACCAGAGTCGGGGAGGGGAGCGCCTGTTCCTGTGCCTCCAAAGAGAACAGTTAAAAGGAACATACCCAAGCTGGATGCTCAGAGGTACATTTACTATTTCCTTAAAGTTATACTTTTCTTTACATCCTTTTTTTTTTAAATTTCTTCTGTTACAAGCTTTTGGTGGGATGATTTGGAGATCAGATATTTCTAAAGACCTTTTTTTTTTTTTCAGTTCAGCAGATAGTATTTTTTCATTTTATAGTCTTGGTTTGGCCTCAGTGGCTCTAGAAAACTTCAAATTCACACATTTCTATTCACAGATTACTTTCAGAGAGAGGGCTTCCAGCATTAAGGCATGTGTTTGATAAAGCAAAATTCAAGGGTAAAGGTCATGAGGTAAGAAATGTCTGATTTTTATTTTAGACCTTTGTTTTTTAAAATATCGGTAAAACTGTGGGGCCATTATCCTGTTCTTAGGAATCTTAGAATGTTTCCCAAATGCTGTCATTCATCGTCATCTCCCTTGAGAAACTGACTTAGTGCAAAGGGCACTGTTTGAGGAATCAGAAGACGTGTCTTATGGTCTCATTTTTGACACTGTGTGGCTTTAGGAAAGTCACATCTGGGTCTTTAAGCCTGAGTTTGTACTTTATAATTTCAAGGAGTAAAATTTACTTTGTCTACCTCAAAGAGTGATTTTAAGCTTTATGAGAGCAAGGACTTTACCTGTATTGATCACTTATGTGTCCCTAAGATATGACACAGTCCCTGGTTCATAATAAGTATCAGTTAAGTTTTGTTGAAAAATGAGGACATTTAAGAACTGTCAATCACTGTACAAATGTACATTTTAAAATTCTCTTATCTTTGAATGATGTGTAGTGGAGATTCAGTTTTTTGCAGATGGTATCTTTATAGAGCTTTGCAGTTTGTGAGGTATTTTCAAATATATTCTTTAATTCTCAACATGTGGGGTAGGTGTTGGTCCCAGTATCTAGTTAAGGAAACTGAGTTTTAGGGTTGTAAGTGTCCAATGCCAACAGTTAAGGGCAGAGCCTAGACTTCCTGTTTCATAGCCCAGTTAGAATAACGTTAATATAACAACAAGCACCATCTTGGTGTGATATGCAGGATAACTGAAAAGAGGGAAAAGGCTGGAGGCAGACAGCAGTTCAGAGGCTGTTGCTTTACCAGGGGAACAAGGTGAAAATACCCTGGAAGGGTAGTAGCAGAGAGATGAACAACATATAGTACTTACAGGTGACCAGATATAGGGAGGTAAAAAGGGAGTCAAAAACAGCCCCAAGATTTCAAACCTGGGAGGCTGAAGAATTATAGTACATTTGCTCATCTTCACTGGACAGGAAGAGAGAATATAGACTGTCCTGTTTTGCCATAAAACTGAGCGTAAATCAGGATATTTAAAAACCATAGCCAGCTCAGTTGATTCGTTGCCCTTTTTGGAATTTTCAGGTAATAATGATGAATTGGTGCTTTGAATTTATGAAGTTTTCCTCATTCTCATAATAAGTACTTTATTAAAATAAATAAACTTATATGAAGGATAAGTGTTTTGTGTTTCTTCACTGGGTGAGGGTAGGCTCTGAGAAAGTTTACTCTTATCTAGTCTTCTGTACTTTGCCCTTGAAAATTCTTACAGTTTATCACAAGGTTGAATCCTCACTGCTTTTTTCTTCATGTATGACTCAGCATTTGCCACTGTCTTTAGGTGTTTCTCTTCTTGTGTCCCTTGGGTTTAACAGGACATTGTGAGGTGGCTGACCAGCTTACCCCCAAAAATTGGAAAATGATCTTAAGTGATTGAATTTTTAAAAGAACTCTATCTTTATTAACAGAATGAGAATGATAAGACATTATTCTCTCAGCATTACATATTTAGTCATTGGTAGAGTTGATTGTCTCAGCCATTGTTGGCTTGTTAGACAAGCAAGATCATATAACAACAGCAATAACAGCCAACATTTGAGTGCCTGCTTTGTGTCAGGCACTTTACTTGTATTGCTTAATCCTCATAACAACCCTGTGGGTATGCATATTATTATTCTCATTTTGTACATGAAGAAAAAGGTACAGAGAGAGAAAGTGATTTGTTGAAAGTCACACAGCTATTAAGTGGTAGAATTGAGATTTGAATCCATGCAGTCCTATCCAGAGCCTGTGCTTTTAACCACTCTCCTTTTTCAATACTGTTAAGAGAAGAATAAAATATTTTGCAATAAAACCAGGAATTTGGAACTTTTCTCATTCATTAGTCCCGTATATTAAACTTTGTTTTCCATTTTATTTTTTAAAAACTTTAATGTTAAATTGAAATTTCATGTGTAGAGAAGTATTGTGGTCTGAGAATGTTTGAACTACTCTTGCTAGTGTTTGGTACTTTGACCTTGGGATTTTTAAATGTATTTTCACAGTGCTGAATTCTCAATGCTTTCTTCTCTATATGGTTTAGGGACCTGTCTCTTTGTTTAGTTATTCCCAAGAGCTATCTTGACATTTTATTAAAACTTATTCTCAAGTATTACTGTGCAGTTCTGAGAAGACGCACCTGACTATCTTTTAACTTTTTAAGTTTTCGCACTGAGTTTTTTTCCTCTGATTTTTAAATATCTGTATCCAGTGCTCTTTTAGACTGCAGTCCTCTAACCCCTTAATAAATATTTTTCTTCTTGAAGTTTCTTCTGAAAGTTTCTTGATCTTATAAAATATAAAATGACACCAGTGACTTTGGCATTACTATTCAATTCTAGAATCTGCTGACAAGGTCACTGTGAGAATGAGTCTTCTCTTTAGCATTTTTATTTTTATGTGCCAGGCTGAAGACTTGAAGACGCTCATCAGACACATGGAGCACTGGGCACATCGGCTATTCCCTAAACTGCAATTTGAGGATTTTATTGACAGAGTTGAATACCTGGGAAATAAAAAGGAAGTTCAGGTAGGTGTTGAGATTGTTATGAATATCATTCTCAGTGCTAAATAGTACAAGGAGAGATTTAGTTGAAGCCGAGTAGCTGTTTGGGGTCTTCATTTTGAAATTTGTCTTGGTAGAAAAAAGGAAAATTAATAGTAGTTACTTGAAGAACAACGTTTTTGAAACTAAGAGTTGATAAATAACCATTTTCCCCCAAATATTATTGGTGAAAATGTAAAAATATCTCTTTATTTGCAGACTTGTTTAAAACGAATTCGACTTGATCTCCCTATTTTACATGAAGATTTTATTAGCAATAATGGTAAGACTATAGGTTTGTCTGCTTTATAACAATCTTGCTTTTAGAAGTGGATCTAGTTGGGGTTGGCGGTACTACGGGACTGGGTTCCCAGTCTGTACTGAGTATACATTAAAATACAGTCAGTAGGAATGAGTTAAAATGCCCTGGCACATCTGGAGTGTTGTCTGTGGTATTTGTTTCTTAAAGACATGGCTGAAAGGCTATTAAGAGAGGTAGTAAAAATATATTCAGCCATAGAGCATAAGCTTTTGAGAACTCTGATGGTGACCCATTGGTCCTTTGTAGTGTTTGTTCATACAAATGAATGACAAGATAGAGTGTTCATATACATGCACACCGTTAAAAAAGTGGCTCTGGGCACTTAGGCAGAATAATTGGATGATGAATAGTTTACGTTTCACTTTGGGGCGTAGGGCTTGGACATGGGGCTTTGGGGGGAGCTCCGTGACTGGTCCTGGTGTTGATTGCTCTCGTCAGTTGTACGGTGCAACCATAGGCAGTCACACACATCAAAACATGGTTCCTGCCGACAGGGTCTGCAGAGTTATCAGATTCTCTGTGCGATGGCTCCATACATGTTTGTCTGTTTTTGTTTTTTAAACTTTTAATAGACGTGGTAGAAATACAGGCTGTATATAGAATCTCCCAAAGTTATTTATAAATTGCTTTTAAAAGTGTGGAGGATTGTCATTTAAGTAATCCAAGATTTAATTTTTTGGTAAGATATGGTGCGTTCTGATGGCATGGGATTTGGCATATGGAAAGGAGTTGGTTTTTTTTTAAATCCCTAAGCATACACCAATGGCATAGTTAGTGTATTCAGCAGCACTTTTGAGCTGCGTACTGCGTGCTCAAGGTTCAGGGATAAAGGATGCAAGGATTTTTGTTGAAGTTTACTAGCAAATTTTCATCTACCCTTTTTCAGTCAATTGATTTTCTTAAAAATTAATCAGGGCTTATATTTTTAAAAAATGTGTAGTCATATTACTCCTCAGCTCAAAGCCTTCTAGTGACTCCTTATTTCACTCAAAGTAAAGCCAAATTCCTTATAATGTCCCACTTGGCCCTACAGAATTTGTCCCTGTGTCCTCACCCCATTCCCCTTGCCGCTCTGACTGTATCTTTTACCGTTCCTCACTCGCAGTGCTTCAGCCGCACTTGCCTCCTGGCTGTGCCTTGAACCTTGCGGGCACATTTCCGTCCTAAGGCTTCTGCACTCTTGCACTCTGCCTTGGACACTGTCCTCGGTCCTAACTCCTGCCTCCAGATCTGCATGGCTAACTCTTAGCCTCTTCAAACTGTGCTTAAATGTCAACTCAGTGAAGTCTTCCCGACCACGCAGTTAGTTGTATCCCTTCCCTCATTCCTGGTTCCTCTATGCTTTTTTTTCATAACACTTATTTCCTTTAATTATTATGTAGTTTGCTTCTGTACTAGTTTATGTATACCGAAGTGATGGCATCCTATAGAGCATTGAATATTTTTGACTTCAGCTTCTTTGCCACAGTAGCTTGCCTATGAAGGTTGCAGTGAATTAATTTCAAGTATGGTTCTAATTTTTTTCTAATCCCACTTTTATCCTAGTCAATGCCCTATCAGTGGTTATATTTATATTGTTTTTCCATAAAACATTGTTATATTAAAGAGGTCATTTACTATTAAAGGTGTCTTTCCTTTCATGGCCCATAAAAGGAGTAGTTCTTTATTTATTTCATTACTATTAAATGAGAATCCTGTAAGGCGAAGCATATTAGGAATATATATAAAAATATATGCCCTATATATATATATTGCATAATTGGTTCTAATACTTGTTTCTTAACTTGTCCAGCAATGTTCTCTACACGTACTCCATCCATATTTCCTGACAAAGGAATGCATTTTAGTTTCTTGCCACATTTTTTTCCATGTCAGGAAGGAAAAGTGTATGGCTTTTTTTGTTTTTGTTTTTTGAGGAAGATTAGCCCTGAGCTACCATCTGCTGCCAATCTTCCTCTTTTTGCTGAGGAAGACTGGCCCTGAGCTAACATCCCTGCCCATCTTCCTCTACTTTATATGTGGGACACCTACCACAGCATGACCTGATAAGTGGTGCGTAGGTCCACGCCTGCGATCTGAACAGCGGACCCCGGGCCGCCAAAGCAGAGTGGTCGAATTTAACCGTTACGACACTGGGTTGGCCCACAAACTGTATGGCTTTTTATCTTTCACTATTAAGGAAGAAACCTCAAATGGGATTTGGGTTGTAAAAGGCTGGTAAAAATATCCTATGATTTTTAAACCTCACTGGAATAATTGTAGAAGTTTATCTTTGTGTCTTAAATGTTTTGTTAGTTGTGATGGTTTTTACTGTCATTAGCTAGTACCTCAAGGCACAGTATATAGATTGGACAAGGATAATATGTATAAATTCGTATTTCAAATGGTGGTCTTAATGATATAAATCTTTTGTTTTGCCTACTTGTCAGATATGATGAGGTTGTCATGTTTTTTAACCCCGTAAAGTGAATGGTGTAGAGAGAAGGTGAAATGTCAGCTTTGCCATTTTCTTGGTCTTGCTTGTGCTTCTATTATCTTCTGCCAACAGGCGTTTCGTTTTTTGCAAAAATCTTTTTAAGCTACCACTTGTGCATTTCGTTGGGATTGTTTTGGTTAAAACTAGATAGTCTGTCAGTCTGCTTAACTGGGCAGTTAGAATCAGCTCTAAGTCTCAATGTGCTGAAATTAAAAAAGGAGTGAGGGCCCAACTCCCCCACCCTTGCACAGTGTGGAGCTGCCTTTAAGGTAGCTCGCACACCAGACCATAACTGTCACATGGATAAGAGAGAGTTCATCAGTGTCAATCCTTATTTTAAAAATAAGCTAGTAAAACTTAATTTTTCTTAATTTTTTTTTAAAGATTGGCACCTGAGCTAACATCTGTTGCCAGTCTTCTTTTCTTCTTCCTCTTCCTCCTCCTCCTCCTCTTTCTCTTCCTCCTCCTCCTCCTCTTCCTCCTCCGCCCTTCTCCCCCCCCCCCCCCCCCCCCCCCCCCCCCCCCTCCTCTTCTTCCCCACCCAAAACCCCCCAGTACATAGTTGTATACCTTAATTGTGAGTGCCTCTGGCTGTGTTATGTGGGACACCACCTCAGCATGGCCTGATGAGTGGTGCCACATCCACACCCAGGATCCAAACCCATGAAACTCTGGGCTGGCGAAGCAGAGCACATGAACTTAACCACTCGGCCACAGGGCCGGCCCCAATTTTTCTTAGTTCTTAAGTGAAATATAAGTTGATCTAATATTTACTTTCCATACCACTGTGGATCATTTTAGGGGCATTGTACTTTGAGATAACTAGTGTACAGGACTTTAAGAATTTATTAAGACTAATAATGTAGAGAGCACTGAATTTTAAAAAAATTAACTTGGAAATATGTCCACAGATCTCTAATTTCTCTTCCTTTTTCACTTTGTGTCTAGCTTTTACCCTATTAAGAAAAATAGCCTATATATAATTATTACTGTTTCATATAGACACTGTGGCAAGCTATTAAAATGCTTTTGTTTAATGCAAAACAAGAATATGCCTTGGATTCTTTAAGTTCTTTTATTAGCCCAAGCATAAAATATTTCTAATCATAACTCAGAACTTTTGCTTTCCATTCATGCATATTTTTAAACTATTATTTCCATTTGAGTTATAACGCCTCTTGAAAGTGATTTATAAATATTCCTTTTACTTGTTTGAATCAAACATGTATTTGTAATGTTCTCATACCTCACAAAGTGTTTCTTAAGGTCTGGCACCTTATCACTTTAAACTGGCTTTCAGTTAATAGCGGCATAAGCTCTTTTTCTGGCTAGTTTAACACTACAGATGTACTAACTTTTTCTTTTCTACTGCAGATGAAGTAAGGGAAAATAATGGCCATGATGTAACTGCTACTGAATTAGATCCCTTTTTGACAAACTCATCAGAAAGTGAGAAGTTTGCTTTTGAGTCCAGTAGAAGCCTAACAGAAGAGCAACAACAAAGAATTGAGAGAAACAAACAACTGGCCTTGGAAAGAAGGCAGGCGGCAAAGCTACTGAGTAATAGTCAGTCTCTAGGAAATGGTAAATTTTATGCTGGCTTTTATTTGCTAACATTAATATATCAAGGGCATGTTAGAACTGTTTACTTCTGTACTATCCCCCCAAATAAAATAATTCTAGGAATAGAAAAATGTGATGTAGATATTAAGTTTGTGTATATTAGAGAAGGAGGGAGGGAGGGTTAAATAAGTCTAATGGTTTTCTGGATAGCTGAATACCTCTTAAAAAATTATTTTGATCATTTAAAATTGATTCTGACACTTTCAAAAACATATTCTTCCCTGACTCCTTAAAGCATATGACACATAATTTTATCTTTAGGATCATAATTACGAACATTAATTATTGTGGTGCTTTCCTAAACATAAAATGCCTTCGGCACCCATCAAGGATATTAGAACCATTTGCTGCCATGAATATGTCCTAAAATGCTTTTTTTATTTTTTTTTTTATTTTTTAAAGATTTTATTTTTTCCTTTTTCTCCCCAACGCCCCCCGCCCGGTACATAGTTGTGTATTCTTCGTTGTGGGTTCTTCTAGTTGTGGCATGTGGGACACTGCCTCAGCGTGGTCTGATGAGCAGTGCCATGTCCGCGTCCAGGATTCGAACCAACGAAACACTGGGCCGCCTGCAGCAGAGCGCGCGAACTTAACCACTCGGCCACGGGGCCAGCCCCCTAAAATGCTTTTTATTGCATTGTGTCACTTTTGTTGTTAGCTGTCAGTTTGCTTATGTGTTACATTCCCTTCTTTCTATAAAACTGCCTTAAAATTTGCTGTTTTTAAAATAGATTATGGGTTTGGAAACTAGACAACCAAAGCTATATTTTAAAATAATTTTGTTAAAACTGTATTTAAAAATAACTGCAAATGGGTTTTGAAGGAAGCAGGATTGCATACCTTTCTCAATTTCCAATACAGTTTTTCCTTCTGAAATGGGAAAATAAGAGTTACAGTAAGGAGTGAAGATACCATGTTATAAAACAAGTTTTGCCCACGATAATAATTCTCAAGTAAAAAAATTAGTCAGTGTGACTACATTATCATGATTTTTTCCAATTAAAATGAAATTAATTTTTAATTTTAAAAATGAATGTTTTATTACTACCATGTGAAGAATTACATGAAGACACAACTATTGTTGATGGCAGTGTCTTCCTTGCTGTCATTATCAAAGTATACCTGGCAATAAGCATTTTAAGGTTCATCTTCTATTTATAATATACAATCTTAAAATTTGCCCAAATAGAAGTATCTTAAATTTTTTTTATTCTACATCACTTTGATGTATAACTGTTAAGAGCATTTGATTTTAAAAAATTTTTGTCTAGTAGTTTTGATTTTGAATGAGAACAGTTGCATTTGGCTATGCGTTTGAGGTCAGTACCTTTCAACATTCTGGCATTTCTTAATGGATTTTATACATGTATAAAAATGGCTTTATTTGGAAGAAAGTGATCATAATTAACATTAACTAAAGTGACCATAGATTTCATTTGTACTGATGTAAGCTCCTGAAGAGATTTGTATTAGGTAAGACTGGATCAGGTGCTTATAATGAGTAATAATGATGATTTCTTTCAGACTTGTTAGGGAACACACCCAGGGCACAGACGGATGAAGAGGTTGACACAGGTGAGGATCAAGACGAGGAGCAGTCAGACGGCGTGGACAGAGGCCTTCTCGACAGTCCACTCAGTGCTGCTGCTGCCAGTACTGTGAATGAGGAGGAGGAGCCAAAAGGAGAGGAAACGCAACTGGACCACACCTTTTAAAATGTACAGTAGTGATTTGACGCTTCATCCGGAAAGGTACTTGAGGGTGGATAGGCCTCAACTAAGAGGAAATGTATTAACTTGCTATCCTCCAAATTTGAGATTACTCTGTATTGTTTACTCTTAGTGAAAATCCTTATGTAGTAAAAACTTGTGCAAATGCCTGTTTAAAATCTGGTATTTATAATTATACTTGTTTCTTATTAACTTTAGTTAAGTCTATTTATTCTCTTTTGTATTTATTTTTATACAGATAGGACTTCATAAAAATGATTAGTAGTTAATAAACAGTTTCTGCTGCTAGTGTGCCATTGACTGCCTTGTTTTCACTAAATTGGGTGGTGTTTTAAGATGTAACTATATAATGAATATTAATTTCCATTTTTAAAAAAGAAATAAAAACCTTACAAACTATCTCTAGAGGCTTTATGAAAGTTTCTCATTGCTGTTCTGCAATTTTCACTTTTGGTAAAATGTTTGTGGCTTTTATATATATTTTGAGGAGTCATTTTAATGTTTAGGGGGTCACCTGAAAGGCTGGTATATTGCCTGACCTGCCCAGGTGCTAGGGAAGTTCAGATGCTCTTTGGTACCTTATTGACTAGTTGGAGAGAAACTTGCAGTTTCATGGGGAACACAGAGCGCCCAGGGTGGATTCACAAGAGACCTTTGAGTTGGTGGAAGAGATTCCAAGGATTGGGAAAAACATGTACAATAATGATAGAGAAATGAAAATCTAGGAAATAAGAAAGATTTGGGAATGGTGACTATGAGGCTAGAAGCGTTTGGCCAGATGGTGAGAAGACCTGACTGGAGTTTGTTCTTGCCTGAGTTTATTAACTTGGTGGAGGAGGTAATTCCAGATAAGAAAGTACCATGTTGACAACCAAGTTTAAAGAAGGTCTAGTTCGTGGCAGGAGACAGATTCCCAGCCGGGAGAAGGAAAGGCAAAGCTAGTTTTTACAAACTAGGGGTTGGGAAACTTGCTTTTCGTGATGAAGATTGGCAGAGTGATGGTGCTAGAGTGGCTTCTATCCAAGAAGCTGGGACAAGCAGGCATCCTGTTCTCTTCAGGCATGCCGACTTCAGGTGGAAATGGAGAATGACAAGGATGTTTTGGCTGAAAGGCCAGGGTGTTGAGCACAAGAACATATGGGGCGAGGGGCGGTGTGCCCTGTAGGCTTGCTGGGGACTGGCATAGTGAAGGGCCAAGAGGCATAAGCCTCAGAGGATTGTGGTTTATTGCTGCTAATAGGGGATCAGCTAGAAGATGGAGCCCAGTCTCTTAAGATGCAACCAATGCCTAGAGAAACTGCTTCCTCAGAAGGGCCTGTTTTAGCCTCTGCTCACCCTCAAACTGGATTAGAAGAGAGGACTAAGAGAGGCCAATGCAACTTATCATGCGAGGAATACTCAGCAAAATGAGAAGGTGGAAAGGGAGGTTTCAAAGAACAGACCTTACCTGTGCATCCCACCCCACTCCCTATGCCCTGTCCCCAACTGGTGCTGGGGACAGCTGGGAAGGTTTGAGTCAAATAAAAACTATTCTTTAAAATGAGTTAGTGGACAGGACTAAGTCTTATTATCTGAAAGAGACTGAACAGGTAATCTGACAGATGTCAGAGGGGCCTACGATCCTAATGGCCCAGTGTAGCAATTACAGGAAAAATTAAAACTTACTTTTAAAGAGCGGATTTCAGGCAAGTTAAGCAAAAGAGATTGGCAACCTGACTTGAAAACCCACCGTTCACTATCCACTTCTGAAAAATCAGTTTTGGTAGTAATCTAATTGCACCTTATTTAAGGCAACTTTAATGATGAGAAAACATTTTACACGTATGTGAAATATCTATCCAATCTCAATTGACTAGAATACTGAGTGACACAGAAAATTAGATGTTAATGTTGAAAAGAAGGCAAAACATTCACATAAGACAAAGCTCCTTTAATGAAGTAAGAGTATTTCATACTCCAGAACTGTTTGAAACATCCAGGAGAGCCAGGTCCCTGATTTCCTCCAGAAGGAGGTACAGGCTTCTCCCCTTTGTTTGGCAGTATTTTTGGTAATCTTCCTGAATGACGTTTACTTGGACTTCTTGGGCAAGCTGAGCTTCCTCCACGGATCTAGTTACTTCTTTCACTAACTCACTCTTTAGCAAGAGGGCGCTCTGATGGAAACATTCTGTGTCTGGTATCATGTATGGTTTGTTGCTTATTATTTCAAGCCTGATCGTATCCGAATGGCAACGTGAGGCCTGTACAGATATTCTCACCTATCACAGAGGAGAAAATGCACATTACTAAATCAAATTCTTTGTTCTTTACATTGAAACCAATACTCAATGTAAATAGAGACTTACTGTTACATGGTCAAACAAATGGAAAGTCACAGATGCCCCTTCTGTTGTGGTTGAGGTGATTTTGTTTTGAAATCGTTGAAGGGATCCTGGTTTCCATTCAGAACGACTGTCTGCGCCACATGAGATCACCAAACCATCTTTATTTTTTAGATAAGCAGCACCTTTGATTCCAAACCTGAATCATTGCCAGAATAAAAATGCAGAGGAAATGTATTCTTAGTATGCAGATCCCGTCTACTTATCTAGAATGTTAGTTTTTCTTCTAGATTAAAACTTTTCCTATGTTTTACCTTCAAATATTCATTTCATTCACCAGATAGAAACATATTTTGCTAAATAAGACAGTAAAATCCTATCCTAAGACTGATGCAGATGTGCTAGGCTCTAACCTTTTATACTTACATAGTGAATTGGATACTACATTATGAACGTGTGGTAACTACAAACAGTTGCTAAAATAAATATCTTAATAAATTATATCTAATGTACTGTTTGTGTTCTACACTTTTAGTTTAACTATGATTTCTTAACAACGATTGTGTTAGACGTAACATACCTTGGTATAAACACAAGCACACCATTTGTTCTAATTGAATAAATGACCCCATCAGATATGCAACGCTCCTCCGTTTCTGGGTCTTTGTCTTTAAAATACATGCACTGGAACAGCTCTGTAGACTGCTTCTGAGAATGCTGGGCTGCCTGTAAGAAGCACCACCCCAAAGCATGATGACCCCAGAAGAAACAGGGTTCCCACAGAAACAACGTCTCTAAAAAGGCTAGATTCCAGGAAACTATTAATTCAAATATTCTTCTCTATTATGAATTAAATCAATTTTTGTGGGAACCTAACCATCCAGCATCATTCCCTCAAAAATGTCTTAGAAAATTAATTCATTAAAAAAACAAACTGCGGGGCCAGCCCGGTGGCGCAGCGGTTAAGTGCACACGTTCTGCTTCAGCAGCCCGGGGTTCACCAGTTCGGATCCCGGTACGGACATGGCCCGACTTGGCAAGCCATGTTGTGGCAGGCATCCCACATATAAAGTAGAGGAAGATGGGCACAGATGTTAGCTCAGGGCCAGTCTTCCTCAGCAAAAAGAGGAGGATTGACAGCAGTTAGCTCAGGACTAATCCTCCTCAAAAAAAACCCCCCAAAAACCAAACTGTTATTTAGAACTCATTTACAGTTCATTCAGGTAGAGGAAAAGTATCCATATCTATGTCTCTACTGTCAAGTCTGTCCTACCAAAATCCTGTTGGTGGAAGTGTAAATTAGTACTACTATGCTGCGGGGCAATTGAGCAATACGTATCAAAGTTTCATTGGTGCACACCTTTGACTCAGCAATTCATTATCGCCAGGAATTTATCGAGGCAACGACACACAAGGATGTATACACAAGGACGGTTGTGAATTGGATTGCCTAGAACAGTGCTGCCCAATTAGATTGCCTAGAACTTTCTGCAGTGATGGAAATGTTCTATATATGTGTTGTCCCATAGGTACCAACTAGCCACACACGTCTACTGAGTAGAAATGTGGCTAGTGTGCCTGAGGAACTGAATTTTTAATTTTTTTAAATTTTAATTCAAATAGCCAACATAGCTAGTGGTTATAGTGCATAGCACAGAACTAGAACACTGGGTATAGAAAATTAAACATTTAGGTAGTTTCTACTTTTCTGTATCATCAAATTGTTTAGTTCTATGCTGTACAATATTGTAGCCACTAGCAACAATATGAAATAGAATGCAAAGCAGCTTCTAAAACAATCATGTAACTATATTAACATGGGGTGCTATCAATAACAGATGTGTTGAGTGAAAAAAGGCAGATTTCAAACAGCAGCTATGGTGTAATATTTTTATAAATAAAAAGCATTGTCTAGCATTGCTAATAATGGTTATCTCTGGGTGGTAAAATGATATATGGTCTTTTACATTTCTTTATTTTGAGAAAAACATCTAACCTATTGTTAAATCTCCCAAATCTACATTGTTACTTCAGAATATTTATAAATGTATTAAGAATTACTCAACAAACTATAATTTTTCATGTTATTTCATTGGTTAGAATAATTCTAGAATTTGCCAGAACTTGCCAGAACATTTGGTACTTCATTCTACTACAAATAATTAAGCTGATATTCTTTTAGCAAAAGAGATGAGGGGTAAGAGAATTTAAAATCCCTTCTTACTCGGTTTCTGTTGTTGATATGTCTGCATAATTCCTCAAGATCTTTGTTACTGAACAAATTTTCCTTAATTTCCATTTTCTTATCTTTTGAAATGGCTGCCATTAACAATCGGTGTACTATAATATCTGAATATCTTCTTATTGGAGAAGTAAAGTGAGTATATTTATCTAATGCAAGACCTTCAAAAAGAAACCAAAAGATAGAAATTTAAAAAATATACTTTCAGCAACTTGCTCAAGGTTATGGCCATGCAAAGGAAAATTTTAATATTTACCATAATGATGGAACTCTTCCTCTGCACACGATCCAGTGGAGAAATACAGTGCATTAGACATGGCCTGTGTAGCCATAGATCGTAGCAACCTGTTTACGATGGGGTCATTGGGGTCATTTGCCTTATCCAGAGAATCAGCCAGTGTTTTGTTGGACCTGACCAAAAAATGGAAAAACTTTTATTTAGCTCCCAGTAATAATTTATAAGTCAACACCCAGTCTGAATACTTCCATCTGCCTGTAGTTAAATTTATTTTGGACACCTGTCAGAAGCAACTCTTTTCAACTATAGAGATATGGTTTGCTTTTAAAGTTTAAACAAAGAAGGTGTGTCAAAATTTAAATATGTTGCTTAAACAGTATAGAGCAATGTGCTGATACCTACAAGGTTCAGTTAGTCTTGGCACATAGTAGGTGGTCAAATACCTGAATTGAATTCCTAACACCCTTAACCTTAAACATTCTGTACAGGTCAAAGAATGGAGTTTTTCTTTTTTTAAATCAAGAATTATTGAACCAGAGGGAGTTAAAAACACAACTAAACTATCCCTGAGGTACACAAAGTAAAAAACCTAAATGATTTTCCTTTTTTTAAAGAGAAAGAGAGATACGAAGGACTCTATTTACTCCCAAATAATAATTTTTTTTTTAAAGACTGGCACCTGAGGTAACAAGTGTTGCCAATCTTTTTTTTCCCCCTGCTTTTTCTCCTCAAATCCCCCCAGTACACAGTTGTATATTTTAGTTGCGGGTCCTTCTAGTTGTGGCATATGGGACGCCGCCTCAGCACGTGAACTTAACCACTCCGCCATGGGGCCGGCCCCTGCATTTTTAAAGTACCGAAATAAATGGGATTACGTCTCAGTATTTGCCTAACGGGTAGATGAAATTAAACCGAGGATAATAGGTTCTTTTTCTGTATTACAAATTGTAGTACGTCAAAATTATGCCTAAATAAACTTGTGTTAATTTTAAGGCTCTATACCTACATTATAGTAAATGAAGAGAGCCAAGAAGTTTTCTATTTTTGGTCAAAGATCTGGCTGTCACATTTAAGAACTACTGTAAGATAAATAAATCTCCAGCACTCCCTTCCATTCCTCTTGTCCCTAGGAAAGAGGAATTACCGTGTGTCTATGACGAAACCTTTTGCTTTAGCACATTCTCGGAGTTCAGAGAAAAACTCCTGGTGTGGCGGAGGGTGTTGGCGCAAGAGGGCTTGATGAGGGAAGCTCTCCCAGATCTTCTTGGCTACCCAGTGGTTGGCCAGGATCATGCACTCAGCCACCGTCTCGTGGACCTCCAGGGGCTGCTTGGGGATGAGGTCATGAATGTTCTTTTTCTCGTCTAGCTGGACGCGAACCTCCACCCCTTCCAGTTCCAGGGCACCACAGTGGTCTCGTTTAGCTCGGACGTGGCGTGCTATGTCAGTCAGCTTTCCGATTGCCCACACTAACTCCTTGAGCCTGGCTTCTCTGCTCTTCTCATCCAAGTTTCTGAATTCTGGAATATCATCAACAATGCTGACGTTTCCATCCAGCAGTTCCTGGGCTGCTTCATAAAAGAGTTTATACGCTGATCGAATAATGGTTCTGCCATACCACACTTTCTTAATTTCATAGGAGGTTTTATCCAATTCCCACATGACGCTTACAGCATACCTACAAAACCAGTAACACTGACATCGTTATACAATTCTTCCATTTCTGAAGCGAGCAGACCTAGACCCTAAATGTAACTTGAAGGAAACGATATTGCTACAGGTTTCTGGTCTAATGTCTCAATCCAACACTAAATCAAAAAGTATTTAAAATTAAAACAACAAAGTTTGACTAGGGTCTGTTGAGCTCTGAGCAAATCTGCAATGAGTTTACATGTAATGTTACAAACCCTACCTTACAGTTCTCCATTTTCATTAGAAGAGCAGAGCACTCACAGAGGTGAGCCTGCTGGGCTCTCTAGTAAGGAATAGCAAAGCCTTTCAAATCCCACAGGATGACAGTGAATTGCGATATCAGTGTTGATGGCAGGTTAATTAGCAAAAAGTTCATTTTGTAAAGAAGCATTTTGCCACCAAATCACTCTGATTAAAAACATATACAACTTGTATAAAAAACAAAGGGCTACTTTTCCTAATACACAAAGAGCTCTCATAAATCAATTACTAATAGATCAAGAACTCAAAGGAAAAATGGGCAAGGAAGGTGAAATTGTTCACAGAAAAAGATACATAAATGACTGTTGAATGTCCAAAAAAAGTTTCATTTTATTCATAGTAGGAAAAATGTAAATTAAAACCTCAAAGATAGCATTTTGTCTACCAAATTGGCAAAGATAAAAAAACCCAGGATATTGTGCTGGCAGGGCTGTGGGGACACAAGCACTCTCCTCCACTGATGGTGGGATAGAACTGGTGCAACCTCTGTGCAGGGCAATTTGATTCTACCATCTAATCACAAATGCATTTACCCCTTGACACAGAAATTCCACTTCTGTGGATTTACCCTCTAGATATACCGTACTTTTAAAAATGTGAAATGACTTAAGTTTCAAGTAATTCAGTACAGTTTTGTTTGTAATAGCAAAAGATCGGAAACAATCCAAACTGCCATAGATAAGCAACTGTTATTAATGTGGAATAGTCTTCAAGATACATTGTTAAATTAAAAAAGATGCGTGAACAGCATATATATGATGTTACCATTTGTGTAAAAAAGACCACATGTCCCTATTTGTGTGTATTATATCTAAAAAAAATGTAAGAAACTGGTAACTGAGGAAAACTGGTAGGAGGGAGCCTTTCACTGAATAATTTTTGGAACCTATGAATTTTGGACTATATGGTTTTATTACCCAGTCAAAGACAGATATAAACGTTAACTAAAACAAACAAAAAACACCCTAAGTTCATTATCCTCATGCAAAACAGCCTCAACAGGGAATACATACGCACAAAGTTGTAAGCATTTGGTCCCAGACTTCAGCTGACTTCAAAAAGCCAACAACAGAGAGAGAAGCAGCCTCACAGCTAGACAGAGAGAAGAGAGGAGAGGAAGGGAAGGGAAGGTTCGAGAAAGAAAGCTGCCGACAAATAAGTGGTGCAGGGGGATGTAGAGGGGGCAGGGGGTTGGAGAGCGTATTAGAGAGAAGAGAAAGAGGCCGGAATTAAGGGCACCAGGCAGCACAGAAGGGCCGAGACAAGCTCTGAAGATAAAAATAATGAACAAACTCACCTATCGACGCCTCCCAGGAGGGAGCATAAGTCAGCGCTGAGGATGGAGGGCAGCATGTCATAGCGACGGTCTGCTAAATAATAAGTGGTGGCCCTGTGAACGACACACATGCGAGTGCGTGACCTTCAGCGGCAAGAAGCAGAAGTGCTGACTGCGTGGGCTGCAGTGAGGTAAATGGCCAGGATGTCCGCACAAATTCCCCAAGGCTGTTGCCTTTTCATAAAGTGCAGCAGACTGGGTAATAAAGCCATTCCCACGGTCCCACTTCTCAGAGTGATACAGCTTTGGGCGGAATATTCTTCCACTGATATAAAAAGAAAGAAAAAGTGACATGAATCTTAGTCGTGTAAAAAAAATCAGAGTGTAATGATCCAGTATTTATATAAAATAGTATATCACTGCAGGAAAAATTTAACCCATTTCAATTTAGAAGGAAACAACGTGTGAAATGTTCTGTTACAAAAGCAACAGTAAATTGATCAAGGTACTATTTTTCTAAAGGGAAAGGGAAAGTGAACCTCAATTATTTTTTTCTGGAAGGGATCTTCAGAATTGCACAAACATGTGAACTCTTTGTTTTGAAAACCTGAAACTAACATAGTTACGCAATACGTTACAGTCACATATACATAATTACAGTGCTGATTTCAAAGAGCATTACCTTGTTCTAGCTTCAATATCAATATAGGAATTTGGTGCCACAAAGTGTGTTACGTCTGCAATGTGGACCCCAAGTTCCAGATTGCCGTTATGTAAGGTTCTGACTGAGAGGGTGTCATCCACATCTTCACAACCTTTGGGGTCGATGCTGAATACAAGATGTGTTTTCCTCAAGTCTCTGCGTTCTCGTTCGTCTTCAGGATTCACCTTCCAGGGATTTTCGGGTGTGTTCACTGGCATCTCACACATCTGTACAACGAGAGGCCCAATATTCAGCAATTCACGCGCCACAAGTTTCCTATAAAAATCTATTCTCTAATATTCTCAATGTGACCTCATAGAAATCTCATTCATTCCCCATTACCTTCTGCAATTAACCTGTTTGCTTTTTGATCAATAACTATTTATTAGGTACCTAATATGTGTCAGGAACTGTGCTAGGCTCTGGAAAAGTCAGGAGTCAATAGGAAAGACACAATTCCCGGCCCTTGAGGACCCTGACAGTCTGACAAGGAAATGTGCCACAACTTTCACGAGCCCCTTAGTTACAGGGGCTGGAGCAGGAACAAATGGGTGGTTTTTAAAGAGTCCAACATCTACCCCATTTTCAAATGATGCATTTGTTTAAATGTAGTTAAGCTCTTAATGCAAGTCAAGCCTTGAAAAAAATAATCAACAAGTCTCAAATATTAAAAGCTTATTCCTTAAAGATAATTTAAGCAGGACCAATCTAGGGCATTTTCTCTCCATTATTACCTGTGTAAGCCATCAATTTGCAGTTAAGTAGGCTAAAAGAGAAGAGAGAATTCTAGTCCTGTGAAGTCTAATCCATGCTTTATTTTATTCTAACATTTTCACTTAAGTGCTGTCAAAACAAGTCAACAAGTAATTTCCAGAAACTAATGTTTTAAACATAAAAATTTAATAATGAAAATATTCGAAAATATTTTTCTATTATAGCTACTGTTCTGTCAAAAACTATAATGAAAATAAGAACACCCATATGCTCTTGATGGCAATGCAAACTGGTCCAATTTTTCTGGAGAACAATCTGCCAATACATAACAAACAAAAGCTATTTAAATTTTTTATGCCCTCTGACTTGGCAATCTCACTTCAAGGATTACATTCCAAGGAAAATGATCAAAAAGAAAAAAAAGCAATGTTTATAAAAATGTTTGAAGTAGCATTTTTTATAATACTGAAAAATTAAATGGTCCAATGTCCAACAACTGAGGAACGATTAAGAAAACTAGAATACATCAATACACTGTAATTTGCCATAACTATTAAAAATAAGTAGGCTAAGTCAATATACAGAAATAATTGTAAGTAAAAGAAGCAAAACAGAAAATAGAATGTGCACACTATGAATATAGCTATGCAAGAATAATAAACACGATTTATGAGGATTTTAAAAGATCATAAAGTGATGGAAATAGCTAATGTTTTATGTCCATGGAATTTCTGTTTTCTGAAAAGCTTACGAAACTGTTTCATAATGAGCATGATTTTTTGATCCGTGGGTCAGAGATGCGTGGAACCCAGGAAGCAGCTCCCTGCAGCTTTTTGCAGACCTCTGGTGAAAGGATTACGACAGGGAGTGGAGCCCAGTGGGTCTGTAGCTAGGAACCCTTGTAGGTGCTGGGGATGGATGTATACTGACTATGAGACATTCACGTGCCATTTTCAAGCCCAGTTGGAAAATGTAAAAATTTAAGAGTTGTGAATCTGTAGGAAACTAAGATTGCACTTGGAGCTGACTTCAGTCTGGTCCAAACACGGAAGAAAAGAGTGAGATTTTTCTATCATCTGTGGCTTCAGACAGTGGGTTGTTACATAGTACAAAGATTTTTCTTTCTTGGTGAAACAAACAACAACAAAAGCAGAAAGAAAATGTCTTTCACCAGAGCAAAGGACTTGGGGAAATCTGACCTGGGCTTCTGAGAAGGGAACAACTGAGATGCTGTTTTCCACCAGGATGGTTGCAATCTCCGCTTCCAGATCTCCGATTCTTCCTAAGACACGCACAAAATGTCCATTTGGATACACGGATGTCGACTCCCAGGAATCTATGCGCACAACCACCCTGAAGTCCTGCAGAGGGAGGAAGAACACCACCAGCCGAGCACCAGGAGTTAAGTGGGTCCCTTAGAAGCACCAAACAAACAAGATACACAGCATCCGGCTCCAAAGAGAGTGGGCAATTCCTAAGTAGTGCGGTTTGTGTTTGTTTGGTTGGTTCTTTCTGTTTTACTAAACTGCCAGACGGCTTGTGAATGCTTGGCCCAATGCGTTTTAGGGAGGCGTTACATCCCTACATCAATTAAGTGGGCTGGCAATTTTAGTCTGTTAAAGAAAGCCAATCGTAACACTGTCTAGTTAACCTTTGCAACACAAGGGAAAAACCCGATTATGCATAGTCCAAATTAAATTTCGAAACAGCAACCTCAATTTTTTGTGTGTGGGAGTTACTTTCTAATTCTAATTTCTTTTAAGTTACTTTCTAACTTCTTACAGCATCTTTTGGTGGGGAAGAAGGTATCAGTGTGAACTGAACCCCACTGCCCCCAAATTCCTGCAAACCATGGAGCTGGAAAGCAGTAGTTGCAACTGCCCTGGGAGAGGCTGCACAGGGCTTCAGGATGGAAAGGTCCACAATGACCAGGCTCCTGGCTGGGGACATCCTCCTTCAGTGTCTCATTAGCAAACTGCAAAACATCACGCAAATCAAATTGGGCGATGCCTGTACTCTTCGCTACAGTCAAGGTTAATTTTGAACTTTCTTGTTTATGTCTTCTCTCCAGGGCTATATATTCCTTTATGGATAATCGATTCTGTGAAGTACCACTATATCATCCCCACAGGGCAGAGCGATCGTATTTCTGTATCCCTTGCTGGAAGAAAGCTTGTTAGTGTTGGCAAAGTGTATCTATTGAAAGTTTCTGTGTTGGACAGCTGGATAATATATGTTCTCTCCAGTTGTCCTACACAGCTCTTTTTAGGACAGTTTCTCTCTGGCCTTCATTTATTAACCAAGGACTACTTAATAGATGGTTCTATATATTTGGAATTTCAAAAAAATAGGATGTCAGAATGCCAGATGCCATCTATAATTTATCCCTTCTTATGCAGAGGAATTAACAGTGTTTCCTGGTGCTGCTCAGAAGCGGGCACAGACAGAAGGAGAACAGAAGAGCACAGTAGCAGCTACCTGGAGGGCTTCTGCTTGCTGGGTGCTAATTCGGATTTTGGGAATTCTGTAATCCCAAGGCGTGACTAGGATTTTCTGAGCATTTTTGCCCTGAGATTGGACCTCTTCTTTGGATGGAAATGTCACCACATAATCCCGCCAGTTCTTCTGAAGGATGCCCACCACTCTGCCTTTAGGAAAACAAAACAAAATAAAGCCTTAACTGGTGAGATGTCACCTATCTGAATTTGACCAGTTCAGCAGTGAGGAAGAAAACAGGAAACACAATGCCCCATTTTTCAAGCACATCCACACAAGTTGAGAGATATTTAGACATTTGCCTTCCTAGCATTTTATTAAGATGGACAATTTTTTTAAGATAGATTTTTTTTTTATAATGTCAGTATGCCCTTTCTTCTGTGGGGCCCGGTGTGATGTTTAGAATGCATTAGTCCCACTTTCTCTTTTGCCCTTACCTTATCAATCTCAGGTTTGGGTATGTTGGGAAAAGTCAATGATTTTCACTTTTTTTAACCTATGCCCTCTACTGTGCCATTTTCATTGTGTTTCTTGCCTTTTCCCACCAACCAAGATCATTTGGCCCAACATTATATACAGAAAAGTGTACAAATCATAAGTCTGATGAGAATAGAATAAACCTGCAGAGAGGGGAAACTGACAATGTAGGGAAAGAAAGGATATCGTATATTAATAACGGCAGTATTTCTGGATTGTTAAGGAGAGGAAAAACAAACATTCCACAACAAAGATGGATAGCGGGTGACTCTCCGGCGGGCTCACCTGTGGGCATGGGCTCACTCGGGGGCTCGCCCGAGGCCTTGTCGTCACTGTCATTCTCGCACAGGGCGACGGTTCTCCCTTTCCAGTCATTTTTAGGGAGCAGCTCCACAACGACCACGTCCCCGTGAATCGAGCGGTTTCGAGCCTTCATCCCATGGATTAGGACGTCGCTGACTAAACCTGTGTTTGGGGCAGCACAGAGAAACCCCATAAAGCCAAGGGGGATGCCACAGCAGTGAGGCATTTCAAGCATCAAATATTTGAGGTCTAATCAGCATTCCTGCAAATAAAAGCTTCCTACTTTCAAAGGTGAAGGCAAACTGTTTGTTCCGTAGATTAGGAAGGAAGAACCACGGCCGCCATGTCAGACTATGTAAGGTGCTTTCATAAAGGCCACCCTCAGCCATCTTTTTAAGTAGGTGACAGTTCCCTGCATGACACTATGTAAGCCTGTGCTGGAATTCTGTCCCACACCTGCAGGGGCCACCCAGCCAGGGAGTGGTCAGCAGGCTGAGGAACCGTGGACACTGCAGAGTTGAGAGGGGTAATTCTGACGAGCAGAAGCCCAGAGAAAGCCATTGCTTCTCACTCTCCTTCAACCTAGCCATGCCCTCTCGACTATCAGGACTCTGTCACCTGCCATTGCAGAACTGAGAACCACACTCTATGATGATACAACTTACTTACACATTATTTTCATTTTTATTACTTTAGCAATGATTCCAATAAGGCAATCTAACAGACGGAGGCAGTACAGGGCAATGCCTCACAGTCTCAGCCAACTGCCACAGCGCAGGCTCGGCCCCACCACTCACCAGTTACTGCGCTTCTCTGTATGTTAGTTTCCTCGCCTGGAACCTTGTGCATCCTCATATACCAAAGGTGGAGAACAATAATAATGCCTACATTCAGTGCTTAGAACAGTACCGGATGTATAGTACGCACTCAATGAAATATTAGCTATTATCATTTTTTAAAGTTGATTACAATAAAGTCAGAAATTATAGACAAAAAGCTAGGGGAAAACCAACCCACGATCCCACATACCCAGTGGATGTGGGGACAAGTGACATGGCATATAGGATGTGACAATTTCAAATTTGCTTTCTTCATTGTGTAATATCAGAATATAAAAGTAGTATGGAAATTTATGTAAGGCTTATACTGAACCTGAATCTTTACTGCTGGCTCCTTGAAGTCGAACAAAAGCTTCTATTTGAGCTCTGTGTTTGTTGACGTTCAGAGTTCCCTAAAATCATAAGAAAAATCATGTGACCAATTTCTTTTCTGCCTGCTTTACCTCCAAAAGGTACAGTTTTTAAAGACTATAGGAAAACATCCTCATAATATTCTTATAAGGTTTGTGATCTCTTTCTTTAGGAATAGCATTCATTATGAAGGTTTCTATTCTCCAGAGAAGATACCGTTATTTGGAACTATTCTTAGCTATACCTAGTGCTGAAAGTGCCAGGATTTATCTCAGCAAAGTGATGAGTGGTCTTTAAAAAATCTTCTTCCTCAAAATATCCTCCCAGGAACACTGTAAACTTTACCACCAGGTTGACAAACCCCACTCTGGGTAGACTCATTTAACACACCCACACCTAGGGAGGGACGTTAGTGTGGTATCCTCAAACTTCAGCATGCATGAACACCGTCTGAGCTGCTTGTCAACAGTGTAAAATCCAGGATGGAACAGTTCTGCATCTTGATTGTGGTAGGGGATACACAAATCTACACATGTGATAAAACTGAGTAGACACACTCACACACGAGTCTATATAAATAACTGCTGAAATCGGAATAATAATCTTATCTGACACCTTCTCAAGACCCTGACAGCATCTGGGTTCTGGGTCCTAGGGGATCACCAAGGGGCCCTGAAAGGAGCAGGAAAATGGCAAAGGAGTGAAGAAGCCAAATTTCACAATTTTGCCAAACCTCCAGAACTTGATTCAAAAATATATTCTCTTTCCCAGTGACAGGAGGCATTTACGAGGCTGCTTGTGTGATGCTCAGTATGCGGCCCCATTAAGAACATTACAGAGTAGCTCCAAACCGGACAGCAATGTCTACAGGAAGAACGAGTCCCAGTCACCTTAAACGCCGACGGCCCTCGCCTACTCACACCCATCTTCTTTCACAGCTTTTGAAATTCGAGGCTGTGACAGGAGGCAAGTGGAGAAGAGAAGAAAACACACCGGCTCCTTCCTCCTCACCTCACCTGGATATAGCGTCCAGATTTGATGCCGGCTTCTAACACTTCCAGGGGAAGATGTTCTGGGTACTCCTTGCCGTGGCCCTCCTGACTCTCATTCTCCCTTTCCCGTCGAGACTGAAGGATAGAATCACAAAGCTCATGGGCCGCCTTTAAATCAGGCCAAAAATTGTCCAGGTAATTCTGCATTTAATAAAAACACAAGAGAAACACGGCCATTATAGTCAAATCACAAAAAGCCCTGCACAGGAAGTGCTGGCCTGCAGTTCTGAAGGGGTGTTAAATGAGCAGGACCGTCCCAAGCCTCAGCTACTGCTTCATTCTCTACCAGCTCTTTCACCCCCGAAGCCTCACCAAATGAACGCCAGGGACGCTGTTGCCACCACGGAACACGTCCATCTCCCTGACTACTCCGCACTTGCAAATCTCCCTCTCTCCACATCCCCCCACGTGTGTCCATACACACGTCGCCTGCCTGTCTTTACATTATCTCATTGCTAGACAACGGGTGATAGTGAATGGAGAGGAAAAGCTCCTATGTGTACATTCTTGTCCTTTTTTTTCCATCTGGAAATGTTTGAAATTTATAAGAAAAGAAATTTAAATAAGCACGCAAAAATGGCAAGGAGTAAAGTGCATAAGGAAATGTCTCCCCACCCCCAACCCACTGGCAATGTGAGGCGAGCTGGGGAAAGCAAAGACGTTTCACTCTGTGGTGTTAGGCTTTCTCTCCCTCATAAGCTCCCAGAGGACAGTCTTCTTGTTACTATGCACAGACTAGTAACACGCCCCATGCAGGTGACTCTCGATGTTGCTATTAGTGATGACCTAACTTTGAAACAAGCGCTCAGGCTCCCCTCCCAGCAGACTATCACCGAGATTCACTGCGCCTCTTGGCGTAATTCTTTCAGAGAGGCCCGAGACAAAACACGGCGGCGACGCCCACAGAGGATGCTGTGGGGAGGCTGGCTGTCCGGCATCTACTTCCTGTGTCCAGAGTGCATGCCCTTGGATGGCTGACGCTCACTAAACAAAGTCAGATTTACGGGAGATTTTAACTCAACTTTGAGCCTAAGGTACAGTCTAGCACGTTCTCTTTTCTCAATTTAAAAAGAGAATACATTATCCTGATTGTCAACTTCCGCATTCCTCCCACTAATTTCAGGGTCCTGTTCAAGCTGCTTCCTTTCTTTCCCTAGTCCTTCCAGAACTTCCGTCTGTGCTAACTAACATCAGCACCTCAACTCTGCAGTCACTCACCACGTCTCAACACCAAACTTGTGCCACTAGGAACTAGCTCTTCAGGAAGGGTTTGCAGTCTTCACTCTTCCCCATCTCACTTCAAGTCCCCACAGAAAATTCTGGACTCCCCTCTCCTCTGAACCTCACACTATCTCTTTTTTCCTCCTATCACTCATCTCTGTGAAGCCCCCAGTCACAGTGTGCTTAGGAAGCGCTGTACAAAACAAAACTGTACTACACTTCTGGGCTACAAAGAAAAGTAATTTCCACAAAAAGTAGAAAAATGTAATTTTAGTCAACTGTCTTCTGCAGGAACAAGACATGATGTATTACAGCAGAAAAAACAAGTGATACTGCCATTAATATCCAGGGCCCATGGAATTCTCTGGCATGCCAGAACACTTTTTCATAGCAGGGCCAAGAAAATTCTATTGGCAAATCTTTAGCAATGCACGCACCTGGGAACCCTTATAGAATCTACAATTCAAAATCTGTCTAGACTTTCTGTAAACTGACAGGGTAACGGAAGCCCTCGTTCTAGCTTCTGAGTCAAAAAATGATGTCAGCCACTAGAACTTGATTGACCAACTGGGCAGGCAGAAGAGACCAGTAACCTAGTGAGAGATGAACAGTCATCCTACTCTCCCAACAGGCACCTAAGAAATAGGGGAACTGAGTTGCTAAGATAGCCCAAGAAACTGTCACCGACTATGCTGCTCCCGTCTGACAGCCTTCACATTAAAATATCACATCACGCCCCGTCCTTGACCCCTGTTCACCCCCATGCACATTCACAAGCAGGAATGAGGGAGGAACAGCGAAGAAACAAGATCAGGCTTTCAACCTGTGTTTTCTGTGCGTTCAGAAAAATAGTTTGGGAGGCAGTGAAATTGGAGTCAGACTGCCTGGGTTCTAATCTCGGTTTTACCACTTTCTCCCTGTGTGATCTTGGGCAAGTTGCTTAGCCTTTCTGTGCTTTAGTTTTTTTCACCAATGAAATGGGGATGATATAACACTCACCTCATAAGGTTGTTGTAAGAATTGGATGAAATAATACACCTAGAATAGTCCTGGTATAGATAAATGTTGGCTATTACTATCAGGTGGAGCCTTGTAAAACTGCCATTTTGTAAGTCAAAAACAACAGAATATTGGTAATTTTATAAGATTTAACCTATCATCATCATTACTAATATTGTTATTGTTATAACAACAAACATGAGCTTACTGTCAATGGTAGTTTATTGGGCTGAAGTCTTGGATGCTGTGGACCTACAGTCACATGAAGTTTGCCCAAATTTGCTAAAGTCAAGATTAATTAGTTGGGGAGTAACAAAGACATGGAACTTCTTGAAGTCTGCCTTTTCTGTAATTTTCCCTTTTCTGTATCGTCAAAGGGATCTAGAGCCTTATGGGAAGTACTTAGGAAATGAACACACACACATTTATACACATAACACTGGAAATACCTTGAAAGAAATCACAAACACTCCTTCTGTTTCGCTTCCATACTGCTGGATTGCCTCTTCATCTTCTGTCACCATAACGATTGGCATCCTATCCTGGCAGTGGTGATAGTACCAAACGGCTGCATTGTAGATGCTCCTAGAAAAGCAAAGGGCACGTGAGCCCTCCCAAGGCACGTAAACACAAGCTATTGTTCAGAATTCCTCACCTGGCTTTTCATCTGCTGTCCTTTGATTCATACAGACAACCACTCATTCATTCATTCAACAAATACTTCCTGAGCACCCATTATAAATACACCCTGGGTTGGGTGCTCTAGGGGATACAAAGATGAATCAGAAAGCACTTGACATCTCTTCTTGCCTAAGACATCCAACCACCACAGCAGCCTTTTTTATTCCTCGACATGACCAAGAAACCATGAGGCTGTGCCACCTTTTAACAGCTTTTAATTGGAGAGTTGAGCCAAACAGCACCACACAGATGACAAGCTAAGCTATGAGGCTTCAGAGATGAAGAAACAAGCCTTTGGCTAAGAGAAATACCAGGTTGCGAGTAGCTGAAAGTCATAATCCAATAAGGTCTGATATGGAATCACATGAAATGTCTGAAAATCTTCCTGAAAAGAATCTGAATTGGAAACAGAGACTAGGTCTGGAGACGTGTGTTCAAGACTGGATTACGTTCCCAGTGAAGTGCACAAACTTGGACAGCCAATTTCTGTAGGTATCTCTCTCCCCTTCTGCAAATTAAGATGCTATGTAAACTTCCTTTAGTTCTAGAATTAAAAAAAAAATTCAGCCAACATATCCTGAGTACCTACTACGTGCAAGGCTGTGCAGTTAGTGTGATCATTCTGAGTACTCACGTGTGACCCAATCTAGAGAAAAATTTGCTTTTTCCTTTCTGGTACTGAGCCCTGTGGGAACTTGGGGCCTATAATCAAGAATTCAGTATGTATCAGTGCTTATTTTGCTCTAGGGAATTTAAATATTTAATGGCTATAGAGATAAAGAATTACGAAGAAAAAGATGATTGGAATGTTTTGTATGGATAAGGCATTTTAAAGCTTAAGGCCTCTTTTGCCCTCTACAGAAGCGTGTAGCAGAGGCTATCAGTGCCTGGCAGCTGCACCCTAGGCCCACCTCTGACTTGAGCTACAGCTGGGCAGGCAGCTCCATCCCACCTCAGGGGCCCTCACCTCTAGGGAATGACCCCCAGCTAAAGGGGGGGACTGACTAAATGCCCTCGCCTCTGCCCTTGGAGGTGACTTCTGAGGCACACTACACTCTCCACGGCTTCTCAGAGGTGCCCAGCAGGACCGGCCTTGGTTTCCCGCGGCAGGAACACATCCTTTACCGCTTCCTCTCTTCTCTGTCTGTCTCCCCACTTCCTCACTCTTGCTTCTGGGAATTACCTACCCTGTAAACAACCCACATCCACGTGCCTGCCTCAGGCTCTGCTTTTAGGTGGATCTAAACTACAGCACTGCTCTTCCTAAAACAGCTCTACCGGAATCAACCTACCAGTTTCAGTTCAGTAAGATTGGGCGGGATGTTAGAGCAACCTGTACCAGAAAAACTGAGATGATCTTAGCTTAGAAGTAGGACGCCCTCACCCCAAACACACACACAAGCAGTAAAGCTATGACATTAGGATCATTGGAATGATCCTGCTAGCTGTCAGGGTCTGGGGCAAACTTACTCTGGGTACCTGTATCTCTCTAGTTACAATTTCTAAAATACATCAATTATGTATTCAAATGGCATATCTAAAACACTGACGCAGTAAGCATTTCAGGATTAATCACGGCTCCCGAATAACTGTTGGTTCGTTTTGGCAGACTCCTTAGATCAACTCCCAAACAGCCAGCGATAAAGAAGGCAGAGAAGATGCTCGCGTGAAGACTCGCAGCCACGCAGCGCCGTACCTGGTCTGCCACTTTTCCAAGGATTCTCCTCTCTCCCGAGGGAGATAGCAGTGCTGCTGGAATTCATTAGCAAAGAGAACGCAGTCATGACGCGCATCCTTCAGGAGGTTTCGCAATTTGTTATACTGTCTGTGACACAGAGGAGAAAAATAAATCTAACATCGCAGGTACTCATCTACCGCCAGCTCCTGCTAAGAATCACAAAAGATGGGGTATTTTAGAGCAAAAGATTGATTGGTTAAAACTCAAGAAGCCTTTATTTACACTGGCCTTAGCGTGTGCAGTGCTACTGGGCTGCGTGTCTCAGTTCTGCCTGCTGGAATGTGCTTCGGCAGGGCCTCGTTGACTAGTGTGCAGATCAAACGCTCCCCTCCCCTTTCCCCTTCCGAGGCTTCCGGCCATTTATTGTGTAATTATAGACCCTGCCCCACAGAGCCCCCTCTTCAGAGGCCCGCAGAGGACACAGAGGTTAGCACTTTAATTTTGTACCTCACTTTGTTCTATAAATGGCATTAGGCATTAGCACATTTTATACTCGCCGGCAGCCATAGAAAAGGACGTGTAAGGTAAATAAGCTTGGGGATTAATCTGTGAATTTTATTTATGCAGCCATCACATTTACACGAGTGAGGGCTAGCTTCATCTGCTAGGTAACTAACAGAAAGTTTCAATTTTTCCCATGGGGAGATCCTTCCAGTAATGCCAGCCAAAGTCGCAAAGCAAATACGCAGTCTTGCATGGCTCAGCCTCTAAGGAGGGCTTTTTAATAGTCTAGGTGATATGAAACAGAAAATATTCAGTTATTTTAAAGGAAGTCAATTGTTCATTTAAAAACGGATTGATGTTAAACCAGATGTTAAATTAACATATCAATTATCCAAGGCAGATGACTGGCATTAATATAACAAAATTTGTGCCCTTCCATTCCCACCTCCAACCTACCTCTATGGATTTAAAAAAATGAGTCTTTTCATTAAAGCAAAGGGAGAACTCTCCAACTTATCCTCTAAATAAATGCTAACCACCAATATCTGTGTTGTCTCAACACTTCATTAGAAAACAAGGAAACACTGATTTTAATTTCATAGGAATTCTAATTTTGAGCCATCTTGAAAAGAATCATCAAGTAATAGCAACTTGTAAAATTTCCTAAGAGACAAAAAGATTGTTTCATTTCTGTGAATGGCAGCTTTCCTTAATAGAATTCCACTTGTGGAAACAAATTTTTGCCATGCCACAAAGTGCCTAGAACATATTAAATCGGTAATTTTCCCACCTTCACAAAGATACACGTAAAATCATTTTTATTTTAATTTTTCTTGGTGAGGAAGATTGTCACTGAGCTAACATCTGTGCCAATCTTCCTCTGTTTTGTATGTGAGATGCTGCACAGCATGGCTTGATGAGGGGCGTGTAGGTCTGTGCCCAGGATCCCAACCTGCGAACCCCGGGCCCCCGAAGCGGAGCGCGTGAACTTAACCGTTACGCCACAGGGCTGGCCCCTTAAAGTAATTTTTAAACCTCTCAGACTACGCATAGAGGAATCCACACCACCCTGTTAATGATGGTTGTCTCCAGTAAGGCAAAGACTTTCTGCTTTACACATTTCTGTCATGCGTGAGTGTTTTTTCAAATGAGCACTTATTTGTCAAGTAATAAAAAGATTTTAGAAGAGGCTTCATAAATATCTGTAATTTATTATTTCAGAGAAGACACTGAGAAACCGTTGCCTGTTTTCTGACCCTGTCCTCCCTAGTTCTTGCTCTTTTTGTCGCCCATCCCACTCTATACGCCCCTAACAAAGCACCCGAGCTCAGTGCCGCTGTGTGTTTACATACTAGCTCCCTTACTAAACATCCTTCATTCAGCACGTATTCACTGCACTCCTTCTATGCATCAGGTCTTTTCTCCACTGAATGCCCCCAGGGGACACCAGCTAGACATCCCACGGCTGCACTTGGGCAGTAGTCCTGCTCATGGGGACACAGCAGAAGCACCATTCTTCAAAAAAATCAAAACTAGAACTACCTTATGACCCAACAATCCCACTTCTGGGCAGAGAACCCAAAGAATTGAAAGCAGGGTCTCCACAAGATATTCGTCCACCCAAGTTCATAGCAACGTTATTCACAATAGCCAAAAGGTGGAAGCAACCCAAGTGTCCATCGACAGACAAAGGGATAAACAAAATGCGGTGTATACACACAACAGAGTATTATTCAGCCTTAAAAAGGAAGGAAGTTCTGACACATGTTACTATATGGATGAACCCTGAAGATATTATGCTGAGTGAAATAAGCCAGTCACAAAAGGACAGATACTGTATGATTCCACCCATCCGAGCTATGTACAGGAGTCAAATTCCTAGAGACTGGAAAGTAGAATGGTGGTTGCCAGAGGCTGGGGGAGGGGGAAATGGGGAGTCAGTGTTGAATGGGTGTAGAGTTTCAGTTTAGGAAGATGAAAAGAGTTCTGGAGATAGATAGTGGTGAGGGCTGCACAACAATGTGAATATACTTAATGCCACTGAATTGTACACTTAACAATGCTTAAAATGGTAAATTTTATGTTATATATATTTTACCATAATTAAAAAAAATCACTATGTTAATTGACAAAACAAAATAAAACAAAAAACAGAACTACCCATTTCAGTGGGATAAGTGCCCTGACAGGAAGAGTGCAGGGTTTGACCAGGACGTGGGAGGGATGGGGAAGGCATGTGGGAGGAAGGGACACCTGGGACCTGAAGGACGAATGACAGCTGACGGCAGACAGTATGCTTTGTCTTTGCCTCTTTGGTGCTTAACCCACAGCAGGCGCCCAGCAAACATTTTCCAAATGAGTAAAGGAACCCACAACCCTTTGTGACAACAGTGATCCAAATACCACATGGTAACGTCTCAGAACAAACCCTGGCATTTTTAGAACCCAGTGACTCCCTTGCTGAGCTCCACACCCATCACCGCATTTGTTACCACACCAGCACTTCGGACCCAGGGGTTCTCGAATCCTGTCCTCCCCAAAAACTGATGTCCCACCAGTCAGACCCAGGGGGTTTACCACCAAATGAGAGTAAAGACAATCCTTCCCAATGTTTAGAAAAATATACAACTGAAGAAAAAGAATTTTCTCCATTTTAAGTTTCACTCCCTTAAATTTTCCTTAGACTTTAGTGTGTGCTTCCATTTGTCAGCTCCCTATCAGCCAGATAAAACAAATGAACAAATGGCACAGAATATTAATGGAGAAAGCGGAGACGAACAGCGAATCACTCTGCGTGTGACAGTCGGGTTGTCCTGTAGGCCTGGGCTCGTGGCTATAATTTAATAGTGCACACACACCACACAGTCGTATTTTTTGCCACTCAGGGTTGGTGGTGCATATGATGGAATGAGATATACGAGCATCCTGCATGGAGCCGGCAAAGAACATCATGGTGCCTTGAACAAGTTTGGCCTAAATGATAGGAGGACAACAGATTCAGAGAGTCAAGTTCAATCAAATTATCTTAAGTTTTTTAAAATTTCCGTCTTACAGAAAAACTCTACTTTCCCTGAACTGACTTAAGTCTTTTCAAAATTTCCATTATCCAAACATCTCGAACAATTTCTTAGGGGGACAGCTAAACATACCTTCTTTAGATGGATTTTTTGCTATTTTCATTCAATGACGGCCTTACCTACAGATGCAACGTCCCTTCCCCTGCTGACTGTACTCTTTGGGGATTGGAAGTGGGTGGCCCTAAACTAGCAGGGAGATGCACAAGGAATGAGTCCTGTATCCAACATTGCATTTCTTCGACCAGTTTTCGCAGAGCCCTGGTAGGGTCTTGTAAACTTGCTTTCAGAGGTCCTTGAGTTTCCCACAAGAATTTTAAAAGTTTGTTTCCATTTATAATATGCGATACTTTTAAGACATTTTTAATAGAGTATATTTTGGACAAGCTGAATGACTACCTTCTACCTGCAATGCCATTTGGTGTCAGTGCCGGACCTTTTGGAGTCTCAAGGACACCTAGACTCATGACCTCCACCCTCCCCCTCAGGCCTCCTGCAGCGTCCCCTCTCTATCCAGTTCCGTAAGCCAGAAACCTTTATCCCTGACACCACCTTCTCTCTCACCTCACTTACCTAAATCCATTACTAAGTTCTCGAGATTTAAAAAAAATAACAGCTTTACTGAGATACAATTTACATACCATAAAATTCACCCTTTGAAAATGCACAGTTTAATGGTTTTTAGTATAGTCACAGAGTTATGCAACCATCACCACTATCTAATTCTAGAACATTTCATCACCCCAAAAAGAAACTTACACCCATTAAGCAGTCACTCCTCACTTCCCCTGACCCCCAACCCCTGGCAACCACTAATCTACTTTCTGTCTCTTGGATTTACCTGTTCTGGGCATTTCCTATAAATGGAACCATACAATATACGATGTTTTGTGTGGCTGGCTTCTTCAACTTAGCATATTTTCGAGGTTCATCCATGTTGTAGCATGTATCAGTACTTCATCCATTTTTACGGCTGAATATTTCATAGTGTGGATAAACATATTTTCTGTAACCATTATCAGTTGTTTCCATTTTTTTGCCTACTATGAAGAGAGCTGCTACGAGCATTTGTGTACAAGCTTTTGTGTGGGCATGTTTGCAGTTCTCTTGGTCACATATTTATGAAGTGCTATAGATTTTACTTACTAAACAGCTCCTGGAAATGTCTATTTCTCTCCATCTCTAAGCTACCAACATCTCCTGTCTAAACTAAAGCAATAGCCCCTTCTCTTCTTTTCTCTATGCCTCTTCTCTACTGGCCTGGTAATCTTTCCAAAATAGCAATCTGATCATGTTATCCCACCCTGTTATAACCCTTCACCGACATGCTGAGGTCCATGAGGCCCACCATCCAATCCAGGGCCTTCTTTCAGGTCCTGAGCATGCCACATTCCTCTCCCCATGACCTTGCATGGCAGTTTCCTCGCCTGGAAAGCTTTTCTCCTTCCATTGCCTGGTTTACGCCTACTCATCCCCGAGAGCTCAGTATAGGCAGCTCTCCCAGGAAAGCCCTTCCTCGTCTCCCCAACTAGTTTGGGCTCTCCTGGAGCCACACCTTCAGCACACTTGTCACAGTGCAGATCTCCATCTGCTTGTGCAATTACCCGATCGCTGCCTGTCTCCCGCTCAAGACCATGTCTGCTTCTGTTCACCACTGCACCCTCAGTGAAAGCACGGCATCTGGCACATTAGTCTCTCAATACATATTTGTTGAAGAAAGGAACACCTGAATATATGAATGAATGAGGTGGACAAGACAGCCTGAAAGAGTTATCAAGTGACCCCTCATTAAATAAGCATTTGAGGATTGTCAGATGGCAGCATGTGTGATTATCCTGAACAATTAAAAACCTGAGGGGCCGGCCCCATGGCCGAGAGATTAAGTTCATGTGTTCCGCTTCAGCAGCCCAGGGTTCGCCAGTTCGGATCCTGGGCACAGACCTACACACTGCTCATCAAGCCATGCTGTGGCGGCGTCCCACGTAGAAGAACTAGAAGGACTTACAGCTAGGACATACAACTATGTACTGGAGCTTTGGCGAGGAAAAAACACACAAAAAAGAGGAAGACTGGCAACAGAGATTAGCTCATGACCAATTTTCCTCACCAAAATACCCCGACATTTTTCACACTGTTTTGTACAATATGAGAACAGGCATTGCTATTATTGAAATCAAATTAAAAATCATATTAAATACAGAATCAGATTAGAGGCTATGACTTTCTATTGTTAAACTCAACTCTGGTGATTTCATTTCAGTAAAATAATGTTATCTGTCACTTTAATGTTCATCTGCAGTCTTCTGATTTTGTAGCTTTGTTTATTTAATCTGAAGATTCAATTTGGTTTTAGGGTTGTATTAAATACTTAAGCATGAGGACCTATACCTAGATTTATGTTTAAACATATTAGAGTAACAATACAATAAAATAATTTAAATTAATGCTGGGTGTCCATGAGAATTTTTTTCTCTTAGAAACAAAGCTGATAACATTACTCACGTTGAGTAACACTGACATATTGGATGGAGAGTTAGCTCATGTGGACCCCAGATCCTCTCTAAACCCATGGTAGTCTATGATTACAGTCTTATGTTACACACTGAGAAACTGAGGCACGAACCATGAACTTTTGACACTCTGAAGTTACACAGAAGAATTCAGGAGGGGGTCAAAAGTAGAAAGCAAGGCATCCTTACACCAGACACTGACCAGATGAGGTATTTCAACTGACAAAGCTTTCCTAAGCAATAACACTCCTAAAAGCATATCAAATAGAATGAATTATTTACTAGCATCTCAAAAATCTCCAAGGAAGGATTGAAAGACAAAATGTTCCCCGATACTAAATGAAGCAGAATACCACAGAGCCTCTGCTAGGCCACATTTGGTTAAACCTAAGAAGTCAAATCACTTACGCTTAACACTATGGAGGCCAAATTAATAAAGCAAATCTGGATGTTATATATTCTATGGCTATCATCAATTCTAAAGTTAGCTTTCCACATATGACACTTTCTAGGGTTTAGGTAACTTTGGTCATTGAGCTGTTTTAACCTGTTTCATCAGCTGGTTGCTTAACAGGTAAACAAAATGCCCAGTCCCAAACCTGCCTGATTCCTTTCTTGTCTTTTCTTCCTCTTCATCAATCACATTCATTATCTTGTTTTAAGACCAGTCTCAAACCTATTTTCTTCACAGGGCTTTCTGGCCTAATCCCCACACCCCATATTTACTTCTGCACTTTGCATGGTCCACATTAAATTATCTTGCACATGTCCAAGGTGTGTCATAATTACCTTCTTGCTTCTTGCGTCTAACCCCAATAAGACAACAGGTTTGTTAAAGAGAGGGATTAAGACTTCTTTTTCTAACTCCAGAAGGAACTAGGAGCTCAAAAAGTGCTTACCAAATAGGAAAACCAGGGTGTTATCATATGGGTCTATTTCATAACTCTTCATCTTTAGTTTTCACATTTAGTGTATTCAGAGACATGGTAAAGCAATGGAAAACCAATAGTTTTTCATCAAGTTAAGTATTTTTGAAATGTTCAGGAGAAAAAAACATTTAAATTTCAATTCTTTGCTTTTGAATGTCTCAGGAATTGGTTTTTAAAACAACCCTTAATATTAAAAATATGTTAGAAAACACAAGTTGAAAAGGCTCAGCAGTGTGTTAGCAATCCAAATGATAACAACAAATTGATTTTAGTAGCAGAAATTGAAATACGACACTTGGAGCAGCATTTAAACCTAGATATGCATAAACATCTATATCTTCGGGTCTGAACGAAATCAACTTCAAGCTCATTTAAAAATATTCTATCTGAAAAACCTGCACCCAATCTAGATAAACGCACATTTTTTTGAACTGAGCATACGAGGACAACTTATCATTTTCATATACAAATAAACATACTTCATCTTTTACTACCAAGGTCTGAAAAAAACCACAACATTTAAAAAAGAATGAACACATAGTTTCTGCTTTTTAAATAACTTGGAGTGTTAAGAGGTTGAATATATAATTCTAATATGCTGTTTCCATACAGTCCTTAAGTTCAAATCATAAATCTTTCCCAATGTTAAATGAAGCAAAACCGCTTTGTGGAGCACAGTGGGCCCTCCATATCCGCGGGTTCCGCACCCGTGGTTTCAACCAACCGCGGATGGTACACGTACGTACCCTGTTCGTGATCCGGGGTTGGTTGAACCGGCGGTTGGTGCCGGAACCAAACCCACACTGACAGCGAGGGCTGACTGCATTTGTTCAAAAGGTGAACAACTGTTCTTCATTGAGGTACAAGACAAGCATTTTAGACTGATTTCAATCAGAAATCTTTTGTTTAGCAAATACAGTTTACTATGGTTGGAAGTTACACCAGTAATCTAAAAACAAAACAAGTTAATTCTGGTTTCACTGAATAAATCACTACAAGTACAATTTGCATGCACAATAAAGGAGTCTAAAATTTAAAAAATACTCTTTTTCCCAAGGGGGAAAAAAGTAAGCTTCTGAAACAATGTATCTATAAATAAGATTATACAATATGTGTTACCAACAAGAAATAAGCAATAACTCTGCTATTATAAAAATGCAAACCAAAGGCCAAGAACCTTAAATTCCACATTTTGGGGACACTGCAGTTTACTGATTTTCAGTCAGATCTTTTAGCCAGGTGTTGAAATAGAAATATAAAATGTTACTGCGTTCCTCACTAGCAAAGAGAAGACCAAATTAGTTCAAAAAGTCCTTTCTGACAAAATAATGAATTCTCCCCTTCCCTCTCCAACGAAGGACCTTTTCCAAAGGGGAAATGGAAATCTATGCCATAAGTAAATAAATAAATAACGCAAACCAGATACCTCCGGCCTCTTTGATGCTGCACAGCTTGACAAGCCGTTTGCATGAAAATAATCCCCTTCAATTCCGCAAACTCAAGGATCTCCAAGTAATCTTGAACAATTTTCCAATCTGGGATCACATAATGAGTCACGTCACTAGACAAGAGTTTCCCATCTGAAGAATAATCCAAAATGAAAGAGATTAGATGACACTTGCAAACCTGGTTTATTTACTATTTCAATGTCTTGGGGCCCCGGTGTGCAAAATAACTTCCAATCTTAACTACACGGTGAAGTTTTTAAAAGACAAGATCAATCTACTTTGGTAGAGGGTCAAAGTTCAGGTAGATTCAGCACCTTCATGTTTCCAAACTGCGAGAAATAAAAGCTCAACGTGGTTCATGGTGTTGCCAGTGGAGAAGGGGATGAGTGATTTTTTAAAACAACCAAATCGTCAGCACAACCTGAACATTTCTCTAACTCGCTGACATACACTCACATTCAAATGGGGCACCCCAAAATATACATGTTAACCACTTGTTTACGCCCAGCAATTTCAAGTCGGTTCTGTCTCAAGTTTGTGGACACGCTCAGAAGTCTCCAGGGACCAAAAAGACGGAATTGACTAGAAAAGATGTTCAGTGCAAGGAAGGGCAGTGGTAGGGTTTCCACCCCGCCCGTGCGTCAGGGGAGCTGGGTGGCCAAGCTGTAACTAAAACCTTCACCTTAACAGAAGCTGAGGATTCCAAATACTCGCTGAAAAGGACCACCACGCTCACCTCCCACCAGGGGGAAGAGATCCAGGGACCTTCCTCGTTAAACCGGCCACCCTTGCGGCCTAGAAACCGACTGGGGAAGGTCTAGTGCACAGCAGCCCCAAGCCTAACTTCCCACGACCTTCCTGTACCACGAGGGCCCAGACCGTTCACAAATCCCGCAGTGAAGAGGGCCGTCCTCTTCTGAGGGACACGACGTCTGAGGCATCGGCGCTGGCAGGTCAGAATATTTGTGGGGAGCAAAGCAATGTCAAGAGGGCGCCACCGGATCGCGTGCCGCCTCTCACTGCAGGGCCAACAGCTCAGCACCTCCCCATTTCGCCACCACACGGTGCCGGGGACAGCGGCGGGCGGGCTCCCTCGGGGCAAGGGGCGCCCGGCTCTCGGCCGCCTCACGTTACCGGGCGGGCCCGTGGGGGCGTCCGCGTGGAGGCCCCGCAGCAGCGACCAGGCCCTTCTCCGAGGCTCTGGAGCCGCCGGCCCCTCGTTCCCGGCCCGCAGCCGGGCAGGGTAAAGCCAGGGCGGCGCCGCGGGCCTCGCGCTCCGCCTCGGGCAGTGCCCTTCCGCCGCCGGGCGGACGCTCGACCCCGGCCCCGCCGCCCTCACTCCGCCCGGCCCGGCTCCCTCGCTCCGCCCGGCCGCCCTCACTCCGCCCGGCCCGGCTCCCTCACTCCGCCCGGCCGCCCTCGCTCCCGGCCCGGCTCCCTTGCTCCGCCCGGCCGCCCTCACTCCGCCCGGCCCCCCTCACTCCGCCCGGCCCGGCTCCCTCGCTCCGCCCGGCCGCCCTCGCTCCCGGCCCGGCTCCCTCGCTCCGTCCGGCCCTCCCCGGCGGGCCCTCACCGCTGCGGCAGGCGGCGGGCCGCGAGCAGAGCGGGCTGTTGCAGGGCACGCTGGGCCGCAGGTAGTGCTCCCGCACGATCCGCAGCGTGCGGCCCCGGAAGGTCCTCAGGAGCAGCACTTTCTCCCGCTTCTGCAGCATGCTGGCGGCGCTCGGCCCGCAGCGCTCCGGCCCCGCGAGGCCGCCCCGAGCGAGCGGCCGGGAAGCGGCGGGCGCGGCGCGGCGGCGGCGCAGGCGAGGCCGAGGCTCCGGGCCCGCCCCCTGGGCCAGGCCGGCCTGGGCTACGCGGGCCCCGGGCCGGGCGGCTGCCTGAGCGCTCCGGGGCGAGCGGGGGCGCCGAAACCGCGGTAACTGCCCGGGTCCCCGCGTTGAGAGCAGGAGGAGGCCCGCGGGATGGGAGCTCCAGCCCTTCCCCGGCCGGCGCCCCCACCCCGCCTCAGTTTCTCCCCTCCCACCATTGCTTGAGGGCAGCGGGGGATGGAAACCACTCAAAGGATTTAGGGGAGATAAAGATATATGTGGAAGCTAGTGTGTGTAAAGTCTTGTGAAATAAGATTTGGTGCAACTCTAAAGGATTATTATATTTTGTTTCTACCCCCAGGAAATGGGGCTGCTGTACTAATATGGGTAATTATTAACGTTTCCTGTTGGTTTTTCTTGCTGTCTCTGAAAGAGCTAAAAGATTAAGCAAGTAAGCCAGCGACTCTGCCCGCCCAACATTTTTTTCCCTTAAAAAAGTTATATTTATTTTTAATTTCATGTATTTTTAATCCATATAAAAATGCAAACGATGCAGGTAAAATGAAGACCAATCCCTTCCCTTGAGGTAAACACGATTCAACCCCAACTTTATGGCCTTTGCAGCTTCTGGCAGAGGATTCTCCTTTAAAGTTGTTGGAGGCACATGGTTTCTTCTGAGATCACACGCTTGGGGTTGGACAGAAGCCACAGTTCTTCGAAGCACTCAATGAAGACTTTTAAGCTGCACCAGAAGCTTTGCGTACAAGCATCCCATTTAATTTCCACAAGTCAATGGAGTTGGGCATTATTATCCCCATTTTACAGATGATGAAACGGGATTTGGGAGGTTAAGAAGCCAGAGTTACCCAGTTATTAAGTGGGGGAATCAACATTCAAGCCAGAATCTGGCTGAACCCAAGCAGGCTCTTAACTAATTACTGGGCTATTCCCAGATGAATAAAATACAGCTCTTGTATCTCAGGAGTTTACAGTCTGCTTGTTGAGCTCTGGTTAAGGCAGCTCAACCAGCTGGCTAGGAACATCAAAGCTTCCTCTTACTCTGAAGTGAGCAGAACTAGGCTGTCCTGTTGGATCACTTACTTTAGGGGAACATGTTAAAAAGAGTTATGGTCCCTCACTCATCGTATTTTTATGTCAAGCTATCTGCAGCCCGGGATGATATGAGTGAGATCCGAGACAGAACTGCACAAGCTAGGAAAGCGTTACAGCGCTGGTTCACAGGCCAGAGCATTAGGAGGGCCCAAAGGCAACCAACTGTAGGGGAGGCCTGCCTAATTCAGGAGGTCAGTGCAGGAGGCCCTCCTTGATTCAGGTCAGTTCTAGAGATCCCAGAGGGCGAACCAGTAACCAAATTTGTGCCTTACATAAAAATACTCCAGACAGCTGCCTACAATTCCCTGCAAAGCTCACCCATTTTCATTTTTCTTTTACTTCTGATTGTATGCCCTTAACATCTCTCTAGCATTTTGTAGCTTTAAACTTTCTCTGAATTGGAACTAATTATCTTTTAAGGAAGAGAGTATGTCTGGGGCGCTATTGAAAGTTGATTTTATCAGTATTTAAAATAATCCAAGGCCCGTCAAACACTTCCTTTGCTTGCATTGAGGCCATAATGTACAAATTACGTTCTTAAAAGCATGATCCTTTAGTTCTTGGAACTCATGATCTAAAATGGACAAGAATGTCTTTTTGTTGGTTGGTTTGTTCACAGACCATCTGATGCCTCTTGCATGAAAAAAAGATTTCTATATCAATCAGAATAAACTAGGTTATGCTGCGGTGATAGACAACTTCAAAGATCCCAGTGACTTAAAACAAGATGTTGCCTGGGTGCCTCGAGGCTCCATACTGTGTTGTCCATCTCCAGGACCCAGGCTGATGCGGACAGTCCTGTGTAATACTGTTTGCTGTTCACTGGCAGAGAGCAAGAAGCCCTTTAGACAGCCTTACACCAGCAGTTAAAAGCTCAGTCCAGGAGTGATACATGTCACTTGTGCCTCTTGGCCAGAGCTAGTCACATGACCACACACCCAACAAGGGGAGTGGGTGGGTGAGAGAATGGGCATGGGGGTGGAGAGGTGGGGAATGCTGGCAGGAAGTGCATTCCCAAGTCATAGCCTGAAGGCATAGTGCTGAAACCCTTTGGCAAATAGCATTAGTGTCAAACCCCTTAGTCCTAAATCTGTCTGCTCTGCTGTCACCTTAACGCTTGTACCTGTGAGTATTCCAGCTCAGCGTCTTCTTGGGCATTCTACTGCTCACCTCTTTTTACATCCTTGCCCCCCTCCCCAATAGCCCCAATGAGCCAAGCATACATCACACATCACCTTATTCCTTATCACAATCCCTTAAGGTAAACATGTGATTTCTTGCGGCAGAGACTGGCTCTCTGATCACTGAATGCATGTCCTCTTTTTCTCTGGGCACACAGATGAACCACATTTCCCACCCTCCCTTTTGCACACAGATAGGTGTGGCCACAGAATGTAATGGCACCGTTTCCAGGTCTGGCCCATAAAAATCTCCCACAAACACTCTTCTTTCCTGTTCCACCAGCTGGGTGCCAAAGCCCAGGGGATCTTGGAAGCCAGCACTGAAGACAGCAGACCCCCTTCCCCAATCAACTTGGGTTCCAGAAGGACTGTGCAGAGCAGGACCCTGCCTCCCCACCCAAGAGCATGCACAGAGAACTCTTGTAAGGGGAAATAAACTTTTGTTTTAGCAGCTAGCATTACCGTAATTAATACACCCCCACTGTTCAAAGGAGATTAAGAAACTTGCTGAAGAGTTGCCTTCTTGTTTAAAAACCCCTCTGGACATACTAAACATCCTGATGCAGCTGCTTGAGGATTCTACAGCAGTTCTAAATCGTGCAGTCCTCTGGGAGGTGGGAGAGCGGCAGTGGTCTCCGGTGCTCTGGTTTGGTCTGGGCTATGGGGCCACAGCAGTGCCACACTGGGAAGGAGGCTTGGCGGCTGGCATCTCTTTTCAGTTTTCCCTTTCTTTGCCAGTCCAAGTGCAGATGGACAGCCTGGTGCCCAGATAGCAGAGTGCTGTGACAGCTTTCAGCCCTGTGTTGCAGATGGAAAACCCTGATTGTGGCTTGGTTTCCCTGGTGCATGACTGCAGTCTTCTCCAGGCTGAGCAGCAGCGGCGCGCTGCCACTGCAGGAGTTTGTAGCGTCTGCTGCGTGCCTTTTTGCAGATGCACTCTGGGAGTGCAGACATCAGCAACCACGGATTATAACCAAAAGTTTAGCCTAGAGAGGGCGGGGCATCTTTACAAAGGGCTAAGAGGACAGGGAGGTTAAAGGTGTAGAAGAAATTCTAGAAGGTGAGCTCCAAAGGCTAGAGTGGATTACTGAAGCAGGCTTTGAAATATTGTCTCTATTTATTTACTTAAAATTACAATAGTACAGCACACTTGTTGCCATGCATTCCAACAATACTGAAGTATGCCAAGTAAAAACGTTGACATCCACTCCTCCCAAGTAATTTACCATTGTTGATAGCTGGTATGCATCTTAGAAGTCTTTCAATATAACCCAAAGTTTGCAACTTTTTGAAGAGCTTGTCAATCTATGCAGTATCAGCTAATTACAGCTAATGTTTCTCAAGCTTTTACGAGGTGCCGGGCACTGCTCTAAGCACTTTTTCTGTTTTCTCATTTAATCCTCAAAACAATGCCTTGACTATGATACTTGTTACTGTGGGGACCTGAAATTGGCCACCCCAAGATATGTCTCTTTGGCATCAGGATTATTTGAGGCTCCTTGCTTTTGATAAACTGGGACAGGCAAGGAGGCTCTGAGGAATGGAACTTGCCCTTTGTTAGGACACATTTACGTTTGTAAGGTAATCTCTATCTGTAAAAGGTGCCTCCCTCTCTGTACCAGGAAGAAGAGAGGCGATGACCTTCTCTCTAAAAACTCTTAATCAATACCAAAGGCAAGGACATAAAAATCTGCATTTTATTGTGCTAGTCTGGTAACCTCCTGTAACTGACTTCCCTCCCCCTCCCAACTTTGGCATTTCTTTAAGGATTAAGCATCTTTCCTTAGGCTAGGAACTGACTGCTGCGCTCACCTGTGACCGCCCAGCTCCAGACAATCCACTTGCCTCCTGCTACGCCCACTGAGATAGCAGACCACTACTTGCTGTGTCCATCAAGCCCTGTGCCAACAGGGCAATCTTGTGACTATTGTGGGAGGGACATTTCAATCACATGTGAAACACCCCGTTTGGGGGTATATAACCACTATGTGCACCCCACTTCTTCGGTGCCCTTTCTTCCTTCGGGAAGAAAGGCCCCGGGCCATGGTTCCTCATAAAGTTTTGTTTAATTTTCTCTTGCTATTCTGTCTCATGTGAATTTAATTCGTTCTCCGGCCAGATGAACCCCCATTTGGGGAGAGGAAATGTCCTCCTCCCCTACATTACCAACTACATTTTACAGGCAGGAAAATGAAGTAACAAAGGACTGAATAATTGCCTCAGGCCACACACTCGATGTGTGGCAAAGCCAGACCTGGAACCCAAGCAGTCTGGCTACAGAGCCAGGCACTAATGACACAGTCCTGCCACCTTTCAGCTAGTGGAGGGTGAGAGTTGAAGATGGGGTACCTTCTATAGTGGAGCAGGCATGAACTCAGTTATTTTAGGTTTAGAGAATTGGAAATGATGACATTCAAATAGTGACCCCACTACTTTCCTAACTCCCACGAGCCTTAGTGATTTCAACTGTAAAAGACAGCCAGCAGGACAGATGTTGCTGAGTATCAGTATTAACCAGTCAATGATTCTAAAGGGTCATGGAAGAGTCTAAAATTATCCCATTTGTCTGAAGAATCAGCCTCCTTTCATTTATGCTCCATCTCAGTGGCAGAGTCATTGGAGGACAGACGGCTGCTGAGACTCCTCTGCTACTTGTATTAGGGATAATTTAATTTCCAATATGTTAAAGGCTGTTAATCCTTGATTTTCACTTTTCCCAGCAGATACAATGGCTCCCTTTTGGCTTTCTAAACACCCTGTGAATCCCCGTAATCCACTTTGCAATGATTACTCTAAAATGTTCCACTTAACTCTTTCTAATTTTTTAAAGAGAAATTATTTTGTGCTTACCAATTTACATCTCAGCAAGATTTTTGCTGAACTGTTAACCTACCAGTAATTTTGTCCTTCTACCACTAAGGGGTGCTGTTTCATTGATTTTGGGGGGAGGGGGCAGCAGGCGGTTGCTTCCGCTGATGCTTGGCCTTTCACACAGTACCATTAAAATGCAGCCAATTATTTGAGACAAACAAGCAAACAAAAAAACCTTAGTATTACACAATACCTTTATCCAAGGAGCTCAAAGGTCCAGATGCTCCAAAATTAATTAGACACCAAGCTTCATTGATTAATAACGGAAAAGAAAAAGAAAATCCTTTAAGTCTTGAAGCTGACTAGAGGAAAATTCAGTTATATGGATAAGCCGTTTATAATTCAAAATTAGAAATGTTACTATTAGTCATTTATTTTTTTTGTATTGATGTTAATTTGATGAAATTAAATTTTTATCTATCTGGTAGGATTATTATTACCAGTGGAATACCATTCATGGTATATAGTTATTCATTGGATGATATATTATAAGGAGTTTTCTGTTTATTTTACCATTTTGTTACTGCGTATGTTTGAATTTGGGAAAGTGAATTCCATTTTATATCTTATAATGATAGACTATGAATTCTAAAACCTTATAATTACAATAGAAAGGTTGTGAAAAAATGGAAGAGAGAATAAAGAGTGCTTAGCCATAAGCCTAACCTCTAGGAAACCTTCCAGATTTGGGATAAATATAAACAAAATATTAAATTTTTAAATTTAATTTTTATTGTTTAATAAGGAAAAGGCATATTACACTACACTTTTGTATCTGATTCTCAAGGAAGAAGAATGAGGGCTAAAATTAAAATTACATTTATATTTAACTTTCTTGACATTCGAGGCCAGAGCAATACTCTATATCTGCTTGTATTGGATTTCTGCTGCTGCATAACAAATTACCACAAGCTTAAAACACACTCAGTTTTTACCTCAGTTTCTGTAAGTCAGAAGTCTGTTCCCTGGCAGAATTCAGTTCCTTGCAGTTGTAGGTCTGAGGGCTCTGTTCTCTTGCTGGCTGTTAGGCAGGGACCAGTCTAAGCTCCTAGAGGCCACTCACACTTCCTTGCCACGTGGCCCCTCCATGTGCACTCTCATACTCCGAATCTCTTTCACCAGAAGAATCCAGTCCTTTTGAGGGCTCGCCTGATTAGCTCAGGCCCACTAATGTTCTATTTTAAGGTCAACTGATTTGGGAACTTGATTGCATCTGAAAAATCTCTCCACAGCAGCATCTAAAGTAGTGTTTGATAGAATAACCTGGAGAAGATGTGTGTACACCAGGGCACAGGAGCCTTGGGGGCCATCTCAGAATTCTGCCTACCTGTCTTAGTCCATTTGGACTGCTATAACAAAATACTACAGGCTTGGTAGCTTATAAACAACAGAAATTTATTTCTCAGAGTTCTGGAGGCTGAAAGTCTGAGATCAGGGTGCCAGCAGGGTCGATGGGGGCCCTCTTCTGGGTCGCAGACTTTCCCTTGTATCCTCATATGGCAGAAGGGGCTAGGGATCTCTCTGGAACCTCTTTCCCAGTCATGGGCACTAATGGCACTAATCCCATTCATGAGGGTTCCACCCTCATGACTTAAACACTTCTCAAAGGCCCCACCTCCTAATACCATCACCTTTGGGGTTGGGATTCCAACATGTGAATTTTGAGAGGACACAAACATTCAGACCATAGCACTACCATAATGATTCATGATAAACATTTGAACTCAATAAACTATATTTAAAGCTAGGGTATTTATTAAGTATCTTGAGTGCAGCATAAATGATTTTCTTAAAAAAGAAGAGAGAGAAGCAAGCCAGTAATCCAGAGGCTGTATGAAAGTAAATGAATAGTAGTGCTGTCTTGGTTGTTCAAGCTAAGGAGGAGAAAACCCCACCCATACTAACTCAGTTCTATTAATCTTAAGTAGCACTGATTCACACTGGGCCCAGAATTCCCTCCAGAATCGCTGCATAGAGCCCAGCCTCTTTTGCTAACCCAGGATCAACTTGGAGAAGGCAGTGTGTCTTGGGGGTCTTATGGATAAGAACCATCTTTTGTTTTACCCCTCAGTTCCTACCTTAGAGGAGTGATGCTGTATCCCCCAGATTAGAATTCTCTCCTAAAACCTCACTGTGATGCCCTGGCATTTTTTGAAGATTTGAATTTTAAATTTAAAATGTCATCATCATCACAGACGTCCTTCATTGTGTGGCTGGCTGCTGTCATCAAACCCGGGAGAGTGGGTGGCTGCCGGTGTTTGCTGCCGTCTTCCGTGTAGAATTGTGATGGGGTCAGGGCCATGATGAAGGAAGCTTCTCTGATTGCAGTGTTTGGGTGGGGGAAAGCAGGAGGGCTTTCTTTTCATTTTTTTCTATTAAATCTGACATTTTAAGAGATATCATTAAAAAATATTCTTCTGCCCAGGAGAGAAAAGGCTTGGATCTTCGATATCTTTTGTTGGAACCATAAAGCTCTTGTTATGTTTATCATTTCAGCCTTCAAGGCCTTATCTTTGCTGACTTGGAGAACTGAGGGCATTTGGATCCTCTTGCAGTTCTACAAATAATGTTCTTTAATCACCTTGAGGCATCACTGTTGATCAGAGAACAGCATTTCCTCCCTCCCTAAAGCGAACAGCACCTGCCAATCCCCGCATCCGGAAGCAACAGAGAAGGGCTGTTCTTTGAGCCCACAGAGCACTGTTATTTCCAGTGTACGTGAAACTGTAGAAAATAACCTGAAACCTCTTGCCTTATTAATAGATGCAGAGCATAGTGTTGTTTATAGACTTAAAAGCAAGAGCATGGACCCACATATCCACCAAACATTTATTTCTTTATAGCTAGTGTGATTGTTGTGATATTGGAAACACGGTGTTTCATTCCCACTGGCATTAAGTTCATCATCTTAGTGAAAATGTAAAAGGGATAAATGACTAAACAGGAAGTAAAAGTGTATTGTTAATCATATTGTTGATTAACACTGAGCAAGCTCTAATAAACCACACTTTTCTCTTTGAAGCTTCTTGTGCACATTATATATATATATATATATATATATATATATATGTGTGTGTGTAAAATCAGTTATGATTAGCTGGGTTATGCTGCAGTAACAAACAGCCCTCAAATTGCAAAGGTTTAAAACAACAAAGGTTTATTTCTTGCTCACATTGTCTGTTCCTCTGCTCTGTGTCATCCTTACCAAGAGATCTAGGCTATGGAGACTCCCTGTCAGTGTGTCTGCGAGCCCTTGGCAGGGGAAAAGACTGAGACAAATTGTGTTCTCACTCCTAAAGCTTCCAGTTGAAAATGACACAGCGACTTCTGCTCACATATCACGAGCCAAAGCAAGCCACTTGCTCACACTCAATTCCAAGGGCGGAAGATAGAGAGCCAGAAATATTTGGTGAGCAGAACTCATGACAGACACACACATATACATATATATTTTTTAATGTGTAGATTGAAAAGGGGGGAAATAACTTCAATCGCAGCCAAGTGAAGAGAGTCGACTTTGATTTATCGTTGTAATGTTGTTAGCGCAATAAGTTTAGAATCGGTGAAAACAATGACATAGGTTATGTTCATGAGATATACCGCAGTCAGTGAGAAGGATAAGGCAGATCTTTATGTACAGACATGCAAATATCCCCAGAAATGCTGAATTTAAAAAAGAACAAGTAGCAGAATACCACGGTCTTGTTTATTTTAAAAGACATAGAAATATATAAATCTGTTTATGTGCACATTTGTGTGTGTGTGTTGAGTGCATAGGACAAGGCCTAGAAGGGTTGTTACCAGTTACCATCCGCGGTGAATACAGAGGGATTTGTGTGGCGTGGAGGAGAGTATTGCCCTTTTTACGTTACATGATCCGGTACTGTTTGAATTAATTACATCCATTTATTCATGTGCTACTTGTGTTAGCTTCCTAGGGCTGCCTTAACAAGTTAGCACACACTTGGCAAAACAGAAATTTACTTTCACAGTTCTGGGGGCCCGAAGTCAGGAATCTGCCATGGTCGTGCTCCCTCCAAAGGCTCTAGAGGAGGATCCATTCCTTGCCTCTTCCAGCTGCTGGTGGATGTTGGCGTTCCTTGACTTGTGACCACGTCACTCCAATCTCTGCCTCCATGGTCACATGGCTTCCTCCTCCTCCATGTGTCTCTTAGAAGGATGTTTGTCGTTGGATTTAGGACCCACTTGGATAATCCAGGATGATTTTCTCCCCTCAAGATCCTTAAGACTCTTTTTCTAAATAAGGTCACATTCACAGTTTCCAGAGATTAGAATGTGGACACATTTTTTTTTGTATGTCAGGAAGATTGGCCCTGAGCTAACATCTGTGCCAGTCTTCCTCTACTTTGTATGTGGGACACCGCCACAGCATGGCTGATAAGTAGAGTGGGTCTGTACCTGGGATCTCAACCTGTGAACCTGGGCTGCCGAAGTGGAGCGCACAGAACTTTAACCACTCAGCCACAGGGCCAGCCCCCACAATTTCTTTTGGGGGAGGGGGTGGTGGAAGGCATGATTCAAGCCACTACACTTGTGTAATGTGAAAAAAAAATAGGAAAAGATTGGAAAAAAGCCATCATTATTAACAATGATTACTTCTAGGAGGGAAAATTTGCCAAATTTTCTATAATAAACTTATGTAACATTTATATTCAGGAAAAAAACAAAGAGACAAAATCATAGAGCAATAACAACCACCACCACAACAAAAGAAAGACGTGTGCAGGTCCTAACTTACACACACCCTATGAACAAACGGCCCTGACACATCAGAGAGGAGTGGAAAGGTCATATCCCCAGACTCAGTGATGGGGCCAGGCAGAGGGCTTAGCTTTAGGGCCCGAGACCCTATATCAGCCTTGGGTTCTTAGAACCCCAGAAACATTAGTCATCTCTAATAAAATGTAGAGCCTTAACCTGGGATTAGAGCCTGGGAAGAGCCACCTACCTCTCCAGAAGAGGGGAAATACTTTCCTGCTGTTGGCTTGTAGAAATTAAAATGCTTTTTTTCCCCAAGGAAGCAACATTATGGAGTGGAGGTTGCAAGCAGAGGCCAATTTCAGCCCACCAACGTGTCTTGTTTCATCTGCACTGTGTATACAATTTTTTCAAATTAGTTGCCAACTACTTTCCCATAAAATTTTGGTTTTGGCTTCTCCTGTTCTGCTGCATTGGACCTGCATTCTCCCGTGGCAGCCGTCCGCTGCTGCTGGAGAGTGGCTGCCCTCTTGAGATGGGGCATGCGCAGGTGCAGCATAGTCTCCATCATTCTGTATTTTCCTGACCTGACTCTCCTCCTTTACATTGTCCACCTAGCCACTACAGGCATTTGAGAGGCATTGCAACCCCTTGATGAACAGGATAAAAATTGCTTTGTGATATTATAGTGTAGTATATTATGGGTTAAGTGGGTTTGTGCACACATTCTTGCTTCCAGGGAAAAACACGTTCTATGTTCCAAATAGCCAACAAATGAACTTGAAGCATGCAACCTGTTCATAAATTGGCAACTCCTCTACAGTGATATTTTATAGTCTGCCTAAACAAGTAATGGAAAATGCATATCCATATATGCACTCAGATATCAGAAATTCAATTCCACAGGCTATTTGGGAACGAAGTTTCAAAATTCTGCTGAGGATGGTTATGTCATGTGAGTTTGTGTGCAGGCGGGCATGTGTGCACCCACGGGGGCATGGACGAGCTTTCACACACTGGGGCCAGAATCTGTCCTCCTAACCTGAGTTGTGGGCATTACCAAGTCATGAGCTAAAACGAGCCTCAGCATTATTGGGGAAGAGCCAGGACCTCTACAGAATTTCCTCACTGGGATCTGCGTTGGCTCCTGGTGGTGTTTCCAGTGAAGCTCTTGAATTTTTAATTTGAGCTGAGCCGCGGAGGGAAGAGGAAGTGGGTCTTGTAGAGTGTCGCCTCACCCGGCCTGGAGCCTTTTGGAAGTCAGTCCTTTTCTGTAACTTCCAGAACAGATTGCTGACTTTCAAGATCTCCGTGGAGAAGAATGTTCTTAAGATTTTCCCCTTCTAAAATGATAAGTATTTGGTGAGCACCTGCTTTGCTCAGAGCACTAGGCTAGGGCGACAGAAATAGTGGGACGTGGACAGTGCTTGCAGACCAAGGAGCTTTCAACCTGATCAGGAAGTGGAGGCACAAAGGAGCAAATCATGAAATCACAGCTCAGTGTCGAGTAAAACAGACGAGATGCCACAGGTAATGAGCCACGAATTGCTAAGTAGATGATAGAGACTCTAAGTGTACTGTCTACACCTTCAGGGAAAAGAAGTATCATTGCAGGCCAGGGGATCGCCAAGCAGTGGAGGTGGTGGCCAGACTGAGTCTCAGCAGAGCAGAAGGTGAAACACCAAGCAGACATATGGCAATGGGAAAGTGGAAGGTGGCTTTGCCGTGACAGAAAATTAGGTCAGAAAGGTTAAGACAGCAGGATTGTGGAGGATCTTGAAGGACAGGATACCCAATCCTGGGCTTTGTTGCATAGGCAATGGGGAACCCTGGAAAGTTTTTGAGCAGAGGAGTGATATGATCCAAATAGTGTATTAGGAGATCAGTCTGGAGGTGATGTCGGGGTGGTTTGGAAGAAGAAAGAAATGAGAGCAGGAGGTAAGCTCCTGCAGAGGAGAAATGGTTTATACTTGGATAGGCACAGAGGCTTGAATAGAAGAGATAGATGGGGGAGAGTCTTAAAGGAGTTGGTGGCAGGCAGATTGCAGTGAGTGGGGAGAAGGAGGAGGAGAAGCAGTAACAGCATCGTGGAGGGATGACCCCAGGTTTGGAGCCAGAAACTTGGATGATGGGGGTGCCACAGGCTAAAAGAGCCAAGCGAGGCTGGAGGTCCAGTGGGAGATGGCAAGAAGAGCAGATTGATTTGAGTCCTGCTTTGAGGCTGTGATGGGGCATGCAGATGCAATGATCCAGCTCTGGTCCCACATTCTCAACTGCTTGCTTGTGCTTTCCTGGATATGTTCATCTCTTTACTCACACCCTATGGGCTCAACACTAGTAATCAGATAGGCCCTATTGTGGGTGCTGAAACTCACTTGGTAGACCTCTCAGCCCCCCATGCCTGCTCCAGCTGGTGGTCAGTAGTCTCAGAATCCTCAGACCATTCACCACGCAGCCTTGCCTGGTTAAGTAAGTGTTTTGTACCTGAACGACGTGAAGGATGTGCAGTGGTCATTCTAGCCCATATCTCCACCTTCAGGAAGAGCCACACCTCCGAAAGTCAACGAGCTCCTTTGACTATGCTTCCAGGGTTCCCCACTCCCCACGGTCAGAAAGTCCTTCTTTACACTTACTTTACATTGCTCACATTGAGCTTTGACCTTCACTATGGAGTTCCAGTGCGACCCCCTTTCCCAATGAGGCACCCTTGAAGTCCATGAGCTCATGTGTGTATGGGGAGAGTAACTCCATTAAAGGAAATACCAAGCGTGACATTATTATATTTCTGCTGAATACTCATTAAGTATTCACCAGAATGGGGAAAAGCAAAGAAATTGGCCCCCTGACTGTTTGGGATGGTGGCTATATGCAAAGACAAAATCACCAAGGGAAGCCTGAACTTAGGTACAAATGAGGGTGCACTGTTTAATAGGATTCTGAGTAAACCTCTGCTTATTCCTTTTTATTCGTCTTATTTCTTTGTCCTCTTCAATTTTCCCCCATCGGGCATCAAGTCCCTTTTCTCTGCCCTTTGTGCTCCTGCCACTTCAATATCCCCCTTTGTTGCTCCACAACCAGTCTGCATTGATATTCATTCCCAAAAAATTACCCAGCCCATTTCGTGGTAGAAAGCCGAGACTGGTGACTGGTGCAAATGTTGGAATATATAAATATGACTCTTTTTCAGGTAGCATCTAAGATGTCAGTCTTAGCAGCTTCATTTTAAAAACTATTTATATTCACAAAAGTCTATAATAGCCTTTTTATTGTGTACGCCTGTGATTTGGATGCATTTTTTTTCCCCATGCCAGTTTTTTATTATCGTTCAACACTGACTACAGCCTTAAATGATAATGAAAACAGAAACACTCTTTTTAAAAGGCAATGACTGCTTTCCACATCCGTTAGCCGTATGTATGTGCTCCCCTGCCTGAAGGGCCAGGTTAGCGTTTAAACCGTCTGCACCCGACGCCTTCAGAACCCAAGTTCATGTCCTTGCAGCATTGACTCAGTCTTTTATTCTTCTGCAGAGAATAAATTGAAAACCAGGCTGTTTAATGTGTGGGTGTCTTTGGGTTTTATAACCCAGAGCTCCTCTGTGGCCACTGGGCATGTTGGAGTTCTTGTCCTGCTGTCCTGGACCCGGGTTCTAGAACCTGACTTGGCTCCAGATGTCACACACTTGTTTTTGAAAAGAGGCGTTTATTTGCACCTTTCTTCCCTCAGCTCCTGTTATTTTTTGCTTCCATGATGTGACCTCCTGCATTCACCCTAGTTTTCCAGCGCGTTAAAAAAATCAAGTAACAGAACAGTTTCCCTCAAACTGCTACAAATATAAGCTTGTTATCTGTGTTCCATTATTATGAATAACTCGCCGACTCTCATGCCATGTGTATGATTGACTTGCAATTACAGGTTGTGTTTGACAGCAGCTCTGGTTGGTATTCTGCCCTGGCTGTTCCTTAAGCCGAGCCTGGAACCCCTGGGTCAAATGAGAAAGGGTGGATTTTATAGACTCCACCCTATTGTTGTTTTTTTTCTTTTTTACCCTAAGCCTAGATATGGGATCTGTAATTAGTGATGCAATAATAATACCTTCCATTTGCCATTTTATGCCTTTTCAAAAATGCTCTGCATGTTCTTGTGATTGACTCTCACAAAAATGCTTTTGGCACAGGCAGTGCAGATATTATGGCCTGGTTTTATAAGGAAACATACAAAACGAGGTTAAATGACTTGCCCAAGTTCTTACGGCAAGTCTAAGGTGGATCTGGGACTGGAACTAGATTTCATGATTTCAAGGTGCGTGGTTTTCCTACGGCCACTGCATTTGTAACAAACTCAAGTCATTAGCTTTTACATAAAAGATTTCATTTGATCCTATGATGACGTCACAAGATAGGGTGAGCAGGTATTATTATCCTCATTGTCCAGGTCAGGAGATAGAAGCCCGGAGAGGTTGAGTTGCCAAAGTAATATGGTGATGAACAAAAGAGGCAGGATTCGACCTCAAGGCTCCAAGTCCATTGCTCTTGGTGACACTTTGCGGGCTGATTAATGACACCATCACTCATTCAATTGCCTTGGCCAGAAACTTAGACTCATCCTTGACTCCCTTTTCTCTCTTACCCCATGTCTGAGCCATCAGCAAATCTTACTGATTCAACCTTCAAAATATATTCCAGATCAACCATTTCTCACCACCTCTGCTGTTATTATCCTAGTCAAACCTTTGCTTTTTCTTACCTGGATTGCTGTAATAATCCTACACGGCTAATTTCCAAAGATGGTCCCCAGTGAACCATGCCTTCCAGAAGTTATTCCTGTGTGGTTCTACGACATTGAATCTCAGCTAGTCTGTGACTCATTTTAATCAACAGGATGTGGAAGATGTATTTTGTGTCTTTCAGGCCTAAGCATCAAGAAGGCTCTTGTACTTCTGAGAGGCCTGAGCCATTCATAAGAAGTCTAGCTACTCTGCTGGAGAGACAAAGAGAAGAGACCACATGGAGAGCCCACTGAGGGAGGAGAGTCCCTGTGACTGCATGGGATGGGAGGGAGGCCCAGCGGTCAGTGTCCCAGCTTAGCCCAGCCTTTCACTGCCCACAAAGGTGCCAGACATGTGAGTGAGGGTCGTGGGCATTTCAGCCAGGTGTACCCTCATATGACTGCAACCCAGTCGATACCACATGTAGCAGAAGAACCATCCGGCTGAGCCCAGCTGACCCACGGAGTCATGAGAGATAATGAAAGGCTTGTTGGTTTCAGCCACTAAGTTTTGGGTTCGTTTGTTATGTAGCAATAGATGCCTGAAACATCTAAGGGGTCTCCTTGCTTCCACTCTTAGTTGCCACCAGTCTGTTTTCCACACAGGTTTTTTTTTTTTTTTAATTGTGGTAAAATACACATAATATAAAAGGTCACCATCTTAACCATTTTTAGGTATAGAGTTCAGTAGTTAAGTACTTTCCCATTGTTGTGCGACCAACCTCCAGAACTCTTTTCATCTTGCCAATTCCCCTCCTTTCCAGCCCCTAGCAGCCACTGTTCTACCTTCTGTTTCTGCGAATTTGGCTCTTCTAGGTACCTCAGATAAGTGGAATCGTACAGAATTGGTCTTTTTGTGACTGGCTTATTTCACTTACCGTAATGTCCTCAAGCTTCAACCATGCTGCAGCATGTTACAGAATCTCCTTCCTTGGGTTGTTTCCACCTTTTAGCTATTGTGATCATGCTGCTATGAACACAGGTGTGCAAACATCTCTTTGAGACCCTGCTTTCGGTTCTTTTGAGCACACACCCAGAAGTGGAATTGCTACATCATATAGTCATTCTATTTTTAATTTTTTGAGGCAGCACCCTACAGAGAAGATTTTAGAAACATAAATTTTGTCACTCCCTTGCTCAAAACCCTCTGTTGACTTCTTATTACTCAGAATAATAGCCCAGACCCCTGCTATGGCCTACAAGGGCTGCTATGACCAGGCCCGTGGCCGCCTCACCAGCCTCATTTCCTGCTGCTCCTTTCCCTCCCTCTGCTTTAGCCATTCTTAGTGTCTTGCTGCTCCTTGTCACACCAAGCATGATCCTACTGTAGAGATTTCACACTTTCTATTCTCTCCACCTACAATATTCCTCCTTGGTTACTAACATGGCTCACACCCTCACCTCATTCAGGCTTCAGTTATAATGTTCCCTCCTTCAGAAAGGCCTTTCCTGACTGCCCAATTTTAAATAGCACCTCAATCATCTATGCCTTTATTTTTTTATTTTTGAGGAAGATTAGTCCTGAGCTAACATCTGCTGCCAATTCTCCTCTTTTTGCTGAGGAAGACTGGCCCTCAGCTAACATCCGTGCCCATCTTCCTCTACTTTATATGTGGGACCTCTACCACAGCATAGCTTGCCAAGTGGTGCCATGTCTGCCATGTCCATGGGGATCCGAAACCGTGAACCCCTGGCTGCCGAAGTGGAATGTGGGCACTTAACCGTTGTGTCACCAGGCCGGCCCCTCTATGTCTTTATTTTTAATTTGTCATTTTATTTTTACCTGATAAGTGGGAAATCTATATTAATGGCACACACATATAATACTGTATGCCTGGCACTGTTCTGAACACTTTACACATGTTGACATAACTGATCTTAATGGCAACCTGTGAATTAGGTATTATTATTATCATCTCCATTTTACAGATGAGAAAACTCAGAGAGCAGATGTTAAATAACTTCCCTAAGGCTTTCCAGCTAGTAATTGACAGAGGTGGGATTGAACTAAGGCAGTCAGGATCAAGAATCCACTATACGGTACCCGTCTCATCATAAATGTATACGTGTAAAATATGTATACGGCATCGTGTACGTGCTTGTTTATTGTACATGCTCTCCCACTGGGTGTAAGCTCCACAAGGACAGGAACGTTGTTTTGTTCACTGTTCTCAGGGCTCAGAACAATGTCTGGTATGTAAGTTTTCAATAAAAACGTGTTGAGTGAACGACTGAATGAATTCCTGTATTAGATGGCCATGGACACCTGTCAACACTTTCGTGTTCCAAAGACTTGTACTGATAAAATTTATTATGGAGTGGATCTTGGTTTTTGAAGTGTATGTGGGGCTTTGTAAAGCTCTCAGTTGTTTTTCTCCATGAATCTAGTTGTGTCTGAAAAGCACCGCCTACCAAATAGAGCAGTGACATATAGTAGATGCTCCATAGCTATTTATTCAGTAACCATTTCGTGAGCTGCTTGGGGATAGAGACCTGTAGCTGTCTCACCTCTGTCTCCTCCGCAGCCCCTGGTCCACCGTTGGGCTGCCCAACCTTTGTGGCTGTCGTAGAAGAGAAGACTTCATTGAGTGACTCTAGACTCCTGTGTTGTGGCAGAGTTCATGTTTTCACAGAAGTAGGTACAAGGAAACCAGCGTGCAAATTCCAAGCCGAAGGCTCTGTGGAAGAGAGACCATTTCCAGAATCTCTTATTTTGTTTTTTGTAATCCTACACATCAAAAGCATCATTTTTCATAGGATTTAGTGTCAGCTTGTTTTAGACACTAAAACAAGTTTCTAAAACTGTTTCTAAAACACTGTTTTAGAAAATACCCATGATTTCCTTCGTCATTCTTCTCCTTTTAAAGAACCTCCGTCAGGCAAAACCTGTTTCCTCATCTCAGCTTTTGGAAAAGCCAGGCTTCAGAGGTCTGCCCAGTGCCTCGCCCCGAGAAATTGCCCCACAAACAAATGCTGCATTAATTAACTGTTTAATTAAGCATTCTCTTCAGAAATAGATACGAGGAACTTGGTTCCATCATTGGTTAGCTTTCTAATTGGGAGCCAGCTGTAATTCAACGTGTTATTTTTTTCTCTCCGGTTTCAAATCCACTTAGGAGAGTCCTTCCAGCTACTTTTTCCACCAGATTGTCATCAAAATGCAGGTCAGAAATAAAGAAGACCAGCGTCTATTGAAGAGGGTCGTCAATGCATTAAAAGTTACCCTGGTGGCCTTAAAGACTTACTGCAGCTCTTTAAAATGGCTAATTTATACACTGGGCTACTCCAGCTCGTCCTGGCGCACATCACATTATACAGAAAAGTAGATGGAACACACATATAGCAGGCGACGGCTGGGCTCACTTATGACCTTATTCTCACTGATAAAGACAAATCTCATAATTCACTCGTAGCAATGTCAGTCTTTTATCTCTTCCTGGACTCATGAGGACACAAGTCACATCCACTGAGCCTGCTCTGTGTGTGACGAGGAAACCCAGGCGGCCAGTCACCACAAAGGTGATTCATTCATTAGCATTCAGAAATCCTGTTGGTTGAAAAGCATTAAAAGTGTTTGGGTTTTTTTTTTCACTCTATAAAAAGTGGCTTGCTGGTGAAATATACGCCTTCACTCATCTTGCAGAGCTGCAGTGAAAAATAACATTTGGCAGTGGGAAGTGGGACTTTTGCTTGAGGAACTGATATATATATATATAATATTTGTACATTTCTTCGATGGCCATGGACACTTGTCAATCCTGTCATTTTCCAAAGACTTGTATGGTTAACATTTACTATGGTGTGGGTCTTGATTTTTAAAGTGTACACAAGGATTTGTAAAGTGCGAGATTGCAAGTTGAAGTGATGAGAGAAACAAGGGGATCGGAGCAGTAGGATGGTGACATTAAGTGAAGTGTTTAATCTGACTCACACCAGTCGTGAGAAAACACTGTGTTTTCTGTCCCCCACGTTCCCTGCCTGCTCGAGCTCCATTTCAGTCTTGGTTGCTCATGTCCGCTTCTGCTCTCTGCACTGTTTTTTGAGCCCTGACTTCGGCTGCGTTGACCAGTTGAGGGCCAAGCAACCCAGACAGGGAGGGTCTCAGAACACCGAGCATATTCCAGAGGACCCGAAGTTGCTCAAGGAAAACGAAGAAACAGCATCAGGCGGGTGGAGGGTGGAACGTTCCCATGTTGCCTGAGGCTGGTTCCCCCTGCTGGGGCATCAATCCAGTAGGAGAGCCTAGATGTTTATTTTCAAAGCAGGAGCTGCATCTTCCTTTATGCTCTGTGCTGTGCTAAGTACAATGTTGGCACTGGATAAATGTTAATAACAGCAGCCTTAATGATGATGACAATAACAATCTGGTAACCCCACCTCCTGCATGCCAAGGGGGTTTAAGAGACTCAACCATTTCTTGTGATTGATGTTAGTATAACCATGGGTAGCATTCCTTGTCCGGCAGACCCTGAACCCCTGGTGTTCTTCCTGTTCTCCCATCTGCTTGGAAAGACTCCGGGGAGGTAGGAAAGAGGTCCCAGAGACCAGGGCTCTCGCATGTTCCTCTTCAGAACAGTTACTCTGAGAATGAGCAAATGCCCCCACATGTCTTGTCTGCCAATCGGGACCTTCTGTCCGCTGAGACCCTTTAAAAAAACAATCACGATACCTCCATTTTAATTATTCTCTTTTTTGGTCCCACTCAGGATTATGCCTTTTAAATAAACTACATCAAGCTTTCTTCCTTCTCATCTCGCTCCTAATTAAGGACAGTGGAGGGTATTCTTTGGTCTTATTTTCTTATAATTTTAATTACACTGATCTTGGCTTAAAATGGGACCCATTTAAGTGCTGAGAAGATATGTATTTTATGGTTCAGTGAGGGTTTTCCCTTCCCATGCCTCTTAGAGGAGGACAAAGTTGAGAGATGGCCCTTCTTGGAGCACCGAACCTAACTAAGCCTACCTTGCCCCGGATGAAGGACAGGGAGCCCCCGTGGGGAGTCTAGCTGCTGCAGGAGAGAGCCCTGTATCCTCAGGAGGACTGGCATTTTGCCATAAGGAGCAGCCATCATGGTGGGAAGTCGGAGTTGGGAAGGCAGCTCCGGGAAATTTTCCAAGGGGAATGGAGTGGTGGCTGTCTCTGAAGGTGAACCATCTACTGGTTGCTCTTCCCTGCCCTCCATAGCACCTGGCCTGGTCTCGCTTAGAAGGACAGTCTTTGTGCCATTTGCCTTCCTCCTCCTCTGCCTTCTAGATCCTGGTCTGGCATGGTCTTCTTGAAGTACTGCCACTCTCTGCTTCCTAGGGTCCACGTGATTCAGTGGTAAGAGATTATGAGCCCTGGAGGCCAAGGCCGAAGCCAAGGTTTGAATCCCAGCCTGGCCAACACTGGTGATACAGTCTTGGGCAAACGATTTTCCTGTTGGGCTCTAGGGACCTCTTCAAAAAGAGGGGATCAGGATATCTACTTGGCAGTGTGGTTGGGAAGGATGCCTACGGTAATGAACTCAAGTGGAGAATGCCTCCTGGCACAGGTAAGTGGTCCATCAATGTTTGTGGCCCTTTTTCTTTGTTAGACAGATGTGGGCAAGTACCTGAAAGGGTGGCACATATTTGAAGGGCTGGATAATAAAGATAATAATTCTTGATCACACACACACAAAATGCCCTATCCTGTCCTCTCTGCCTGTCCCGCATCCCATCCTTTTCTCATGCCTTTTTCCACTGCCTCCTCCATAAGGTTTACTCTGATTGTTTCCAGCCTACATTGATCCTGCCCAACTCTTTTGTCCTTATTGCCTCAACCACACACCTTAACATTACATTATAAACTGTTGTGGTTTGTATGTTAAGATCTTCTGTCTCTAATAAGATAAGCTCCTCGGGAAGGGACTACGCATGATTCTTTTTCCTGTGTCTTTGCAGCGTCCAGCACAGTGCCCGGCATGCAGTAAATGTTTAATAATTGATTATTAAGTGCAGTGCCATTACTAGTCCTACCTGAGGGCAGAGACTGTATTTTGTGTTTTCTGCGTCTCCACAGCAGTTTGCCCAGTGCTAAGCATCCAGACATTCATAGGCACTCGAAACACATTTATCAGATTAAAGGTACCTTTTGGTTTGAGGGGTGGTCAGCCATTGATAGGAAAAGTATAGCAAGAGACCTGGGGAGTAAAGGCTGAATCGACAAGGTTCTGAAATGCCTGGGATTCGGGGAAGGCATAGCTTCCTTTATAGCAGCTTATAAATCATGTCCTGTGAGGGCAGAAAGAGCCCTGTGCAGGCAGTTTGGAGACTTGGCTTCTGGTCTCCACTGGGGCAATTTATTTGATATGGCCTCATAGGCCAGGTCTGGAACCAGGCGACCCTCTGGCTTTCAGTGAAAAAGTAGGTTTCCTCTTGACTCCAGTCCTTTGGAAACTTGTCACCTCTCAGTGACCCTATTGACAGCTCCCGGTTTCTTCTGATAGGTTTGATCTTGGCCCATAATCCTTAAATAGATAAAACTTTCAAGGAAGCTGATTTGCATTGGACTGAAAGTCAATTGGACTGCTGTAAGAATATGAAATTAGACCTCAGGGGAAGGAAAGCACTTATTTTTCAATTATCCACAGATCGGAGGCCGCAGTGGGGCTGCTCATCCTGGAGTCGCCCCTGAGAAGGTGACCCTCTGCCTTCCGTAAGTGTGACCAGGAAACTCAGCTGGACCCTTCTCTGGGCTACTCTCTGTCCATCCCCTGGCCTGTCATGAGGCTCGTCGTCCTTCCACGTGTGCACAGCCCTGGCTCCATCCCCTTCCAGGACCCTGGCTGAGGGACCCCTGTGGCTGGTGGCTGACATGTTCCCTGACCTCGGGAGCTCAGTTCTGTAGGCCTTTGTGCCTCTAAGTGTCCACCTGACACAGCGGACACTGCAGTAACTGTGAGATGTAGCCTTGAGGCTACAAAACCCAGCAACAGGGCAGCCCCAAATTCTGACCCTGAGCTAGCTTCATACTGCTCTCATGGCAACGTGCAGGCGTGGCCTTAAACACAGAGCCAGGGGGTAGGGAAGTCCTGCTTTGTTTGTGGTGTTTCACACAGCCCTGTTTCTCTTTCGCCCAGTCTGATTTCTTTTTTAGCTTCCTTCCAACTATCCCAACAGTGAAGGGCCGAAGCCTTCTCAGCTGAGCTCAACGAGAGCTCTAGGGCAGCAACGGAGTCATCCTGGAGGAGGCTGTCTGAGTGCACAGCCCGCACTCTTTCCAGTACTTCACAAAGCTCTCTCCACGTGGGAGCCAGACAGGCAGCACTATTGTTATCATCTATCACCCGCACTGAAGAAACTGAGGCAGCTCAGGGACAGGAGGGCTGCCAGAGTGGGCTCGTCCAATGGGAAGAGGGGGTGGAGGAAGCACTGACGAAGGCCCAGGCAGCCTCGGCCTGGCTCCCTCTGCCAGGGGCTCAGAGCAGGGCAAAGGGGTGAAGGGGGGGCCTGTGGGAGGAGCGTTTCAAATCAGGCACCCCACCACGGCCGTTTGCTTTTTGGGTCCTAAATCGAATACATTTTGATTCAATTTGGACATTCTGGATTAGTGGAAGGGAATGAGGCTTAAAAGAGGTCAGCTCCATTACTCAGCATTATTAATGATGTTGTCCGCCGTTAAAATCTCAAAAAACTAGGAAACTAATAAATTTTACATATTGAAAAATCACAGATGGATCAGGCAAATGGATAAATTCTTAAAAGTATTTAATATCTGTTAAGAGGACAGAATGATAAATTCAATATTGAAAACCAATATCAGATTCACAATTACAGGTCATTTATCATAACCAACTGCATGGACAGCATCTTATTGTGGGGAGAACGCTGTGATTCATAAGCAGAGACCCGGAACAAGTCCATATGAAACGAGAAATAAATCTGCTTTACATATTGGAAACTTATTTCCACTTCCTATCTTTACTGCCAACAATACGTTAGCTTTCAAGAACAAATTGTTACACATTAAACTCATGCATAATGAACCCAATTGAGTCACAAACTTCCCTAAAAAGAGCTTTAAATTATTCCAAATTGGGTTATTAGCTTTAACTCTAATTCCTCTGAGAGGGCCCACCAATCTTATACATGGTAAGTTTCAGCATTTAACCAGACTGTTAGTTTCCCAGGTCCGGCCCCAAAGTTCTGAATTTGTTCTTTCTTCTCCTTCCCCTGAAGAATTAACACTGTCAGACTAAAGAACAAACATGATCGCATTTAACAGAAGCATTAATTAAACAAATAGCTAGAACAATGCAATTTATATTTTTGATTTTAAGATGAATTATTCTGCTTTCCTTGAATATTTGAGTACCTATGAGTAAATGGAATGACTTGAATTCCAACTATTGTATGTCACAGCTGGGACACTAGCTCAGTCAATGTTTTGATCCCCAGGCATCCTGGGCTCAAGTGGCAGGAAGGTGGTTTGGCTGTGACATCTCTCATTTCACGGACTGCCCAGGCTGACCCAGCTGACAACACTCTAATCAAGACACAGAATGGATTTTTTTTTAATTTCATTTTTTTCCTGATTTCAAGAATGAAGTACTCAAATGTAGAAAATTTGGATTGTGTAGGAGGAAAAAATCCTAACCCCCTCACAGAGGCCACTGCTATTACATCTGACATGTGTCTCTTTCATTTTTGTTTTTTTTGTTGTGTATTTTTTTCTTTGAGTTGAGATTACATATATATACAATTTTCTGTCCTATGCAGTCATAATCGCAATGGTTGTATAATACTCCATCATTTTATAATGGAACCTCTCCTGATGTTGGGCACTTAGGTTGCTTCCAACTTCTCTCTATTATAAATAACATTGCAATAATCATCTTTGTGCATGCATCTTTGGGTAAATTTCTGACTATTTCTTTAAGATTTATTCCCAGAAATTTCATTACCGGGTTAAGGACTGTGAACATTTTAAGACTTTTGATATATACTAAAGCTAAAAAGAGAATTTTATGTAAAGCCCTGATTCATGAGTTTGTTAATTGTTTAGACAAGCTGCAGCCGCAGCCTAGAGGTTGAAATCAGGGATTTTGGAGTCATCCGTCTTCATTCAAGTTCCAGGTCTGCTACAGACCAGCCAGGAGATTTAACCACTCAGAACTGCCATCGCTGCATCTGTAAAATGGGCATCACGATACCTACATCTCAGGGTTGTTATGAAGATAAAATGTGACAAGGCCTATCAATGCCTGACACCCAGTAAACACTCCATAAAAGGCAGATGGTGAAAGTATAAATACTTTTGTGACTGAGTATTATAACACATGTCCTTATAACATGTATAATATATGCATAAAGATATCACGTAATTTTAAAAACTTTAGGCTTTAATAATATCCTCCATTATCTCCAGAATCAAATTCTAACTTATCAGTCAATATCCTTCCTCATCAGAGCCCAGCTCACCCTTACAACCTTTTTGTCTCCCTTTCCCCTGCAGTTACGTTTGCTCCAGTTGCCTAGGACATGTATCCTTCATGAGTGTGCCATCTGCCTCCTATCACTGTGCCCATGTCACTTCTCTTTCCCTTCTTTTCACTGTTTGTCACTCTCCACTCATGGATGGCTCAGGCATCGCCACTTCCATCAAGTCTTCCTTGTTACCTTCCCAGGCAAAATGAGTGTGTGTGTCCTCTGTGCTCCCACAGCACCTTGTGTATACCTGGGTTGCAGCATTTCTCAGTCTCATGTGTTACAGTGGGTAAGGTACATTTTGGTCTCTTCCACTAACCTGCTAGCTCTATAAAGGCCAAGATTGTGTCTTATTAATCTTGGTTTTCTTTAGCGCCTACTACAGTGCCTGACACAATAGAAGGACTCAATAAAAGTTTGTTAAGTGTAACACAGGTAGTGGGCATGATCTAAGAAATCCGTAAGTGGCATTTAAAGGCAAATTGAATTTCAACTGACTTAAAAGCTGATTGAACTTTAATTTTTTATTTATCATGGGATTTTAAATGCAAATGTACTTTGTGCAATTGTGAAGTGTTTTCTAAGCTTTGAAATACTTAATGCTATTTGCAAAGTATTTCTAGGCAAATCGTTGAGATTTAAAAATGTACAAAGAATTTCAGAAGACCCTGTATAAACATTTATCAAAATATCTCATGGGAGACTACTGGACGTGTGCGTTATATAGGTAGGGACATTGAAGCCCAGAAAAGAGAGACTATTGAATTATTGGGATCTTGAATTTCCTGCCTTATTCAAATAATATTATGGTTAAAGCTAACATTTAAAACGGTCTTTATATTGACTCCAAACACCGCTTAACTAGCCTAGTAAAATATCTGGGTCATGTCTAAGGAACAGCACTATCGTCATCGTTATTTTTGTCTGTTTGGCCCAGCACTGGATCTCCAGTACCTAGACCAACGCTTGGCACATGGTAGGCACTCAATCAATATTTGCCAAATGACCAAATGAATCAGTGATCACATTTAGTATGACCCAATCTGCATCTGCTTGGGGTTGTTTAGTTCAACTTGACAAATCTTTATAGAGTGGCTTCTATGTTCCAGACACCTCGCCAAGGAGCTGAAGGATGAAGATGAATAGCATATGGTTCCTGTCTTCATGATCTCAAAGTCCAGAGTGGGAAGCAGACACATAGATAAATGCAGTATGCTGTGGTTAGTGCTAAGAGAGGCCTGTGCTCGGGGTGCCAGGAAACTCGGAGGGAGGGTGTTTGGTCCAGCCTGGGCACTGCAAGGAAGACTTCCTAGGGGAGAATAAGCCTGAGCTGTCTTGCTGGATGAGTAAGAATTAGATTGAAGAAAGATGGAAGGGCCTTCCAAACAGAGGAGACATCACTAGCAAAGACAAAGGTAAGACATCTCATTCATTAATTCATCCAAGAAACATTCACTGATGGCCTACTATGTTCCAAGTGCTGTATATATGGTGGCAAACAAAACAAAGTCGCTTTCCTCATGGAGCCTGTGTTCCCAGGACCCACAAGCCCTTTAGCGTCGCTGGAGGACCAGTGCAGGGCAGGGAGCGATGGCCAAGGAAACTGAAGAGGAGGAGGCAGTTTGTCTTATGCTTGAGAGTTGAATGGATACCCTACCTACTTTCACAAAGGATTTGAGGCATTTACAAAAAAGCGAAGGATTAGCCAAATCAAGCTACCACTCAGCAGGAGTCCTAGACCCCTTCCTGAGGTGCAGATTCTTCTGCTTCCCCCGCGTCTCTTGGTTGCTGCAGGAAGATGGCTAATAGTACAAGAGAAAAGAGGCTGCTTCTGGATCCTGTGCGCTCCTAGAAATCCCTTTGGTTTGATTCAGTCATTTTCGTTGTGACTCAAGGCAGTGAGTGGAGAGCCTGGCACATAGTAAGAACTCCAAAAGTGTTTGTTGAATGAAAACATGAGGATGACGTATTTAAAACAAAGGAAGAGGCTAATCTCTTTAAGCTTTGACTTGAGTCGAAGAATGAGTGGCATTATGAGCTTCCTAGAAAGTAAGATGGTTCCTACACCAACACCCTGCTCGACTCAAGTCAAAGGATAAAAAGCCATAGTAAAACTCATGTGTCTTTATTTCCAACTCTGACCATCCATCCATCCAACATTAGGCCGGGCTCTGTGCTAGACACTGGAGATACTGAAATGACTTTATGGAATTCATTACCCAACAAGGGCAGGTAGACCTGTAAACAGATAGTGTTTACAGTGAGACAGTGAGAAAAGTGCTAATCGAGGTAGGTTAAACACGTAGGGTGAGGGGGCCAAGGAAGGCTTTGTCAATGAGCAGACTTTTAAAGGATGAAACTGGGGTTTGCCAAGCTTGAAAGAGGATAGGAAGGGTGTTCCGGCTCTGAGAACAGCAGAAATAAAACCAGGGGTCCCAGAGCACTGTGTTGAATTCAGGATGTGCAGGTATCACAGGATGTGTGGCTATCAGGCGGGATGTAAAGGTTGACAGGTTATTGAAGACGGGGAGAGGGGCAAGTGTTTAGAGGTACACTTTTTCCAATTGTCTGTTGCAAATAAAAGAAAGGTGGTATGCAAGGAGTTTGACTACACTGACTTGAGTCAGGCTTACTCTCCACCTGATGGGTTTATTGTCATTACTATTCCTTGAGCAGCATTCATTTACATTTGCTTTGGATCCCAAATCAAAGCAAATCAGAATATGACAAAGGTGTGTGAGTGAGATGAGTTATTTGATAAGGAATGCATTGCTCTCTTTTGTAAGTAAGCAGTTTATATCCTGCTGGGCTGCAGCCTGCTGTGGCATAAGGACTATTTCCAATGATTTGACTTTGGTCCCTAAAAAACCACATTTTATAATTACCGATTACCCAGAGAGCATCATTAATATAGCTGTAACATGTAAAATCTGCATATGTGGATATGCTATGTTCATTTATTAATTTCCAGAGTCTCAAATCCTCTGAGGACTTTCACGAACCTCCATGATGCCTCTGAAAGCTGTGTTTTGCATCTGATTTTCTTATTTCTGTAAAAAAGATTCAGAAATTCATGTTGCTTGTCTCTAGTCCACAAAGCAGAGTTCCTTCTCTTGGACAAATTGGTCTAGGACAAAGTATACCACATAAATTGCTTCCAGATTATTTTGTGCCTGTGGGAGGACTACAGGCTTGAGACAAGATGCAGTTCACACCATCATGTTTGGTCCTTTTTCCTGGTAAACATGGAGGAAAGAGAACAGAGACCCAATCCAAGTTTGCCTGGATGCAAGGAAGTTCAATGTCTAAATGTCACATTTCGTGGGACTGTGTAATAATCTATGTTATAATAGTGGAACATCATAACAAATAATGGTGGAATAATGTCAAGATGATAACCTATAATTTAAATAAACCCTTGAAAATGTAGATTGGAGAGATCTCCAACATAGCTTCTCAGAATGAGTCACAAACTCAATTCTCAATTCAAAGCAATTGGCACTTCTGACGTTTATACATAAATAGATTTCCACCGGTCTCATTAAATATTCAATCCATATTCAAAGTTATTAAATATTGAACACAATTTAATAAATACAACTAAGTTAATCAAGACTTTGATTGGTAGTTATAGGTTCATAAAAAGCTTGTGAAAAGAGTCATTCCACTTGGGTTTTATTCTGTTCCTCCGTCTCCTTCCTCTGCTTTTGAGTGCAGGAATTATACGTGTGTGGAGGTGCTTTGAGTTGTGTTGGTGTGTATGTAGGTGTGTTGGGTTGTTATCTCTTAGCAATTTGTGTATTGGGCAGGATTGTTGTATGTGGGTACGTTTGAGGAGGTGTCCAGGTGTACTCTGTTGGTGTGTGTTATGTGAGCAGATATAACACTAGTGAGTTACCTGAGATCCTGGCTGCTCGTTGGTTTCCTCTTTGCATCAGGTCAAAGGCTAGGACACAGGGATCCCACAGTCCCCTACAATTTTCTGGGGGGTATCCAAAGATTGCTTTTGCTCAGGGTTGTGCAAGGGCAGAGCTGGTGCCTGATTGTGAGTGTCTTCTGAAGCTTTGGCCCTAGGCCTTTTGCTTGCCATTTCCTAGTCCAGCCTTGCAGTACAAGACACTATAGCATAGAGGGAAGATTTTGAACTCAAAGACTTGAGTTCAAATTTGGTTTCTGTCACTTCCTGGCTATGTGGCCTTGGGTAAGTTTACCTTCTTGGCCCCTCAGTTTCCCCTCTTTGTGAAAGGGGGATAATAATGCCTGTCATATAGAATTGTTAGGAGGTTTAAATGAAGCCATGGGAATACCTTATTAACACCTGATAGATATTTATTATTTTAACGAGGCAAGGCCCTGTGCTAGGCTTTGTAAAAGATAGGAAGGTGAATAAGACCCAGGAAGACAGACATTTTCTCAAGCACCCTAATATGTCAGGTTATACTTGAGGAGTTTAAAAGATCCTACAGGTTCTGAAATCGTTCCATCCCTCAGCAAATTTCCGTCATCCCCAGTGTTGTGTGCACATCCCTGGTGTGTCCTCTGTGGGTATTCCTCCCTGGGACTTTGAGCCAGAGCTCTGCAGAAAGAGGGAGGCAAAAAGGTGGTCCCTCAGCAAGGAGAGGAGGGAGAGGGGAGGAAAACAAAGGGCATGTCCTGGACATCTGAGACAAGAAAGGAAAGGACCATCACGGTCTGCGGCCTGGACGTTCCGTGCAGTGTCCTAGCCTTCTGATAATTTATTTCTAAGAAGGAGGAGGTCCTCCTACCTTGGTCATCAGAGTTTTGGCCTCCTCACCTCCCACCCCCATCCAGGCTAAAGTGTGTAAACGGAGCTGGGGTTCAGATGCCATTTCATTGGAGAAGAGACACCTGGCACCTTGCGGGAAGAAGAATTAGAGAGGCAGAGGGGAGCACGTAGAGGTGGGAGCAAGGCCTATGAACTCAATTCTGCTTGGGTTCTCTTGACTTTCTGTGTGATCTTGAGCCAGGTAATTCTTGTCTCTGAGCCTCAGTTTCCTCCTCTGTAAGATGGGGATAGTAGCAGTGAGATCTCATTATCATTCCCATGTCGCCGATGAGAACACCAAGGCATGGAGAAATTAAGTAACTCACTCGTGGTCACATAGCTAACAAGTGATGGAGCCAGGATTTGAACTCAGGCATCCTCTTCCAGAGCCCCTGCTCTCAATGACCTCACTCTACTCCTCTGTTTTACTCTCTTGTAGTCCCAGTTGGAAGGTAAGCTTTTTGAGAGCAGGGTTTATCACTCAGAATAGTGGACTTCTGTTTCAGATTATGCCCTCAGATGAGGAGCCCGGTCTTTGATGTTACCCTAACATCCAGATAAACTTGTTGCGGCTGGGTTGAACATCTATACAGCCGTGGGATGTGCAAAGCAGTGTTTCCCATAAGCGGACTCTCAGGGCCTGGCAAATGAACAATGAATCATGGGCTCCAACGTGACCCCCAGCCGACCCTCAGAGATGTTTGCTAAAAGTGTTCCTGGCTCAGTTGGGACATGTGTCTTTGGAGGTCTGCCATCTGGGTGGAGAAGGTGCAGCTTTATAGATCTGTGTGGCTTTTTAGAATATGGCAGAAAACCAGGCAATCCCCAGCCCAGCGTGGAGGGGCCCAGCAGCCCTCAGACACGACAATTCACGCCTGGCAGTGTGGGAGTGTGGGAGAGAGATGGGGGAACGAGTTGCTTCCCAGTGCCTTTGCTGGTTGAGATGGGATGGAATGGTTACCCGGGAAGACCTGTCCATGTCGCCACACCTGTTAGAACTGGGGTTTGAGAATTATAAATGGATGACTACCATACAGAAGTGGGGGAGGTGGGTGTTGGGAGTTGCAACTCATTATCAAAAAGGGAATGTGAAAATGAAGAAAAGAGATGCTAAAACCACCTTGTATAATATTAATTGCTAATGGTTATCAAGTGCTACTATGTGCATTATTTGGTTTAATCCTCACAGGGCTCACAGTACTGTTATCATTCCCATTTTACTGATATGCAAACTGAGGTTCGAGAGGTTAAGTCACAGTTAGTAAGTGGTGGAACAGGACTATAAACCTGGAAAGTTAGAACTCACTCTCTTAGCCTTTGGCGTCTCTGATACCCAGAAACTATAGCACCTCAGAGCTGGAGAAACCCTCACAGAACATCAGTTTCAGCCTCTTCATAGTCAGGAGGGGGAACTGAAGACCAGAGAGGGACAGTGATGGACCAAGGTCACACAGCTGGTTGGTGACAGCCCTAAGATCTGACTGCAGCGTCAAGGTTAGGGTGAGGCTGGAAGGTACCTAGGGTGCAGAGTTTAAGGAGGTGCCCACGCTCAGATGCCGACCCTGCACTTGCAGACCCTGAGAGCGAGCGCCACCTTAAACTTTGTGTCAGGGGCACCTCTCTTGCTTCACCAGAGTCAGAGCTCTGACCAGATGCTTCTGGTTTTGTGGCGTGAACAACAGAAGCCCAGCACGGGTTTATTTATTTGATTTGATGTCCCAAGGCAGGGAGCTTGGGATATTTGGAGTTTTGTCAATATTGGAGTTTCTACCCAGGAGCTAGATGGAGGGTCTGCTTCTGGTTGGTGCCATGGAAGGGACACTTCTGAAGGGGGACAAACTGGAGGGGCCCCAGGATTAGAGCTGCAGCAGGGCTGCAGAGTGGGGTCATGGGAACCAGAAGCCTACATCTCTCCTCTGGACCTCACTGGGCTGAAACGGGTAGGTGCCAGGAAAAGCTTCTGGGGTGGGACTTGCCCAGTCAGACCCAGAATGAAGCCGATTATACACGTGGACCCCGGGTACTGGGTGTCCAGACACATGTACAGACATAAATTTCCGCAAGCCTCAGAAAATGCATTCACTTTATTTGCAAAAAAATTCCTCCCTGGAGGTGTGTACAGCACCTTTTCCCGATCTGAGCCTTCCTGCTCTGATAGTTCAAGGAGAAAAGGAGACATACCACACAGGCAAAGGCCCATGCTGCTTTCCAGCCCTGGGAAGCGGGAGTGCATTGGGAAGTCCGCATTGCTCCGAGGAGTGGGGGTGGGGAGAAGAGGTTCCCTTCCCCACGTTCGAGAGCCAGGTCCTCCCCCGCCCCTGGGCTTGGCCCCTCTAGCGTGTTGAGGGGCAGCGAGGAGGCCCAAGGTGCTGTCGCAGAGGGAGACGCCTTCCTCCTGGTGGCCCTGGGGCCTGGGGCTTGGGGCGGGCCGAGAGGATGAAGGAGCGAATCTGCCTCTGGCCCCCTCGCATTTTGTGCTGCGGGGAGCAGTGGTGGTCCAGGCCCTGCCTCTGGGGCAGACCTCGGCAAGGCAAATCCCTCGCTCTCTTCTCTCTGGACCTCAGTTTCCTCGTCTTACCAGGCGTGGCTCTGCCCGGCTTGCCCAGGGGCCTGACATTCCGAGTTCTTTGCCTTCTTGCCCTTTCCCCAGGCTCAGATGGTTTCTCAAGCCCTTGTGTGTAGTCCCAGACTCCAGCCCTGGCCCTTCCCTCTCTGTCCTCAGCCTGTTACCAGCACGGCCCGGGGGCTTCCCTGGCCCCTAAGAAACCCCCATCCGGAGCGGAGAGAAGGAGGCGGCACGCAGACCACTCTGACCCACCCGGAGGGAGAGGGAGAGTAGGGATGAGAAAGGAGAGTAGAGACGGAAAAGGTTAAAAGGGGGAGAAAATAGCAAAGAGAGACAGAGAGGGGTTAGAGGCAGAAAGGACTGATCGCAGGGAAGCGAGAAAAAGAACGAAAGGGGAGGTAGGGAGGTGGGAAAAGATGCTGGAAAGGGTTGAATCAGAGAAAAATGAACCCAAAGGAAAGCTGGAGAGAGAGACTGAAAGATAGGAAAAAGAGCGAGCGAGCGAGCCGAGCGAGAGAGCAGGGTCTGAAAAGACCGAAGAGGGAGAAAGAGAGAAAAAAAGGGGGTGGGGGGAGAACAGAGCGAGGGAGCCGCGAGCAGGGAGGAGGGAGGAGGGGAGGGACGGAGGGACGGAGGGAGGGACCGAGGGACGAAGCGGGTGGGGGCTGGCTCGGCAGCAGCCGCCGCGGCTCCAGCCGCCCGCCGGCTCGCTCACTCGCTCGCGGTGTCCGCCGCCCGCCGCCCGGCTCCGGGCTGCCCGCGGCTCCGGCTCCTGGCCCGGCGCTCCGGCGCGGCTCCGGCTCCGGAGGAACAGGACCGCGCGACTGGCCGGCCGAGCCCAGGGCCGGCCGCGGAAGCAGGTAGGTGGCGGGGCGGGGACAGCGAGGACGCGGAGCCTCGGAGCGCTGGGGGCACAGGGGGACAGGGGTCGGGGGTTCTGGCGGCGGTGAGGGGGCTTTGCAGCCCCGGGACTAACTTTCCACCCGCTCGGTGGATCCCCGCTTCCCTGCCCGGGTCCGGGCTGCGGAAGCCGAGTTGGGCGCGGGGAGGAGGTGAATGCCGAGGGTTAGGAGAACGCCAGGGGGTCCGGGCAGGACGTGGGGCGCCCCGGCGTGGTCGGGTGCGGGCCCTCTGGCCGCAGTCGGGACGCAACGCCCGCGGCGGGGAAGACCCGAGCGCAGCAGCGCGGCGTGGTTGTCCCGGGGAGGGCGCCCGCCCACCCCTCGCAGTCTGGGGACTCCCACCTGCCAGCCGCTCCGAACCGCCCCGGGCGCGCCGGCTGCACGCAATGCAACGGGCGCCCTCCCTGCAGGGGTCGGGGCGCAGAGCCTGCGGGGCGCGGCCATGTCCCCCGCCATGGCCAGCCGAGCGCCTAGCTGCCGCCAAGCCCCAGCCGGTGTCATGCGCGCTTTTGCTTTTTGGAAGCGCGAAACCGAACATATACCCCCTTCATTTCTTTTTCATACTGTCGCCCCGACTCACTTCGGGGAAGTCCGGGACAGCCCTGTGGGTCGATTCCCCGGACGTCTCTCCTACCCTCGGCGGCGACCTCTGCTCACGAAGTTAAAAGAAAAGCGAGTCACTCCCAGTGCGCGCCTGGAGCGCGGTCCCGAAGTTCCCAACTTCTCGCTCGCCACGGCCGGTGGTGTTGGAGGTGGGGAAGCGGGTGGTCGTTGTGGCTCCTTGGAGCCGCAGAGCGCAGCCGCCTTCCACCTGGACTTGCTTTCTTTTCCCAATTTATTAGAAAAAAACGCGACTTAAAAATATGCAAAATCGTTCCTCTCCGGCGTCAAGGTCTGTGAGTGGGATGGAGCCAGCACCCGAGAGGAACCTGGGAGCGCGGAGCCTCGGCTTGACCATTCCCGGAGCCCCCGAGCCCTGGCTGCTTTCTCCCGGACCTGGACTCCTGGGCTCCATCCTACGGCAGCCGCTTCTTGGGATCCGTCTGCAGCTAGCCCGTGCTGCGAGGCTGGTCTGACTCTCTCCCGCGTGGTCGTGTTCTCTAGAAAAATATTTCAAAGTGGCTCCGCTTCAGGGTCTCGCACTCCGTCCCCCCAGGAGGGCATAGAGCAGAGCTTCCGGCAGGTTGGAGGAGGCCTTTGGCTGGTTTGGGCTCCCGGCCATCTCAGCTCGCTCTGGCAAGGGTACTCGTGCCCGGGTATCTGCGCCCTCCCGCGCTCTGCCGCGGCAGCAGGGGTGGATGGCCGGGGCTGTTGGAGCCTGCCGGGCGCGGGTCCCCTCGCTCCCGGAGTCCCCGAGGCTGGATTCGCCTCCCAGGGCGGCTTCCTCGCAGCTCGCGACCCAGCCTCGCAGCCCTCTTTGTTGGAGTGCTGTTGGAGAGGGACTCTGGAAAGGTTTAGAGCAGCATTAGTGGGACCGAGAGCTGGGGGCTTGGCGGAGAGGGTCCCAAGGCCGACTGGCTATTGTCCCCTGCAGGTTTGGCCCGGTTCCTGGAGGGCATTGAGCCGACCACCCTGAGCACACCATCCTCAGCTCCTTTGGCAGGTTTTCTGTGGTGCCCACCACACACGGGATCTCGATGCTGGTATTATTTAAGCTGCTAGCAATTCAAGGTCCACGACTGCAGTGTCCAACTCTTCCTCCCATCTCACAGATCAGCAAACCGAGGCCCAGAGAAGAGTGAAAGGACTCGCTTAGAGCTGGTTAATAGGGAGGAAGGGAACGTCAGCCAGGTCTCCAGACTCCTAGTTCGGGGCTTTTTCTGGTATCTACGCTGATGGTATCAATTTCTTATCACAGGCCCAGCATTGCAGTCAGGCCCCAGCGTGCCCTGGGCGGCTTGATGTGTGTGAGGTTAGAGGAAAGGGACTGTCTGGATTCTCTTGTTAGATGCTGGGCTGTGATCATCTGCCAGGATAAGTCACTTTGGTGGCAGTTTGTGGCATACATATCCTGTGCCTGCACTGAAGTCTTGGGGTAAAAGGAGCCCTTCCAACCCCAAAAGGTGCAATCCACGGGGAAAGAGCAGCCATTGCTTCCTAGCCCGGGACTTGAGTATAGATTTTCTCAGGTGAAGCCGATTAGGGAAGGGGCAGGATGAGGGACCGCCTCGGGAGAAGGGAGGATGGAATTGAGTCTTGGGTAGCTTTATAGTTGAGGGAGGAGGATTGTGGGGCACAAGCCTTGAGTACTAAGAGAGAGGCAGGAAAGCTCTTGACTTGTTAAGTGTCTGGTCAAAGGACGACAGAGTCAGGGCCGAAGAGAATTTGGCCTTTGAGTGAGAAGCGCTGGGGCAGTTGAGTTGAATCTTGTCTCATTCAACAAGACCCAGCTGCTCAGAGCTCCAGCTCAGCGCTCCGCCCGAGGTCTTCCAGTTCTAGAGCTGGGGCGAGCAATTGGCTGGGAAGTCAGCACCCCATGAGCTCCCTCTGGGAAATATTCAGGCTTTTGCTTCTCCTTTCGCTCTTTCTCATTGTTCCCTGGGGTTTCTAGTAGTTCCTTTGCCCGTTCCCAACCATAACTTTTAGAATTTAGAGACTTGAGAGTTTTGGACCTACTAGGGGCAGGCATTTACTGTGCTGGGAATCTCGAGTCACCAAATGGTTCCTTAGCTCCTACTTTGTGCCAGGCACTGGCCTGGGCCTTGGGGACAGGCAGAGTCCCATACCTTATGATGCTGACATTCTAGGCTTCCGTCCTCCATAGGCTTAAAGTCCAGTTGTAGAATGGAGGCAAATACACAAAAGATGTCTGAAGACGTGCTGAAATAGGACAGTGTGACAAAGAGAATCCCGTCAAGGCTCTGGATGATAAGGCTTGAAGCTGTTGGCTATGAGATTTGGAGAGTCTGTGGCTTCCATGACCCAGCTCCTGGTTGCCAAGGGTAACCCAGAGACAGCTGCATTGATGACCTTAGCTATGGCATTGGAAAACTGCTCTGCAGAGCTTCTACCAGTCAGAGTACTGCTGGAGGGAGCAGGTGAGTGTTGGCCACCGTGAGCTTGCTAGGTATCCATAGAGACTGGTGCCAGGTAACCATGTGCCTCTTAAATTCCAGCATCCACAGATACTTGGTGAACTCTGTAGCCCCATTGTACAGAAGGGTAAATGGAGCCCGGACTCTGCAGACTAGGAGAGCTATGCAGAAAGGAGCCCAGGCCCTACAGAGTCCAGGTGTCCCTGACCTCTGATTCAACTTAAAATGATGCTGTCTCCTTCCTATTCTGTAGACCACTGGTTCTCGGACTTCAGTGTGGAAGGCTTGTTTAAACAGATTGCTGGGCTCCACCCCCGAGGTTTCTGATTCAGTGGGTCTGGAGTGGGCCTAGTAATTTGAATTTCTAACAAGTTCGCAAGTGACGCTGACGCTCTTGGTCCTGGGACCACACTTAGAGAACCACTGTGGCAGAACAAGTGGCTCTACAAGTGATTTCCTTGAGATGATGCGATGGGGAGCCTGGAGCAAAGGCTGTGATTTAGCTCCAGGAACTCCCAGAATTTGCTTAGGTTCAGTCCCCTCTCCCTTACCCCCAGGAGGCCATGGAATTAAAAGAATATTTTATCTTCATCAGCACACACACACAGAGAATACATTGTGGTATAATTAGGGAACAAATAGGTGTCGTGTGTTGGATGAGGACTCTATGCCCTGTGGCTCCGTGGGGGTTTATTATGGCAGTGTTATAATGGAAAAGGTGTCATCCACTCGGACAGCCCCTCATGAAACTTTCATGGCCTGGGCGGTCATTGTCCAAAAAGGCATGTCTTCTTCGTTTAAAAGGAAGAAAGTCAGAGAGATGGCTTTTCCTGCTAATGGGACTATCTGTGCTTCATCTGACAGTAACTATGCAATGTGTTCTTAGGGGAGAGAGAAAAAATCGAACAGCCAGTGTGAACAGAGAGGGTTGGAGGAAGTCCACATCCCAGGTTTACAGATCGGTTTGGTGAACGTTTCAAAATGTTTTGAAACTGTCTGTGTGTCTGTTTCACCTGCATTTTTGGGGTGAAGCTGTGTCTCAGCAGGACGGAGGGAGAGTTTGTGTTTGACTTAGCTGGTTGGGTAAATGGAACAACACACTTTATCCCCCATGTGTTAATTAGACCCAAAAGAAAAGAACTATAAAAGAGTTGTTCTCCTAAATGCTGGTATTTTTCATCTGGATTCTATTTATTGATTATTTTACAGTTGAGAAGGAGCAAAAAATCTATGTTTTTATAGCAAATAAAGCTGGCTGCAGTAATTATGCAGGCTCAACATGTCTGTTCTGGAGCAGGAAGTTGGAATTCAGCCTGACTCTCAAACATTTGGGTGAGATCTAATTGAGAAAGACATTTCAAAGAACAAATATTTAGGAATGCAGAGTTTCGCTGATGGTCCCTCTGGGCCAAGCACAAGTACCCTGCTTTTAACTTGATCCTCAGAGGTGGGGGGAGGCGATGGGGAAGGAGCTGGTCAGTAAGTTGAGACCACAGTCAAAACGTGAGGCTGAAACTTAGAGATAATCAGAGAAGCTTAGTAAAGGGAAAAAAGATGCCTTTGGGGAATATATCCCCTGTAACTCGTGAGCAAAGGGAAAATTGATTAATCAAATATAGATTGAACACGTATTGAATGCTCAGTCTTGGAATAGGCACAATGAAATAAGGTACCGGGACTTGTACTTGTTATATATCTCCCATAATGCTTGGTTTAGGTATCTACGGTGACAAAAGCCTTTGACTGGAGTGGGTATTAGGGCTGCAAGCAGCAGAAAACTTGAACTCAACTGGCTGAAATAATAAGCAACTTTGTATCTTTCATGACAAGAAATGTGGGTTGTGTCTGTCCCAAGCTTGGTTCTTTCATTTTTTCAACAGCATCATCAGAGATCCCAGTTTTTTTCATCTTTTTTTGTTCTCAAGGTCACAAGATGGCTGCAACAGTTCCAGGTATTACACCCTTACAATAAAGTGCCGAGGCAGAAAAGACAAGAGGGGAGCCTTTCCTAGAACCCCTCAGCACACTTTCCCTTGTGTCTCTTTGGCTGGAATTGTGAATCACCCGTCCATGCGTAAACCAGCCTTAGGCAAGGGAAGGAGACCATCATAATTGACTAGTTGGATCTCGGAGATGCTTTTGGAAAGAAGAAAGGAGCAACTAACAGGGCCTGCTAGCGTTTAAGACCTGGGTTTGAATTCTCTTTCTAGTCCTTTTTAACCCTGTGACCCTGGGCAAAGTATTTCACGTCTTTGTGCCTCAGTTTACTCATCTATGCATTGGACATTTATTGGGAAGATATATCTGAATTAACCCAATACTTATACTTGATTGGTATATGAGAAATGGAAGATTGATCTCCTACGTCAAAGAATTATAATCTAGTGCAGGAGACGTGTGAGGACTAGAGCATGTAGAGTACCAAAGAGTCAATGGACAGAACCAGAGAATAAATAAATAATTATGATTGGCAGACCGCCCATGGTAGGAGGAGCATGACATCAGTGGGAGCCACAGTAGTCAGGGCCGGCTTCCTGGAGGAGCTGGTTCCTAGTGCATACTGGAACTCCAGCAGTTAGTTACAGATGAGTTATGTGCTGCTGCTGCCCGACTTGCTTCCTCTTGCTTTTCTTTTCTCAGTGGTGAAATGGGACTGTTAGGCCAAGATGAGCGCTTATCTCTACAGTCAGACCATTTTTGACAGTCCAAATATAGCCAGTTGTGGTTCTGTGAGGCAGGTCCCAGTGGCTTCCTTGCCAGTCTTGGATTCCTGGCTTTCATTCCTGGATGACCCATCAATTTTCACCTCTCAAACTACATTTCAGTTGCTGATTAGATATTATTATTATTTGGATGTCTGGCTGCCATTGTACAATCTATATGCCTGAAATGAAATTGAATGTCTTCCCGTCTCTCAAGCCATCTGCCCTTCTGGATCCTTCACTTTTTGTTGTTGGCAGCACCATCTTCCCAGATGCTTGGGCTCAAAACTTTAGCAACACTTTTGACGCCCACCTCCTTCCTCTATTTCCAATCTTCAAGCACCAGCTTTCTTTTGTCTTCATTGGGTTTCTTTGATATGAGTCCTCCTTTCTGACATGAGACATCCCCTTTGTTTGGGTTCTTCCCACCTCAAGCTGGGCGATGGCACTAGCCTCTGGCTCTGATCTCCCATCCTCAGGGGCATAGTGCATGGGGGTCATGGGGACGTGTATCTCTAGGAGCAGTCTCTGGGGCTCTGCAAATAGGATGGTCTGTAACTCTGGTGCAGAGGTGGCAATGAGTCTGGAATCTGGGGCTGCAGACACATGATGCTGCTTGGGTGCCGTTTCCCAGCCTCTCATCTCTCCCTCCTTCAAGTCATCCTAAAACAACATTTTTATCTACTGGTTTCCTTACATTTTTTTCCATACTACTCACTGGATGAAGCCCAGACTCCTCAAATAGACCTTCGAAAGCCTCCACGACCTGCCACGCCCTGTCTCCCCATCCCTACCTGCCAGAACTCACCGCCACAGCAGACTCTGCTTCAAGTTCTGCCCTTCTCTGTGTTTAAGCCAAACGGCCCTTCCCTTCAATTCCAGTGTCAGAGCTGCATCCTCATTAGACCTTCCCTGACCACCGGAGCCCACAGTGATCTCGAAGCATCGATCTTTCCTTCCCCTGAACTTCTGTAGCAATTATTGCCTACACCACAAATTCGGGACTGAATAGTATGCTGCTGGGGTCATTGTTCAGCGTTTCGTTGGAATGCTTCTTGTCTTCCCAATCGGATGTTAAGGGCATGGAGGTCCGAGATGGGGTGGATCCTTCTTTGTATCCAGCGTTGTGGCCACCAAGCACATGGCCCTTCAGTGAGTATTTATTGAATTTATAAATCACAGGAATAGGGGAAATAAGGTTATTTACCTGAAAAGTCAGTTAATCTTCACCCTTTTTTCCTTAACCTCAATTTGGGGAAGGGACTAAATTTGATGAATGCTTGCTCTGTGCTGAGCCCTACTTTAGGGGATTTTTAGGGACTGTTTTAACTCAGCCTTGTCACAACCTTGCAAAGTCGGGATTATTGTCGTCATTTTACAGACGAGGAAGTGGAGGCTGGGCGAGGCGAAGTGGCTTGCCAAGCTCACTGGGCCAGCAGGAGTCAGAGTGCGGGGCAAGGTCAAGTTCTTTCCTCTCCATTTCATACATCTTCTTGAGGTCCTTCCGACCCTGTGGCTGCCCTCTTCTCTCAGTCTTCCTTTCCCCATTTGCTGTGTCCCCTGCCTCCTTCTGTCTCCTGTCTCTGCTGAGAGTCAGGCTGTCTTTTGTCCCAAGAATGTGTGTGTTTGGGGGCTTTTTAAAGTCCAATGTTTACCGTGACTCTTTCCTGAGGACTTTGCCTCCCGTCAGGTTGTGGCTCGTATTGATCACTCACCTTTTTACCTTGACTACTTTCCTGCCTCCCTCAAGCCTGGACCAGAGATTCCTTTTAGAGCATAAAACATTCTGCTAGTGGAATCAAGCTGAGTCTGAGCCAGGTTTTCTGGACTCCTCTGCCCTTCCTTGTCCTCCATCCGACACTTCGTATCCTTCCACCCTCACTGCCACCACTCCTGTTCTGTGTCTCAGGGGTCTTACCTGTGGAAGGAAGACACTGCTGACTTATCAACAGGAAGGTGGTCTGTTGGAGGTCTCTGCCACCTCTAGGAGCTATGACTGGCGTTCTTCCATGCTCTATGGAATTCTTTTTTCCTCTCAATCATTCATTCATTCGTTCTATAAATATACAACATTGGCCACATGCTCAGTATAGCAGGGGACAAAACAAAGCCCTTGCCTTCATGGGGCTTGCATTGAAGTGAGGGGAGACAGGTGGTAAGAACAAACACATTATGTAATATACTTTGTGATTGTTACAATGAAGAAAAATATCAAAGTAAAGGGGTATATATGGTGATAGGAGGCTGCTGTTTTATACAATGTGGTCAGGGAAGGCCTCTCTGATGGCGACATTTGAGCAGAGACTGAGAGGAAAGATGCCATGTGGATATCTGGGGGTAGAGGGCATTGAGCAGAGGGAAGAGTAAGTGCAAAGGCCCTGAGGTGAGAACTCCCTGGTAAGTCTGAGGATTAGCAAGAAGGTGGCGGTGGAGAGGGGGAGGGGAGCTTGGTAGGAGATGAGGGCTGCTCACCTTCAGCCTCTTCACTGTCTCAGAAACACTGTTGCCCTTATCATAGCTGTTGCCACTGGCTGAAATGGCCACTTCCCTCCACTTAGCCAGGTCCCACTCCACCTTCACAGCTCAGCCCTGGTCTCCCACCTTCTAGGGGGCTGCCATCTCTGCCATTTCTCGTTGATCTACCTCTCCTTTTAGTTCCTACAACTCTCTCCTGTCCACTACACGCCTGAGCCCTTGATTACTTACTGGCTGGTTTCCCTTCACCTGGACTCTGCCCGTGTAGGTCTCACCTCCCTATCAAACCAGCTCCTCAAAACTGGTTTATTCCCCCTCCCCAGGACTCAGCACCTAGCTGGGCTCAGTGTCTACCCGTTGGTGATGCTGGTGTCAGAGACGGGAAAGAGGGGGGCTCTGCAGAGATCTGTGGCTGGAACCTTCTTCACACTATGCCCACTGTCCCTTCACATTGGAAGGAAATCTTTTCTTCCGGGCATTCTTGGAGCACTTTGAGCTGGAAGCCTCTGCTTGGAGCTGGGAGAGGAATCCACCTTTCCCCAGGACCTGGGTCCAGTTTTTTCTCTAACGGGAGAGGAAGAGGAGCTGGGATGCACAGAAAGCCACTTCTTTATTAGGCGTTATTCTCAGTCAAAGAGGAATAGGATGGTTCAGGAGCAAAGGAGGAAGGAATTCACCCAAGATTCCGGAGAACTCCCTGCTGTTCAAGGTAGGAATCCTGAGTGGGGAGGTTGACCTGTGAATGACCTTGGACAAGTCACTTAACCTTCGCCTATTACGCTTTCTTCTCAGCCAAACCTCTCCTCTCTCCATCCATTGTAGAACAATAATCCTGATTTTTAGGGACCCTTGTTCCTCCGCAGGTTGGTCTCTGCATTAATTTTTAGGGCAATGGTTTTAAAACTGGAGAAATGTACAGCTGGTTCCATTTTAAAGGCAGGGGGCAGCTTCCCACAGACCTCCAATATTGTCTTCAATTATTAATGTAATAATATTTAGATATATATAAACACAAGAGTAGGCATAAACACCTTATGCTTTTAACTCTTCCACAAGCTTAAACTCTAAACAAGTTTATAAATTAAAATGCAAACTACAAAGCCAATCCCTTTCAGATTAACACGATTAACCTGATAGATGCTGCTGTGGCCCTCGGACTCCATCAGCCCTTGCTATGCCGTCGTGATTTTGGCCCCGTGGAGCTTTTTGGCTGCTTCCTCCACCACGTGCCCCGTGGTGACTCAAGCGTCTCGCTACTTTTTTAAGTTGGGACGACTGTGCAACCTTTGCTCCTACAGCCTGCGAAGGCGTCATTTGGCCAGCACTCAGCACAAAGCATTTGTGTGCTAGGCTGCCGCTTTTCCCTCATTAGCCCAAACAATTAAAGGAGCTCTGTTTAATTCTCGTGCAACAACAGACCCTGACGCAGAGCTGGACTTGAGACTGGGTGTCACTGGTTGGTCCCTGGGATGAAACACAACACTGGTTCTTACCGAGGCTCCGGAACTCCGGCTTGAGAACAACTGTTGCGCTCCCTGAAACGGCGCCCCCGGTGGTCTGAAAGAGTTAACGCCAGAACCGCTGTGAATTATTCTGCAATGATAATAATAGAAACCGTGTTTTGAACCTTTGTTGTGCACCATGAGCTCGAGAGGTGGGTGGAATAGTATTAGCCCCACTGGACAGAGGAGAAGGTTGAGGCTCAGAGGGGTTGGGCCAGTCAAGGTCCCATCGGTGATGGGCAGCATCTGGATTCCACCCGGGCTGTGTGACTCACAGCCGGGGAACTTCCCACTAGGCTCCAGGACGCTTTGAGTTATCAGAGTACAAGGACTTGAGAGTAATTCGGGGCCTCTAGATTCTCCCATGGACTCAGAGCTTTCTGGAGCCGTTAAGATGTTATCTGGTGCAGAAAAGAGGAGTGAAGCCAGTAGAGAGCAGGATAGAACTTAATAATGGTCCTCAGATCCTCCGGAGGCTTTAAATGGCAGCGGGGGGAATGGAGCCTCCCGTGAGGGCGCGGAAGCAGTGGGTGCTGTTACCCTGAGAGAGAGGCAGGTGCGATACCTCAACGAGGACGACCTTACAGGGCTTTACACTTCAGCAAGCATTTTTTTGGTGCAAGTATTTTCAAGTTTGTGTGTTTTTTTTTAAATTTTATTTTTAATATGCCACAACTAGAAGGACCTGCAACTAAGATATACAACTATGTACCAGGGGGAATTTGGGGAGATAAAGCAGAAAAAAAATTTTTTTATTTTTATTATAGTAAAATACACATAACATGAAATTTACCTCTTTACCATTTTAAGCATACAGTTCGGTGGTATTAAATGCAGTCATAAGGTGGTGTGACCATCACCGTAATGCTCTAGTGTCTGTTTTACAACAACTTTGCAAAACAAGGTATTGTCCTCAGAGACAGGGGCTCAAGTGACTTGCTTAAAGTCATACCCCAAACCTGGTACTTGCCTCTCAATGGTGACCTTGAGTGACAGTGGCAGGCTTGGCTTCCCAGGGGCTTGTCTGGGGCCCCATGAGGCGGTCCGGCTTCCTGAGGTACAGGCTCAGTGGGCTGACCCCGGAAGGGCTGTCCTGGTTCATTCTTCGGGTCAGCGTAGGGGTGACTTGCTCCTGTGTATCTAGGACCCACCTCTCCTTGGAGCAAAAATGATTTAAAACCCGCTCCTTCCCCTGCCTGACCTGCCTGGTTTATCATCGGAGCTTAGAATAAATACAATAATGAAAAACACCCCGAAACTTTTTTATCCTGCAGTGGATGAGCAACGATCTACATATGCAAATAAATGGCATGCCAGTCTCCATGAATATTAATTTGGAAAGAGAGTCTGCGGCCCTCAAATACACTGAAAACTAACAATTTGGCATTTCGCAACTCCTGCAGCCTGCTCCCAGAATCACAGCCTTATCAAACGTAAGGGTCCCCTGCTCCCAGCTGACCTCCAGGTTCCCAGGGGGATGTAGAGTGTCTCAGGGGGGCAAGCCAGAGCCCTGGGGCCACTGGGTGAGCCTGACCCTGGGGCTGTGGCTGGCCTTGCCCTTTCCTGGTGGGGCCCCAGGCCTTCGCTCCTCTAGGTCCTGACATAAGCACGGAGTCCCCGAGGCTGGGGCAGTGCTGGGGAACACTGGAGGGCAACCATCAGCCTCAGGCTCTTGTGCTGCCAGGGAGATGGAGGGGCCTCAGGACTCAGCTTGTCTTGGCTCTCACAGGCAAATGAGGAAACTGAGACCCTAGGATGGTAGGTGACTTGGCCAAGGTGACACAGTGAATTAATGGCAGGAAGCGAGAAATCTTACTCGTGCGTTGCCCTGAAAAGCACATTTCTTTTTGAGTGTGTGTGTGGGAAGGGGTGGGCATGGTGGCATTTAAGGTGCATATGCTTTCGGGGAGTCATTCTTCCAGTGTGAACATTCACCCAGAGGCAGGCAGTGACTGAAAAACTTGCCTTGTATCCCATGCGAGTTGAAAGAAATGATTTCCTTCCTCCCCCAGGAGGTTTCGGAGTAAGATTTTACATAGGCCAGAATTCACGGGAGGTCGCAGCACAGAGCTCTCCCCAGCTGAGTGATGGAAGGGTGGGACAGAGATGGGCGGGGGG